>NC_067196.1:2286220-2604762 GCF_000699445.3 Schistosoma haematobium | reverse complement strand
AGAGAACAAACCAGATCCAAGCGGAGGAAGAAATCAGGAAGAAGCGCTGGAAGTGGATAGGACACACATTGAGGAAAGCACCCAACTGCGTCACAAGACAAGCCCTCACATGGAATCCTCAAGGCCAAAGGAAAAGAGGAAGACCAAAGAACACACTACGCCGGGAAATGGAGATAGACATGAGAAAAATGAGCAAGAATTGGATGGAACTAGAAAAGAAGGCCCAGGACAGAGTGGGTTGGAGAATGCTGGTCAGCGGCCTATGCTCCATTGGGAGTAACAGGCGTAAATAAGTAAGTAAGTAAGTCTATTCTTTAAATGAATTCCTCCGTTCGATATTTTGTACAGAAGTGTGTTACATTCATGAAAAAAACCGTTCTTTTAAAAATTCGTCTTGTCATATAGTATCACAGTCAAATCAAAAAGCTATGTTGATAATTCAATCTCGTGAACACCTATCACTCAGTCATAATGTATCACTTCATATTATCTATCTATCAATTAGCATTATACCCATTTGTTTCAACAATGACAGACCTCCTTTACGTATTTAATTCCAAATCATAGTAGTTTACGATATAAAGGATCCCATTGTGATACTCTCTTTTAACAACAGAACTGAAATAAACGGATCTAGAATTCAAATGAATAATTCAATTAGAAGGGGTTTTGTGGAGCTTTTTTTGAAATTTCACTGATTAAAATCATGAGTCAATTGAAGCTAGACTACCATGGGAAACCTGGAAGCATTGGGTGGCCGTTTCATCCTAGTATGTGGCTCCTCAGCAGTGCACACCCACGACTCTGTCTCGCAAGATTCGAACCCAAGACCTATCAGTCTCGCGCCAGGCGCTTAACCACCTAGACCACTGAGCCAGCATCCGACAGTCTTAATGTCTGACTTCAACCTGCGTCCTGCGTTCGAATCTCGCGGGGTGTGGGGCCGTGAATGCGCACGGTCAAGGAGTTCCATGCTAGGATGAAACGGCCGTCCAGTGCTTCCAGGTTTTCCATGATCGTCTCAGTCAGTCAGTCAGTCAGCTACAACGTAGGACCAGGCACATATATGCACCGGTCCAAGTTGCCATACCTCATTAGCACAGCAAAATGGACAACAAATTAACAGCAGTTAACTCAATAGTGGTAATATATAAAAGAAAGATTGCAATAAGGATATAGTACAGGAAGAAAGAATTACTTCGTAGAAAGAAAGATATGAAGCAATTTTGATCTCTTAGTTTAAGGGAACACAGAGAATGTATACACCGACGCCATTGTGATCGATTCTGAGCCATGTCACCAATAGTCTCCAACCATTGATTACGATAGTCACGCGAACCCCAACCAAGTAGTCTGCATCTACCAACATGGCTCAGACTAGAAGTTAGTGACTTCAAGCACTGGTGCCACGTTTTGGTTTGGCCGCCCCGAACTTTCTCCCAACCACCCCCAACACTACTCAGTCAGTATTGCGTGTCGTGGTAATCGTTGTCCAGGCATACGTAACGCGTGGCCCAACCATCTCAGTCAATGAAGATTCACAACCTCATCAACTGATTTACCATCATTCCCTAATACCCTGCATCTAACCTCACTATTACTTACCCGGTGATCCCAGAAGACGCCAGCGATATTTTTAAGGCATCTGTGGTCAAATACTAGTAGCCTACGAGTATCTTCTGCTCTTAAAGGCCATGTTTCGCTGCCGTAAATTAAAACAGAACGTACTGCCGCGCAGTATACTTGTCCTTTTATTGATAGACGGATATCTCGCCTTCGCCACAGGTGACGTAAGTTGGCAAAAGCGAAACGAGTTTTTCGAATCCGTGCTGAGATTTCGTCTGATACCAATCCATGATGGTCTAGCTTCAATTGACTCATGATTTCAATCAGTGAATAATTCAATATTAGATTATATGAAATCCAGACCATATATTCACATTGATATTTATTTCATTATGAAAATATAAAACAAAACTGAATTTCATAACTGTCATAACAAATTTACCATAGTTACAGAATATAAGAGGAAATTGTGAAAAGAGGAAAAAAAAGAAATTGTAGACATCATTTTTTTCTTCGTATGGATTGAATTGATTTTCTTTTCAATAATTTGAAACGTTTAGTTATGTATTATAATAAGGAGTAGTAAATTAACCTTTCCAACCCCCCACCCCACCTCCATCGTAAAAAGCGGTATTGCTAGACATATATACATAGATATATATATATGTTAGAAACAACAAAATATTTAAAGTAAAATTACATAATAAATAGGTGTATGGTTCAAAGTTGGTAAGAATGTTTCAGATGAATTTATGCACAATTTTTTTGGAATCATATACTTTACTATTGAATTTCCTTATACTATTGCATAGATACTAGATTTATTTCTAATCCTTACTTACTTACTACATAATTATTATTTTGTTGTACTGATGTGGTATAGAAATAGAAGTCAATGTATAGATTTACTAAGTTCTACGTTGATTATGACTGTATGAGTTGAATCGTTATCACTCAGATGATACTAAATGGCTGCTCAAACTAAAGTAGATGGGGTTAAGGTTTGAACCTGAAACTTAGGAAATTATTTTCAACCTATATCTGTATAATCAACCGCCATATTAATGGTGAATTCATAGTCAAAATACTTAGAATTTGAAAGTCACGGTGTCATTTCGAACCATATGTCAATTAATTGAATTTTGGTATCCGGCCTTTATTAATAACTCTCAGAATTCAAGGAACAGTTAGAAACAAAGTATATAAACCCATGGAAGAATACTTTTGTTATGTCCCGATAAGAATAATGAATGGTAACTTTTGGGATCCATTTATGGAACAATACTATGCGCATATTTTTATTGTATAATTGTTAAATAACTAAACTATTCATATTCTTGTTCCTCTTATTATGAGCTTTATTTTGATCTATGAACTGTCATTATACAATTTACCATTCTTGAGTTATGCTCTGTCTATCAATGACTATCTCCCACATTTACAGACACATTGACTAAATTCTGTACAAATGTTGTTTCCTACTTTCTGGTACGATGTGGTTTGTTCGGTTTGTATATAAACCCAGTATGTTTGAAATACATGATTCATATTGCAGAGGCTGAGATTAATATTCTGGAATTAACTGGCTGGGTTAAGCACGAAGCAGGACCGATAAGTACTCTAGACTGCTCGTATGGGTTTTATGCGTCATTGATCCGATCGATAATTCACTGCTCTCTAATTAGAGGTATTACGTTATATATTAACACGGCACACAGGCCAAAAGTTATAACAACTTTTTATTCACAAAAAGTACCCATCCTTATGCCTTGAATCGAAACAAGTACCTTCAAACATAATCTGCACCAGGATTAGGTACTTATCATAATTTAGCTTATACATCATTTCATATCTACTATATGACTGCACATAAGATATCTTTACCACTTTTAAGAAATATAAAAAGGCAAAGAATTTTTATGCATGATATCCTTCACTTGATTGGTTTACTCAAGGTTATGAGCATCATTTACATTCCAATAGTTGAAATCATGAGTCAATTGAAGCTAGACCATCATGGAAAACCTGGAAGCACCGGACGGCTGTTTCATCCTAGGACTCCTCTGTAGTGCGCATCCACGATCCCGCACACGGGATTCGAACCCAAGACTTATCGACCTCTAGACCACTGAGCTGGCATCCAACAGTGTTAATGTCTAATCTCAACCAATTCATGAAATTGCGCGACCATCTTTCATTATACCAAGGATGAAACAGCCATTCAGTGCTTTCAGGTTTTAAATGATGGTCTAAATTAGTCGGTTCATGATATTAATCTCTACTGTTTATATTTCTTTTCTATTCTCTTTTTATCATCAATTTCTCTAAATGTATAGTTATACCAATGTTCCATTGATCACAATAGAACGTATATTAAAATGAATCATGAAAGAAATAAGTAGTATAAATCACGTCAATGATTCTTAATGTAAAAGAAGTTATTTTGTATTTGCTACAATATTGAATAAATTTAATCTAATAATCGGTGAAATAGTTTGTCTATTTGTTGTTGTTCTTCTTCTTCTCCTCAAAATACAACATTCATAAGCAACAAGAAAGAACGTGATGATAAAAAAAGATTCATGTTGACTTAGTAAAAAATAGAAACCATATTGATTATGTAATGTGTAATGTGATGATGATTATATGAGATGATAAGAAATAGTTTACTATTAGGGCAGTATAGATACAAACGAGCAACTATACAGTGACGTCTAAAATAATAATCAATATTACATGTACAAAAAATAAAAAGAGAATGATCATTGCAAGAAGTCATAACATGGATCCAAGGAAAGGTAATCAATATGTGTTGGTTGTGAGACAGTCATTTACCTGAGACAATAGATGAAAGACTGCGTAAGATCATGGGTCGATTGAAGTTAAACATTAAAACCGTTGGATTCATGCTTAATGTTTTACAGGTTAAGCGTTCGCGTGCGAGAACGAGGATCCTGGGTTCGAGTCCCGCATACGAGATCATGAGGTGCGCACTGCTTAGGATGCCCCCAAATGCCCTGGTACGGCTGGGTGTAGGGAGAGTTCACTCTCCATCTCCGAACGCCCTCACATGGCCACGCGTATATAGTCTCTTCCACGGAAGTCCTACTCACTGCCTTCTCGCACCATGAGTGTTGTTTACGAAGTTGAGAGAACGAAAAGCGAATGCCCGGCACTTTAACCGGATTTCAAACCAATGTTGCATATGGGCTCCAGTATCCTGAGAGAACAAATGGCGTATGAGCCAATCGTTGGTCACCGGCTATCATGGGACCGCATCTCCTTACGATGCTCCACTGCCCTGTGGATCAGACCATCAGGTCGAAGGCTCCGGGTGTGGCCCCCTAAGAAAAACATTTGCTTCGATCTGGACACCCAGGCAATACCCTACCCCTCACACAAATCGAATGATTTATTTGGCGAATATCTATTTCGTACATTCTTGTACTAATACTTATGTGTTTAAATAAATAAATGAAATGATCACGACATATAGCAGAGTAATAGAAGTAGAGTATTAATGGTAGCAGTAAAGATTATGCACATAGAATATGATTCAAGAAAAAAAAGAAGAGTAATTCACAGTATGAAAAGTATAAGATAATTTTAAAGCTCAAAACAGAGAGGTAATAAAATCTGAACCATTGTAACTAGTTTCTGAACCATTTTACTGAATGTCTCCAACCATTTGGTTAGGATAATTGAATGGGTCTCAATTAAGAAGTTTACACTCATAAGAACAACACAATTCAAAATCTAATCGCACCTAGAACAAAGGCTACATTGTAGAAATAAAGTAAACCAATCATTAATAACAACAATTAGACTGAATATTTAACTTAGAAATGAATAAATATGTCAGCGAGACTATAATTTATGAACGAATCAATCAGGTGTAAGATAACAAATCTTGGATTTTGGCACGGAATTCATTCATTCATCCATTTGGTTAAATAACATTTTGGCATTTTAATTGTTATCAATTCATGATGAAAATATTAAATCTTATTCTTAACCTTAATTATCAACTGTAAATTATAATGCTAATTCTTCACACTAATTTATAATCCTCATTTTGGTCCTGGTTATTAAATGGGCACTCTCTCAAAGTCAGTTTAGTGTCATTCAAAGGTCGTTCATAAATTTTAGTCTCATCATTATATCAACTTAGTTTAGTCTAAATAAGTAGTTATAATAATAGTAGTTTATTTATTTTATTATTTTATTTGAACACATAAATACTGGTACAAGGAGGCACCAAATATATATGCGCCACACAAATCTCAATTGATTTGTGTGAGGGCTGTAATACTGTCCGGGTACCCATACCGAAGCAGGTGGTTTTCTTAGAGGGCCACACCCGGAGCCTTTGACCTAAACGTCTGATCCACAGGGCAGTGGAGCATCGTGAGGAGATGCAGTCCTATGGAAGCCGGTAACCAACGATTGGTTCATACTCCATTTGTTCCCGCAGGATACTGGAGCCCATGTGCACCACTGATTTGGTTTGGGATCCGGTTAAAGCACCGGACATTCACTTTTCGTTCTCTCATTTTGTAAACAACACTTCTACTACGAGAAGGCAGTGAGTAGGACTTCCCTGTCAGAGGCTGTATACTCGTGGCCGTGTGAGAGCATTTCGAGTGGGAGGGCGGGTCCATCCCACTCTCGGCCATACCAGGGCATTTGGGGGCAATTTTAGACTGAAGGTTTAGTCATGACCGCGTCAGTGACTGTCCCAGTGAAGAAGCCTAAGTTGTCGAAGCCTAAATTGCCGGCCAGTCACCCGCCAGTAATCAATAATAGTAGTAGTATTCGGAATCTTATGTTAATCAAGAAAATTATCAAAAATGATTCTTTTTTTCTTCCCATAAAAATGAATAGAGTAATATTTTGAATAAACAACAATAATTCACTGTAATAACGTTTGTTATGATTATGAATAAAAAATAATACAATTTTGATATAAACAATCATGGTAAAATAGAATAGTCTAACAATTTGAAATGTTTAAAAGATTAGTAGTTTAACTAAAATTAACAAATTAGTATCATTTCAATAGTTGAGATCATAATTCAATTAAGGCTAAATCATAATGGTAAACCTGGAAGTATTGAACGACTGTTTCGTCCTAATATGAGACTCTTCAACAGTACGCATTCACTCGAACTCAGGACCTATCAGTCTAGCGCGCGAACGCTTGACGACTAAACCACTGAGCCGGCGGCATCCAACGGCGAGATTGATAGGTCCTGAGTTCGAATCTCACGTAATACGACGAAACGGCCGTTCAGTGCTTTTAGGTTTTCCATGATGTTCTAGATTCAATTGACTCATGATCTCAACCATTGAAATTACTATAATATCCAAAAAAACCGTTCTGAAACTAATATAAGATGATATTCCGTCCGGTTAAACTTTTGAAGTTAGAATCACGAACCGATTCAAGTTAGACAGCTGTTGAAAACTTAGAAGCACTGAACGGCCAGTTCGTCGTAGTATGGCAGTTAGCAGTGTGAATCTAAGACTGAGCAACCGAAAATTGAACCAAAGACCATCGGCATCGCGCGCAAATGCTTAAATTTTTTACCTTTATGTTTTATATACAGTATGTAAGATGTTATGGATTCATGAAGTGGATAGCATTAAACTAGTGTGAATAGATTTTATTTGGAATCGCTCGAATTCCCCAACAACACTGTCTATGACAACCGATGAGTAACGAGTTTTTTTTTCTTAACAACAGTTTTGATACGACCATTCAGTAACAAAGTATTTAATGTGAAAAGAAAAAAACATAAAACACTTTATTGTTTCAATGTGAATTTTATCTAAAATATAATCTCATAAGAAAAATGAGATTTTCTGACGTTTCGTGACTTCGTGTAAGTCACTTCTTCAGAGAATAAATAACCAAAATTAATCCAAGTTTAAATAGTACAAAAGAACAACACAAAAAATATTAGGTGCGATCAATCAAAAAACAGGTCTGCGTTCGAGTCCCCAAGTGAACATCAATTCTGAGATGCAGGTACATCCAGCTGACGAGTACCAAATAGAACGAAACCCGCTTCCTGGATTCCATTGCTAACCACTATCCATCTTTGCTAATAATCTTAATACCTTACAATATAAATTGTACTCAATATCATCCAACTGTATTAACTTATAATACTGGTACTAAGACTGATAACTCTGCCTGAAGTCCCTAGGGGGCTACTGCCGGTCCCAAGCCCGGATAAAGGAGGAGGGTTGGGCATGGGGTTAGCGACCCTATCCTGTAGAAAACTAACTCGCTAAAAAACGCTAACCAGAAAAGATTAAAACGCTAAGTAAGACTGATAATAATAATAATAATGATAATTACATTAAAGAAAACTCTGATGATGAGTCACACACAAATATGCATATAATTAATTCTAAAAAGGGTTTAGGTGAACTATTGTATTGGTTGCGTGAACCAAATGTAGAATTTTATAAGCATATACAAATATATACACACATATTCAAAGAGAACAGTTAGCACGAAATGCAACAGTTAACAAAACAATGACATGAAATTGAACAAAGAAAAGAAGAATGGAACAGAAAATAGAGAAAATGTTAGGTAAGATGTCTGAGATTTACAGGGAGATAAAATGAAGTCGTCGCTCGTCAACGAAGCACATCTAGGATCTTGAGAGAACTAAAATTTCATTGAAGAGTTTGGATATATACTGTGAATGAGTTTTATACTTTTATGTTTGATTAAACACCATGAACACTGTGTTAGATCTTCAATGGAACCTATACTAGTACTAAACAACACTATTTCTAATCAGTGAGTTACAACGTAGGACCAGACATATATATGCATCGGTTCAAGTTGCCACACTTCATTAGCACAGCAAGACGAACACCGGATTCATAGAAGCAGTTAATTCAATGGTGGTAATACATGAAAGAAAGATTGTGTATAGAGATGTAGTACAGGAAGAAAGAATTACTTCGTAGAAAGATATGAAGCAATTTTAATCTCATAGTTTAAGGGAAGACAGAGAGTGTATAAACCTACACCATTGTGATCGATTCTGAGCCATGTCACCCACAGTCTCCAACCATTGGTTACGATAGTTACCCGGATCCTAACCAAATAGACTGAATCTATTTCTAATAAGAAAACGTAAATCTTAGAGCTTTTAGAACAGTGTGATTTTATTCATATGATCCACTGAAATTCAATCAAATAGTCAAGCATTTTAATCCCTATTTAGTATGTCAATATTACAATAATGAAAGAATAGAGTTTCATCTTTTTGACTAAATGGTACCATCGATAACATATTCAAAACGAATCAATTTTCCCCGACAAGAGAATCAAGATAACATTTGTTGGTGAGTTTAGACAAGTGAATGTTTTGTAAAGATCTTATAACAGAGAATAAAAAATCATTAGACAAAACAAAATGAACTGTTTTAGGGAGTGTTAATAGTCAAAATGCACTGTGATTGTCCATTACAGCACGGAAAAAAAAAGTAGTAGGTATGGTTCATAGATTCAAGCATACAAACAATATACCAATTAACAATGTTCAACTATTAGTAGTAACATACATTTACAAGTTACATACAATTTATAGGTTGTTTATATGATGAGAATTTGCAATTCTGACACAATTTTGAAATTAATTTAATCCATCAACTTCCGAAATGTGAAATAAAACGAAAACTGATTTAATGTAAACTAATTCTAGAATTCAGATTATATATATATAACTCCACCTGGAGCCCCTCCAGGGTTATCACCGGTCCCAAACCTGGATAAAGAAGGAGGGTTGGATATGGGGTTAGCGACCCGATCCCGTAGAAAACTAACTCGCTAAAAAAATGCTAACTAGAAAAAAAATAATTCAAGCCATTTAAACTCTGCCCTGGGAGTTAGAAGGTCTTCATGATGAAAGCCGAGTTCCTTCGGAAGTCATAAGGCTGATGCCCCTTCTGACAACCAGAGCAACCTTTAATTTAGGTACATATAATGTTCGTACAAATTGCTGCAGAACATATATTTATGTATGTGAATTAAACGATGGAGATTTGTAGCTCAAATGAATACATTAACTGAGAGGATATCATCAAAAAAGATAATGAGCTACCCACTAGAGAACAATCCATTCGATATCTAAGACTACCACAGATCGACATTCAGGTCTCGAGGTGAGCGTAAACAAATTCAACAATCTTTATAACCACCTACATTTAAAAACAATCAAAATTTATTACACTACTTATTCAGATGATCAAACCACACAAAAAACATGTAAATATTAAAATAGCTGTAAGTTTATGATATGCAATGTAATACATGAATGTAAATACTATTAAGAATGAGGTCATATTATTGATTCGATTTGTATTATGCATTTAGAAAAGAAAAATCACATTGCGCTTTATCTCTGCTTGTTTATATTTACAAAGATTCTGATGATTAGAATGAAAATATTATAAACTAATCGACTTATTATTAGTAGGGGTTTTTGTGGAGATTTTTTTAGAAATTTCAACAGTTGAAAACATGAGTCGATTGAAGTTAGGCCAACATGGAAAACCTGGAAACACTGGACAGCCGTTTTGTCCTAGTATGGCACTCCTCAGAATTGCACATCCACGATCCCTCCCCCCGCGAAATTCAAACCCAGGATCTATCAGTCTCCGGCGCTAGCGCTTAACTATTAGACCACTGAGCCGGCATCCAACGGTGTTAATGTCTAATTTCAACTAATCCACGAAGTTGCGCCACCGTACACCATTGTCTTCAGTGAGTTTATATCTCACAACAGATCTGGTTGAACTCCACTGGTAACTGCTTCTCACTAGAACTCCAGAAAATGCCTCTTGAAGTCAGTCACTGGTGAGCAGATGATTATTATTAGACTTATAGTAGGTGAATATAATTTATCGACTTAATGTATGCCAACTAAGTTAAATCGTTTTATAAGTCAATTAAAGCTAGACGACCATGGAAAACATGGAAGCAGTGGACGGTTGTTTTGTCGTAGTATGGGACTCCTCAGCAGTGAGCATCCATGATCCTACTTGTAGGAATCAAACCCAGGACCTATCGGTCTCATGCGCGAACGCTTAATCTGTAGGGCAGTGCGTTGACATATAATGGTGTTAATGTCTAACTTCAACAAATCTACGAAATTGCGCCACCATCTACCATTGTCTTCAGTGAGTTACTATCCAAGTTTTCCATGATGGTCTAGCTTCAATTGACTCATGATTTTAACTATTGAAACAAAATATCTCTTAATGATTAAATAGAAATAGGTCAAAAAAGGAAAATAAGTCCAAAACTATTAACGTTTTCTTTCCTGTATCAATTAAAATTTAGCAAAATGAAGGTAATATATGGAGTTCTCTGTCATTTGCTGTATACAAAATGCAGCTTAATAGCACAGTATTAAACTATGGATTAATATTTTTTTACCTAAACCTGTATAGATGTGTGTACATGAAAACGTAGGTCACATCATTCAGAATGCTACAAGCATATCCTCAATTATATATATAACATTCATACACAATGAATGATGTGAATAGTATAGCACAGCTATTTCAGTCTAGTATTCAAACATGGTTAGTATATATACAGGCAGAAAGTTTTTTTCTTTATTTATTTGAACACACCAATATTGCTACAAAGGGGCGCCGAATACATATATACCACACAAGTCACTTAAATTGTATGTGGGCTATGATACTGCCCGGGCGCCCAAAACGAGGCAGGTGGGGTTCCTTAGGGGGGGGCGACACACCAAGTCTTCGACCTAATGGTCTGATCCACAAGGCAGTGGGCCAACGTTAAGAGATGCAGTCACATGGTAGCCAGTGACCAATAATTGGTCCATACATCATATGTTCCTTCAGGATAATGGAACCCATGTGCACCATTAATTTGTAACCAGGGTTTTCCAACTCCCCTAGGTGAACCTTCTGTGTCCACCGACCCGGTTGAAGTGCCGAACATTCGCTCCTCGTCCTCTCATTTTCGTAAACAACACCACAATGGCGAGAAAGGAGTGAGTAGGATTTTTCTAACAGTGGCTGTGTATGCGTAGCCATGTGAAAGCATTTGGAGAGGGAGAGCGAACTCTTCCCGCACCAGGCCATTTGGGGGCAGAAAACGTAGTGCCCTAAATTTATCTCTAAACTCAAAATATATAATACAGAATAAGAGAGCATAGAAAAAGCAACTACAAATATAACGGTAAAAAAAGAAACCAATGTTGTGTATTGAGAGGAAAATGCCATCACATCTTTCATTATTTTTCTTAACGAAAATAGTAACTAACCCAAGATTAATATCATTTTTTTTTTCACTGAATTCCTCTACAAAATGATTGGATGATTTATTGATCGGTAACAAATATATAAAGAAAGATTTTTCACTTAAACTAAATAAAATAGATTATTATTATTATTCCTGATCATTTTTTTGTTTGTATATAGAATTCTGTAAATTATGCCGAAAACAAATGTTCAACCAGGTCTGTTGTGAGATATAAACTCACTGAAGACAATGGTGTACGGTGGCGCAACTTCGTGGATTAGTTGAAATTAGACATTAACACCGTTGGATGCCGGCTCAGTGGTCTAATAGTTAAGCATTCGCGCCCGAAACTGATAAGTCCTGGGTTCGAATTTCGCGGGGGGAGGGATCGTGGATGTGCAATTCTGAGGAGTGCCATACTAGGACAAAACGGCTGTCCAGTGTTTCCAGGTTTTCCATGTTGGTCTAGCTTCAATTGACTCATGATTCCAACTATTGAAAAAAAACTGTTAACGTTATTTTGTTCACTGAAATACTTTCTATAGAAATTAGTTACTTTATGAAAGAAGATTGTAACAATTTCATGATCTGTTAAATGTAACAATATAACTACGATTACATAATCAAACTGTTCATTAAACGTGTAAAGTTATCCTTTAGACTATCATTAAGTTATTAATGATGAAACATACATTTAAAGATCATATTACTGTACTGAGCCAAAACTTGGATAACCACTACAACCATCATCAAAAAGTACACTTAGTTGTAAACAATTGTCTACTCAAGATACTCAATGTCCGTTGGTTGTATATAATCGAACACAGCCTACTGTGTGAGAGAACAAACCAGATTACAATTGGAGAGAAAATTAAGAAAAGATGATGGATGTGGATAGGATATGCATAGAGGGAATCATCAAAGAGCGCCACGAGATAAGCGCTTACTTGGAATCCTGAAGGAAAATGGAAAAAATGGGGATCAAGGAACACATTTCACTGAAAATTGGAAGCAGAAATCTAAAGGATGAATGACAACTGGAAACAACTAGGAAGGACTGACCAGGACAGAATTCGATGGAGGATACTGGTACACAGTCTATGCTCCTCCACGTGAGGTAACAGATGTAAGCAAGTAAGTAATAGTTGAAATACTCAACTTTCAATTAAATTATCATCACTTCGAACACCACCCTATCCAACTTTAATTTCGATGGCTAAGTAGTATAACATTAATACTCAAAGCTCATTAAATGAATTTTCATACTTTGGTAAGTTGTTACTGTTCATTAGTGAATAGGAAATGAGATATCCATCTATCAACCAAAGAACGTGTTTACTGCGCAGCAGTTCGCTCCGTCCTACTTTATGGCAGTGAAACATGGCCGGTAACTTACTTACACCTGTTACTCCTCGTGAAGGAGCATAGGTCGCTCACCAGCATTCTCCATCCAACCCTGTCCTGGGCAATCCTTTCCAGCTCCTTCCAGTTGTAACTCATCCTTTTCATATCTGCTTCTATTATCCGACGTAATGTGTTCTTTGGCCTTCCTCTTTTCCGCTTCCCTTCAGGATTCCAAGTTAGAGCTTGCCTCGTGATGCAGTTTGACGATTTGCGTAATGTATGTCCTATCCATTTCCATCGTCTTTTCCTAATTTCCTCTTCAGCTGGAAGTTGGTTTGTTCTCTCCCACAGAAGGCTATTGCTGATGGTATCCGGCCAATGGATGTTGAGTATCTTGCGTAGACAGCTATTTATAAATACTTGTACTTTCTTGATTGTGGTTGTTGTAGTTCTCCAAGTTTCAGCTCCATACAGTAGAATTGCCTTGACGTTCGTATTGAAGATTCTCACTTTGATATTGGTTGAAAGTTGTTTTGAGTTCCATATGTTCTTCAATTGTAGGAATGCGGCCCTTGCTTTGCCAATCCTCGCCTTTACGTCTGCATCTGAACCTCCATGTCTATCGACGATGCTTCCCAGATATGTGAAGGATTCTACATCTTCCAGAGTTTCGCCATCAAGGGTGATTGGATTGCTGTTCTCCGCTTTGAATTTGAGGACCTTGGTTTTCCCTTTGTGTATACTGAGGCCTACTGATGCAGAGACTGCTGCTACATTGGCTGTCTTTATCTGAATCTGTTCACGTGTACGTGATAGGAGGGCTAGGTCATCTGCGAAATCCAGATCGTCTAATTGGTTCTGAGCTGTCCATTGTATTCCGTGTTTTCCTTCAGATGTCGAGGTCTTCATAATCCAGTCGACCACCAGAAGAAAGAGGAAGGGAGAGAGTAAACAGCCTTGTCTGACTCCGGTCCTTACTTGGAATGCATCTGTCAGCTGTCCTCCATGCACTACTTTGCACTGTAGTCCGTCGTATGAGTTCCGGATAATATTGACAATCTTCTCAGGAACTCCGTAGTGTCGAAGAAGTTTCCATAATGTCCTCCTATCTACACTGTCGAATGCCTTTTCATAATCAATGAAGTTGATGTATAGTGACGAGTTCCACTCAACTGATTGTTCGACGATGATCCGTAGTGTTGCAATTTGGTCTGTGCACGACCGATCCTTTCGGAATCCAGCTTGTTGATCTCGAAGTTGGGCATCTACTGCATCCTTCATCCGGTTCAGCAACACTCTGTTGAAGACTTTCCCTGGTATTGACAGTAGTGTAATGCCTCTGTAGTTTTCACATTTGCTCAGATTTCCTTTCTTTGGAATCTTGATGAGGTGTCCTTCTTTCCAGTCCATTGGCACTTGTTCCTCCTCCCAAATCTTTTTGAATAGAGGGTAAAGCATGCTTGTGGTTACTTCGACGTCTGATTTCAGTGCTTCAGCTGGTATGTTGTCGGGTCCTGCTGCTTTCCCGTTCTTGATTTGTCTGACGGCCATTCTAATTTCTTCCGTCGTTGGTGGGTTGACATCTATAGGAAGATCTGTGTGTGCTACTTCGATGTTCGGTGGATTCATTGGAGCCGGCCTATTCAGGAGTTCCTCGAAGTATTCTACCCATCTGTTTCGCTGTTGTTGAATTTCAGTGATTGGCTTGCCTTCTTTGTCTTTGACCGGCCTCTCTGGTTTACTGTATTTCCCTGATAGTTTCTTCGTTGTATCGTAGAGCTGTTTCATATTTCCTTCTCTAGCAGCTTTTTCTGCCGTCGTTGCTAATTCTTCCACGTATTTCTTCCTGTCGGCTCTAATGCTCCTCTTCACTTGCTTGTTTGCTTCTATGTATTCAGCTTGTGCTTGGACTTTCTCTGCTCGTGTTTGGCTGTTGTTAATTGCTGTCTTCTTGTTCTTCCTTTCTTTGATCTTGTCCAGTGTTTCTATAGAGATCCATTCCTTATGATGGTGTTTCTTTAGGCCCAGAACCTCTTGACACGTTGGAGTCAATGTTTCTTTGATGCCTTTCCAGTTGTCCTCCATGGTAGTTTCTTCTTCCTTCAGTAGATCTTGAAAGGCTTGGAATCTGTTGTTGAGAGCTATCTTGAATTCATTGAGTTTGTCAGTATCTCGAAGGAAGGCTGTATTGAACCTTTGTAGTGCTGTTTGTCCACTTGTCCAGTTCTTTTTTAGCTTCAGTTTTAAATTGGCTACAACTAGGTGGTGATCTGAAGCTACGTCAGCTCCTCTCCTGGTTCTCACATCTTCCATTGTCCTTCGGAATTTTTGTTGATGCAAATATGGTCTATCTGGTTCTCTGTAGTGTGGTCCGGTGAGATCCATGTAGCCTTGTGTATACGTTTGTGTGGAAATATTGTGCCTCCTATGACTAATTTGTTGAATGCACACAAATTTGCAAATCTTTCTCCATTTTCGTTCCTCTCTCCCAGTCCATGTCGTCCCATAATATCTTCATATCCAGTGTTGTCTATTCCGACCTTGGCATTTAGATCTCCCATCAGAATGGTGAGGTCGTTTCTTGGGCACTTCTCTATGATTGACTGCAGCCGCTCGTAGAATTGATCTTTAATGTCGTCGTTGCTACCATTGGTGGGTGCATAACATTGGATAATATTCATTAAGATCCCCTCCTTCTTTGTTTTGAATGATGCTTTGATGATTCTGGATCCGTGGGATTCCCATCCTACAAGTGCATTTCGTGCTACTTTGGACAGCATTAGAGCAACTCCCTGAGTGTGTGGAGCATTTTCCTCTTCGTGACCGGAGTATAGCAGCATCTCTCCCGTAGCTAGCCTTTTCTGTCCAGCTTGGGTCCAGTGGGTTTCGCTGATTCCCAGTACTGCTAAGTTGTATCTCCTCATTTCCGTTGCAAGTTGACTGGTCTTCCCGGTTTCCCACATTGTTCGAACGTTCCATGTACCTATAAAATTTTTGCTCTGGTTGTTAGAAGGGGCATCGGCCTCGTGGCTTCCGAACGAACTCGGCTTTCACCATGAAGCGTCATAATTCTTCTAAGTGAAGACCTTCTAACTCTCAGGGCAGAGTTAAAATGGTTTGAATTATTTTTTCTGGTAAGCGTTTTTTTAGCGAGTTAGTTTTCTATGGGATGGGGACGCTAACCCCATGCCCAACCCTCCTCCTTTACCCGGGCTTGGGACCGGCAGTAACTCTAGAAGAGCTACAGGCGGAGTTATGGCCGGTAAGAGTAGAGGATATTCGTAGGTTACTAGTATTCGATCATAGGTGTCTTCGAAATATTGCTCGTATATCCTAGGAACATCGAGTAAGTAACGCAGTTGTTAGGAAACGGGTACTAGGTAAGGATGGCAAATCAATTGATGACGTCGTGAAACTTCATCAGTTGAGATGGCTGGGACACGTGTTACGTATGCCCAACGACCGACTGCCTCGACGTGCGATGCTCAGTGGTATAGGAGCAGGTTGGAAGAAAGCTAGGGGCGGCCAGACCAAAACATGGCAAAAATTCATGAGGTCACTACTGACAAGTGGACTGAGCCATGTTGGAAGGTGTAGACTACCTGGTTGGGATCTGTGAGACGATAACAACCGATGGTTAGAAACCTTGAATGACATGGCTCAAAATCGTTTGCAGTGGTGAGTGCAGGTGCATCCACTTTTTATGTTCCCCCAAATTCTAATCTTCTGAATTCTTCCTGTCCCTTTTTTCCTCTTTACAAATTTAGTTCACTGGATTATACTCATTGAATAACATATTCAAACCCTAATGTTTCCGTTTACTGTTTATACTCTTACTACCTCTACCACTACGGAATTTGAGTCGACAACTGCATCTCTGTGCTAATGTGGTGTGACAACTCGAACTGATGTACGTACGTACGAAGTTCTACGTTTTTACTGACTGACTGACTGAAAAGTGTTAATGACAGGTATAAAAACATAATAACATAGAACATTATCAAACTGTATATATTTGTGAATAATTATTAGCATGTGTTATATTAGTAACTTCTGTTATTTAATGATTCAGTCAGTTTATAGAGTAAGTTGATAGAGTAAGTAAGTACTACTGATTTGAGATTTAGTTTTAGTCATCATCTATATCAGCTAATAAGTATCTTTCGTAAGGAAAAAAAGCCTTTAATAAATAAATTAAATGTTCATAGAAAATACTACTAGTTTATAATATAGCATTACTTATCCATATGTTCTGTCTTGCCCCTAAATCATTGACAAACTTGATGTATGGTGAACAAATCTAATGTGACTTAAATATGTTAGGTGACGAAGTTCAGAATTGATCACAATAGAGCAGATGAATTTATTCTTTATCTTTCTTTGGATCTTCAGTGAAGATGTTTCGTCATGCATATTCTGTCATTTCATCTACTCAAATCATATTCTTAACATTACACCTTTCTCTTTATTATTGTTACTGTGGCTATTTCCATATGGTTTCTATTCAACAATTTGTTCATTTCATCTCATTTGTGTTCGTTTTAGACTTATCCATATATCAGTCAGTCAGTAACAACGTAGAACTTCGTACGTACGTACATCAGTTCGAGTTGTCACACCACATTAGCACAGAGATGCAGTTGTCGATTCAAATCCAGTAGTGGTAGAGGTAGTAAGAGTATAATGTAATCATCATTATGATCAACAGAATCGTAGAATAATTCAAAAACTTAGAAAATATTCTCTTACAAAGGGTACTAAATGACAGTTAATGACATTACATATGGTTATTTAAATATTTCCAAGTCAAGTAATGTTCGAACTCATTAACAACTTCACTGAAGGTCAAATATACATACATTATCATATTTTATAACTTTATATATAAACCAAATAATTAATTTAATTTCATAATGTGCCCCTATTTATCCAAATTTGCAAACACACATTTACAAGGATTCGAACTTGCAACACAAAAAGTTTGACATTCAATCCCTAATGATCAATACTAACCATTGCTTTATATAATAAAGAAAAAGATTCTAGAAAAAAAATTATCCTTTTCTTATTACTACTACTGTGGTGAACAAGAACACGAGTGAGGACAATCGAATGTATGCGATACGAAATTATAGAGCATCTCACTAAAATCTGAGAATCATAGAGTGAATAGTTAATTTGCAAAATATCAATCCATCGTCTCAAACGTGACTGAATCCTTTTGCAAATATCAGTCCATTGTCTCAGATTTCATTGTTCATCTATTTTCATACCAATTGCGTTTCGTTCCCGTTCTTTCCTTATCGATCTTCTACTGGAATACACCCTATGCCTGACCAGTGTTATATACTACTTATATGGATATAAGTAACTCATACCACACTCGTCCTCCCCCTTTAAAGCATCCGTTCTAGCGGTGGTTCTGCTCACCGTGCCACTTTCTTCTTCTCTGCAGTCTGTGCCAAGCTCTCCATCAAAATGTCGAGTCTGCGGCGCGCTGACCTCCATAGCTCGGTCGACCTACCGGGACATCAAAATCCGACCTCCTCCCGGCACATGAGACGTTCAACGCCTGCGCTCCAGCGACCTGCTAATCCATCTACATCCGATGTCCGCCCAGCATCCTCACGTCCCCCCACTCCTCTCCGTCGACAGTACCCGCTAAAGCCAATGCCGCCCCACCAGAACACTCCACTCGACATTACCTCTCCGCACCAGACTGCCCCAACTAATGCCAATACTACTTATATTAAAGACAAGTTTATCGAATAGAGAAAATGAAATGAAGAGAAGTACCAAATAAAATGGAATGAAAAAAATGTTTTAAATCATCTGATGATTCTATGATATAGCCATTTTGTCTGATATTCAATAAAATGTTAAGGACAAGAAAAAAATAGATGAAAATAGACCATTAATCTTAAAGAGACAGAAAAACTAAAACAAAAAACGAAGATAAAGTGAAGAAGAAAGATGAAAACGTTTTTCTACTTTTTCCCTACTTTTGTTTGTTTCATTTTAATAAAACAATGTTTATATGTAAAAAAAAAGAAAGATTCTATGATAAATGGGATATCAATGAATCAAGTGTTCTATACTTCTAAAAATGTACGGAGTTGAAACTTTGAGAACTACTACAACCATTATCAAAAAGGTACAAGTATTTATAAATAGTTGTCTATGTAAGATACTTAACATCCATTAGCCAGATACCATCAGCAATAGCCTACTGTGGGAGAGAACAAACCAGCTTCCAGTTGAAGAGGAAATTAAGAAAAGACGATGGGAATGAATAGGACATACATTACGCAAATCATCAAACTGCATCATGAGACAAGTGCTAAGCTGGAACCCTGAAAGGAAACGGAAAAAAAGAAGGCCAAAGGACATATTACTTCGGGAAAAAAAAAGTAGATATAAAAAGGATGAATAAGAACTGGAAAGGATTGGCCAGGACAGGGTTGAATGGAGAGTGCTGTTGGGTGGCCTATGCTCCTTCACGAGGAGTAATAGGCGTAAGTAAGTAATACTTCTAAAAAAACTATCTATTTAAGAATTTGATTAAAAAAAGTCTCATAAACTTATGTTCAGATGAAGGTTAACAATGGAATATAGGATGAGTAAATTGTCCCATTTGATATTTATCAATCTAATGCACTTTCACTACTAGAAATGACAATTTACAACGAAACTGAGAACCAATATCTATCGTTCCAAAGGTCAACATGTTAGCTATTAAGTTACTGAATCATAATGGTTAATATTACAGTTAAATTTACTTCAGTGTCAAGTTATTTGTAACTGAAGCAATAACAAAAATGAAATACCTGAAGTAATCGAACTAATAATTTACTCATAAAATCAACATACTCCACCAATTTCAATGATATGGAATTTCAGAAAACAAGATCCCTGACTATCTGAGTATATGAATTATAAATTACAAAATACTGAAATTATTTAAATACAAAATATCTAACTAAAACAATAAGACGATGTGTGGTTACTCGTCCATTCAGTGAGCGCGGGTTCGAAACCCAGTCCTGACATTACACCTATAGAGCGCCAAAACGCCTGGTTCAACCGAGGATGAGGCGAGTCAGCTCTCTCTCTCTCTCTCTTGAAATGCTTTCACATAACCACGAGTACACAGCCACTGTTAGGGAAGTCCTACTCACTGCCTTCTCGCCACTGGGATGGTGTTTACGAAATTGAGAGGATGAAAGGCGGATATCCAGAGCTTTAGCCGTGTTGGTGGATATGACCAATAATGTACACCTATCATCTCATCTATGCTTAATTGGTCAGCGTAATATTAAAGGTAGCAACAAAGGTAGCAGCAAAAAAACAAAGACGACAAGTACAAAGAGAAATACTAATTGATGAGAAAGAAACCAAAAACGAGAAATATTTAAAGTAAGAGATAGAACATTTTAAATGTAATTACAACAAAAATGTAAGTGATGGGGGGAGGGACAGTGAATTATAATCATTTTAAAAGGTGGCTAAGATTTCGAATTCTAAAATTATTTTATGCTTTTTATTTTGAGAATTCATTCTTTAAAACACAATTGTATGAGAACGAAGAATATTCATTTCAATGAATTCCTCATCAGCTTCTACAATTATCTCATATCCATATTAATCATTCATAAAATTGGCCAGATTTAAGGGCAAAGTGTACATCATCATTTGGAAATTGTAATATGTGAATCAGGAATTCTTGTTTGTTATATCCAATCAAATCAATTCAGATCGTTAATGTTGGGGCTGTTTAATATAAAGTAGTGTTAACTTGAATCAGTTTATAAGTGAAATGAAATTGTGAGATAAATAACGATCAGAATAAATATGGTGAACATGAGGTGTGAGAGAGAAACTAATGGAATAAAAATCGGAAATTACGTAATATGTAGAATAATATGAATTAGGTCAGATATAGTAGATTTAGGGGTGGATATTGACTAAATTCCTCAAAAAGGGGTTATCAAGTGCAAAGATAATGAGAATACCAATGAGAAAGATGATAATGACACTGGTAAAGATAATAATAATGATAGTAAGTTTGGAACATAAAATGAACATCAATCGAATTACGTCACCATGTTATAAGATTGATTATTAACTAGTCGGCCCCAAAGTTGGCCAGGGTAAACTGAATGGCTAAGCATATTTCTTTTGGATGCAAAGCTCTGGCTTTTTGATCCGATTAGCAATTGTTTCAGCCGTCTGTAGGATTCGCAGTCAGACGGAATGAGGTAGACTGCTGTTAACACGATAGATTATTGCAAAAGATTGCTCCATGTTGGCTGTATATCCTGTTTGAACTAGATGGTCTAAGATGGAGCTGTTAACAGTTTTGACAACACATTTGCTTAACTACACGGGAGGTGCTCACGAACTCGAATGTACAGATTCCTACAACATCTGGCAATATAACTTGCTCCACAGGAGCAGTTTAATTAATAGATATAGAAGCAGGTGGCTAGTCTAGGTAATTTATCTTTCAACCTCGGAATGATTATTGGTCGTGTCAGTCAGTCAGCTACAACGTAGGACCAGGCACATATATGCATCGGTCCAAGTTGCCATACCTCATTAACACAACAAGATGAACACCGGATTCATAGGAGTAGTCACTTCAATATTAGTAATATATAAAAAAGATTACATATAAGGATATAGTACAGGAAGAAAGAATTACTTCGTAGAAAGATATGAAGCAATTTTAATCTCTTAGTTTAAGAGAAGACAGAGAGTGTATACACCGACGCCATTGTGATCGATTCTGAGCCATGTCACACAGAGTTTCCAACTGTCGGTTACGATGGTCACGCGGACCCCAACCAAGTAGTCTGCATCTATCAACATGGCTCAGACTAGAGGTTAATGTCTTCAAGCACTGATGCCACGTTTTGGTTTGGTCGCCCCTAATTCTCTTCCAACCATCTCTAACACCCGTTAGCATTGCACGATATGGTAATCAGTGTTCAGGCATATGTAACACGTGGCCCAACCATCTCAGTCGATGAATATTCACAACCTCATCAACTGATTTACCATCATTACCTAATACCCTGCGTCCAACCTCACTATTACTTACTCGGTGATCCCAACAGACGCCAGCAATATTTCTAAGGCATCTGTGGTCAAATACTAGTAGCTTACGTTGAAAGCACCGGTTCTCGTCCTATTGGTCGTGTGGAGAACATTAGTTGTAGTTTACCCTTTGGGAATCGTATTTCTGTGTGTTGGCTTTTCTATTCCTATTTATATTTGTATTACTTCTGTCATATGTCTATATAATTTCATTTCTTTGTACTGATATGTGCACACATGAGTCAGGTTCTATGCTACCTATGACTGTCTGATTGGATGCATGTAACTAGTAAACTACTAATTAATTAGTTTTAACCAGTTACAATTTTCATAAAAAACAGTAGTCCTTTTTTTCCTCTTAGTTAACTCAGTTATCTGGATTTGAATTATTTTACATAATCTATCATATTACTTCAATCGTTTTTTTTCAATTATCATAGCCCCCAAATGCCCTGGTACGGCCGAGAGTGGAGAGAGTCAGCTCTCCATCTCCAAATGCTCTCACATGGCCACACGTATATAGCATCTGCCAGGGAAGTCTTACTCATTGCCTTCTAGCACCATGGATGTTGTTTACGAAAATGAGAGGACGAAAAGCGAATGTCCGGCGCTTTAACCGGATTCCAAACCAATGGTGCATATGGGCTCCAGTATCTTGAAGGAACAAATGGCGTGTGAACCAACCGTTGGTCACCTGCTACCATGGGACTGCATCTCCTTACGATGCTCCACTGCCTTGTGGATCAGACCTTCAGGTCGAAGGCTCCGGGTGTGACATTCTAAGAAAACCACCTACTTCGGTTTAGGCACCTGGGCAGTATCACAGCCCTCACACATATCGAGTGTGATTTATGTGTCGCATTTATATTTGGTGCCTCCTTGTACCAATATCTATGTGTTAAAATAAAATAAATAAATAAAATTAAGACCAAACAAGTAACATTAAATTGAATTCATTACAATATATACATAACGTACTTTGTGGAGAGGGGGGGCTGGAGAGAGAATTTATTTACTAAATCTATCATCTTCACACTTTCGATCACATGGAAAAATACACCCACCCACCCCCGATACATTATTTTTACAGCCTAATGATACATTTTATTTATCTTAACACATAAATACACATTGAAAAGTGTAATAATAAAATTAGTACATGAGAAATAATTCAAAATAAGGACATAAATTTATACTATAATGATCCTTCTTTTCTTGTTACACAATTTTTTTTAAAAAAAAGTACATTATCATTCAAAAGAGTTAGAATAGTATGAAACTAAGCACATGTAATATAATCCGAAAAGTACACAAAATACCGAAGGATGTCAGTTAGTAATATACAACGTAAAATCTGGCATATTTGTATTTTCGCTTAAATTGCTACACGTCATTAGTAAAATGAGATGAAATCCTTAAACTAAATTCCAAAGAAGTACAGATAATAACAGTATTAGCGGTGGAGGAAAGGTTAGACATCGAAGATACGATTTGTATCTAAATACCCTGGGACGACCGAGAGTGGGAAAAGTTCGCTGTCCCACTCCAAATGCTCTCACATGGCCACGCCTATACAGTCACCGTCAGGAAGTCCTATTCACTGCCTTCTCGCGGCATTACTGTTGTCTACGAAATTGAGTGGACGAAAAGTGAATATCCAGCACTTTCATCGGGTTGGTGGACACGGAGGGTTCACCTAGGGGGGATTGGAAAACCCTGGTTGCGAATTAGTGGTGGATATGGGCTCCAAGATCCTAAGGAAACAAATGACGTATGAACCTATTGTTGGTCACCGGCTACTGTGTGACTGCATCTCCTAACGTTGCTCCACTGCCTTGCGGATCAGATCTTTAGGTCAAAGGCCCCCCAAGAAAACCACGTGCTTAGGTTTGGACACCCGGGGAGTATGATAGCCCACACACAAATCAAGTGACTTGTGTAGCGCATATGTATTCGATCCCCCTTTTTACTAATACTTATGTGTTCAAATAGATAAATACGATTTCAGATGATGCTAAGTTCAAGCATTACAGGAAGATGAAGAATTAATCCACTTATCATCTCACATAAAGTTCTCTAACCA
This sequence comes from Schistosoma haematobium, assembly GCF_000699445.3. Taxonomy (NCBI): domain Eukaryota; kingdom Metazoa; phylum Platyhelminthes; class Trematoda; order Strigeidida; family Schistosomatidae; genus Schistosoma; species Schistosoma haematobium. The sequence continues at coordinate 2,580,358 of NC_067196.1, read as the reverse complement.
TGAATCAACTATGTGATGAAGACTTTGATCAGGAAGTCTGAATAACCAGAAACTTCCAATGATTTCATGGATTACGCTCATATCCTACGTTTAGCAGTTTCTAGCTCTTTCTCAGTCTATTCTCCCATGGTATGCAGCGTATCACAAGACATAGATACTGGTAATGTACACATTGCTCATGTCTCAACTAAACCATTCGATGGAAGATTGTAGCTAGGTGAATTCAATTGTAAAATCTAACTACGGCTCTACATGTAATCTGACCATTATTTCTTTGATAACTTCAGACAATTACTTTTAAAATTTTATAATCAAAAACTTACAACCTATGCTCATTATTTACTTAATCCAAATGTTTTACAGACAACCATAATCCTGCATTTGAATGGTAAAGCAAACTAATAACCATATCGACCAGTCTATCAACCGACTGAATATTTAGCCTGTACATAAATGAGTCTGTAATTTTGCTTAGCCTAATTAGCAGATATAATGGTTGCGATATCATACCATGTAAGAAATTAGAGTAATTCGCCTATCTCTTACAAACACGAATGGTATGCTTTTTTAAACAATATTGGTTATGAACAAGAATTCACACACTTGATACAGACAATTACCTAAGTATTGCAGAAGCTGAAATACACGAGTAAAACTAAAGAATTGAGTGATAATAATTAGAGGAACATAAATAATCGTATTTGTGTTCCTGTCACTGATTCAGAGCCGTGCCACTTTAGATCTTCAACCAAGGACTCTGGTTATCTTAACAATCCTCACTACGCATTCTACACTTGCTTAGATGGTGGATTTTGACAAAGCCAACGAATTTGTACGTTGATTTTTTGTTTGGATACTGTGAAGTCCACAATTCTGGACGCAGTTCATATTGTCATTTGAACAATTTGACCTCATAAAGCATAATGAAATAGAACTTAAAGCAATTCAGTTCACTAGAAATTGAAACGGAAAAACTCAAGCACTACACTAACCTGGATTCTTGTAGTATTGTTGGTATTATTGTTTTGTGACAATTTTTCTTGAAAATTTTGAACAACTTTAGCAGCTGTTTCAGCTGCCTCTTTCATTTTTAAAGCAAATTCTGTTAAACTTAACTGAAAACTCCAATCAGATGAATGCTCATATGAACAAAACTGTAGTTGATTAAAATCACAACTATAATTTATAGAATTATTAGAAATAATTTCAGTTAAGTGATCTTCTGGAGAAATGATATTTTGTCTAGGCAATAAACTTTTAACAGAATTTGTAGGATAAGATAAATTAGTAGAAGATACTAGTAAAATGAAGATTAGTGATAATGATGATAATTTAAGTAAATGCACATAAATTTGTAAAATGATCATATTGTTTAATGTAATAGGTGCTAATAATTAATTGATAACAGTCACATATGAAGTGATTGGTAATACAAATGAGTGAAATGTTGAATACATATTACATTGAAAATTTTATTCACCATCTTTATGCGGTTGTAATGAAATGTTAAATCTGATTGATTTATCTAGAGCATATTCAATAAGTTGGAAGTACTAAAATAAAGAAAAAGGATTTATTGATAAGATGTTGATTAAGCTATCCAAAATGAAGAAACTACTGGTTAATACTTACGCATAAGTTGTTTTCATTTGAAAATATCACACGGATATCACATCAAATCATTGTTTATACTATGAACTAAGCTGCTGATTTAAGTAGGAAGACCAAAAAACATCTAATCATGCTTCATGGATGTTTGGTGCAGGTATAAGGTTTAACATTGCACATCATACAATGGAAAAAGCGTGAGAACTCGCGAAATAAACATGATGGAATTCAAGTATTTCTGTTAAATTTTGTAGTCACGCTTCGGGACTAACAAAATTAACAACAGTAATTCAAGTTTAACTGAAGCCTGAGTTTGAGAACTTAGCAAAAACCTGTGCCAAGACGTATTTCTTAAATAATTACGGATTATATTAAAAGAGGTACGCTTGTCAGGGTACAACATAAAGATGGAAACCTCAAACATGCATTTGAGAAAGAACTCAGTGAACACAGATAAATAGGTACACAATTTTTATCTAGATATGGTTTAGTATTGCCTTTTAGTCTGTGGTCTTTGACTATGATCCATGTTTTTTTAAAACCACGTTAGTGAATTTTAAACAGCCACAGACCAGTAGCTGCCAATTATAAAGTGCTTGAATAAACTGGTTGTTTCCCTGATCAACAATAAAAAACAACCCTTGGTATACAATGGGCTTAGGCGACGAATACAGAAATAATCCTGGTCCATTTTAAGGCACTGTCACAAAATAAACTTGATAGCTAGAAGCGAATGCATTACTTGATCTCAATATTCCTTCAATAATGGCAATAACTAAAAAATACTTGCACTACTAAGAAACCGCTTTTCAGACAAGGCTCAAATGGAATATGAGTACGTTGAGCATACAGAAAAGCATATTATCACAACACAAAATGACAGCTTCGGGCATTTGTGTCAGGCTCCATATTGATTAGTTCTGCCAGTATGTCACTAAATCGAGCCTGACACATGTCACTTAACTAAAATTACCATACCACCCGTCTCCCTATTATGAGCAAGCTTTCGTACGTTTTGAAGAAGCCACTGTAGTAAATTTGGTAGAAATGGCACAAAAAACTCCGAAATTTCCCCAAACGTACATTAGTACGACCAGATAACAATAGCAGAGATCGAATAAACGTAATATCAATGAGACATATCACGGGTACATCGATCTCAGTTTATCCTTGACGACTAAAACGGATTTCAACAACTGGGAAATTTACAAGGTGATAACTGAAAACCAGCTGGTTTTCTAGTAGTCTACTAGTAGTTACCCTTTGAGTGAAAAAATGACCAACAAGAATAATTGAAAAATATGACAACAAGCTAACCGAAACAAAAAATGACCGTTTTGAACAGTAAATTATTTTCAAAAGTACGGAAAATATGAAAAATAGAGAGCGAAATCTCGGGAACCAAAACAAGAAAACCTGACCTCCTCAAGGACATCAAGCAATTCGACCGCGACATTTTTGTAATACGACATAAAAACTATTAAAAAAAGCTACTACGAGTTTAATATATTGCTTTCTGACTTCAAAAACTCTGCGAAAATCAGAAAAACAATAGTAAATCAACAACTTGAAGACTAAACATCATTTGAGAATGACTCATTTCAACCAAAAGAGAAAATCACAAAATTCAACACTATCACGACGTTCTATGAATTGGTTCGTTTATCTGTGATAGCTTCTTATTATCATAGTACCGTTCTGGATATCTAGTAATGTTCAGTTGATGATAGTCTAGACTTTTGACTACACTAATTCTAGTAGGTTTGGTAGTCAATTGTGGATGTGTACATCTTACAATTTGATTGAGTGCGCTTGTCTCAGAAGAGTAAGATTTCTTGATACCAACAGCTGTCACATTACCAGGTAAGAAACTGGATTGTTGCAATGTAAAGATAGTAAAGTAATAATTTGAGTGCGAAGAGAAGACGACGGCTCCAAGGAGGAATAACTAATTGGTAATGTGTAAGAAGACGGAGTCGGAAGGATGAGAGGGGAAACGGAGATGATAACAAGGGAAATAGAAAGTGGTCACTGATGTATGGTAATGATAACCGCGGCAAGTTGTAAGACATGCATCAGACACAGCTGGTCGAAGAGGGAGATGGTAATGCATGGGCGAGTGCTTGCCAAGTCTCCTCTAAAAGCCATGTACTGAGGGGGTGATAGTCACTTCGGATGGGAAAGCACTCCAAATGAGGGCGACTAATAATGATAAAAAATGAGAGCGTATCTGGGTGTTTGCTCTTTGATGTGCAATCTTCCGAGGGTTGCTGGTCAGTAACGCCACCTTCCCTCCTTTTGTGATGTTAGGCTCTCTTACGTTTGTGGTAAGTATGAATACTGCTTTAATCAAAGCCCATGGTTGGAATACACTGTCTCTGCTAGGTCCATGTTACAAGCAAGTCAGATAGTCGAAAAGTCTGTTTTATGGGTTAGATGTCCGCACAGTATATAGTAGCATTAGGTTTAAAAATTTATCCAGGAACTTTCATTAAGAATCGAATACCAAACGAAGGTTTAAACGAAGCCCCCGTTTAAAAGTTGTACTGGTAAAGTTAAGCTGCAGTCTTTGTTGTTTTTTTCCAAACGAAAGGGTAAAAGAAGTAACTCAAAAAGCACTGGAAGTGGTTGTGAGACTAAAATGGACATCCCGCATCTTTTTATAATCTGCTGTTAGTTGGGTCTTCTGTAAACAGTTTCATAGGGCCATAGTTTTAAGGGCGAAACAGTTCTTAGGATCTGTGAAGGCTCACTCCTGTTGCATTCTAAATGAGAAAATAGTAATGAATTTAGTCAGAAATGTGGAATAGATAAATAACCAAATTACATGTTTTTTAGCAAAGAATTTATGCAGTTGTGATTTACCTTGAGTTCATGGATATTAGATCACGTCAGCTACTATTACTTGTGCAAAGCATAACATGGACTTAGTACCGTGTCGAAATGCTTTGATTATTTTGCTCTCATTTAATTATTCCCATGCATCTGCGTCTAGTTTAACAGGAAGACATACAAACAGAGTTAGTGTCTGATAAACTAAAAGTCCCAGTTGTCAAAAAGATTCTTAACATTTGTCCACAGCCAGCTGCATTTAATTAAGACACAGAACACTCATCTTCTAAGACTGTATACTGCTCTTCTGCAGGCGAATAAAAGCTCAGATACTTATCTATCCTGCTACCGATGTTATTGCTGGAGAAATTGTTTAATGACAGTGGTCTTGAAACATGAACAGTGTTAGACGTACTGTCTACAAATAAGCACCAGACGTACTTAAAGCCATCTTATAATATATGACAGCAACAGCATCAAAGGCACGTTTTTTTCCTATTTTTAATCAGACTGATCTGAATCAGTATACTCACTAAAAACAGGCAGCACTACTTAATAAACTGATCCGTTTCGTTACAGGCTTTAAGCACTATACTTAACTATACTATAATTCTATCGACTAATGTAAATTATAACGGCAACCAAGAATACTAAACTAAGCAAGTGTCATATTTATTGTTCCATTTGCGCAGACATGTTCCTAAACGGAGTAAAATGAACATAATTCAGCCGATAAAACCAAACACGAAATGTAGGCCATTTGAACTTACCTAACGGAAGACGAAGGATACGTATATGTTGCTTTGAGACTGGAGACAACAGTCAGTTGTTCATAAAAACATAGTCTACAGCACAACAAACATTTCTTCAGTAACATCATGCACTGACGGTCTATCTGGAAACAATAAACTATGTTATTAAACTAACTATGACCTGAGATATCATTCCAGCGTGCAATGAACGTACAGTGTAACGCAGTCGGACGTGGAGAACAAAAACTGAAAACAGCAGAATTAACAGCATAATTTAGGAGACCCCGCTAGAAAGGGTTTACACTTTCGATAAATAGCGGTTTAAATCGTGGGACTGATCGGCTGACGAGCGATTGTAGGACGGAAGAATTGGCGGAACAGTAAAGCGATCGTTGATCGTCGAGTTGCCAACGAAGGTCGTTTTCGGAGAACGGTACCAGGAGCGGTGTGCTGTATCTGTTGCTTGAGTTGGCATACTACACCAGAGTGGATTGTATCCAAAATCTGAAGATTGCGTTCGTAGTGATGCGGACCAGAAACGCTGCAGACGTAGGATGAACCCACGCTGAATCGAGGAGCCAGAAGCAACCGTAACGAGCAAGTTCGAGACCATGCGTATGCCAAGCATTCGAAACCAAAATATCGACTGACTGAGTTGACAAGAGCGTGGGTAGCCAGTCCGGCCTTCGCCAAAGCTGACTGAAGTCGACGGTACCAGGCAGGGATGGTCGGAGGCGTGGGCTCAGGATACAGAAAAAAATAAAAAAAGTGTAGCATGCATGTAATATAGGAATAATCCTACACCGTATCGGTTGTTGATTGTGCAGTTAGTCGCGGAAGCGTACGGGTAACCGTGCTCGGCGACCGGAACGAGAGATAGTAGCCTCGTTCGCGTCGCGTGGGCCTGCAATCTCATCCTAAGTCAAGGGCAGCGTGGTCTGCTGTTCTGGACGTGAGACTGTCTTCTCAACCGTAGACGATGCAGATGATGCGTGCTGTTGACCGGGACGTGGGAATGAGGTCTCAGATGTACCCAGCGTGGGACCTGAAGATGGTTTGAGGATCCCGCTAGTAGGTTTGATGGGTCTAGTATTGAATCTCAGGGTATCAGATAGGGCACTGTCATCGACGTGTGCTGGTTTGAGACGATCAATGCTGGCGATCTCGACGCGGCCATGTTGATCAACCTTGAAGGTCTTTTCGTGACGGGAGATCACGTGAAAAGGACCTTCGTAAGGTTGTTGCAAAGGTTTGCGTACCGAATCTACTCGTATGAAAACATGTGAACAGGTAGATAACTCTCGAGGGAGAGCGACCTGTCGATGTTGTATTCGAGTCGACACCGGAGACAGCGTTCGCATAAATGCAGACAGTCGATGGACGTAGTCTGGTTTACCGAAATTAGGTCTGCTCCGTGGTGTGAAGAATTCTCCGGGCAGACGCAATGTCGTGCCGTATACAAGTTCAGCGGCGGAACACTGGATATCTGCGTTCAAGCTCGTTCTGATGCCTAAGGGAACGAGCGATAAGGTTTCGTGCCAGTTGCCGTTTTCGTGTTCTTGTAGAGCACTTCTAAGTTGGCAGTGAAACCGTTCAACCTAACCATTTGATGCTGGGAAGTAGACGGTAATGCGTATGAGTATGCATTCCGTACCAAGCAACCGGGTCAGCGAGGAGAATAGTTAATGGGGGAAATTTTCTCGAATAAAGCGTGGAATTCATCGTCACGCGAATAAAAAGTGCCAAGGATTCGGTACACGCACATGGGAGTCTATTATATTAATACTATTCTTATCGTTACCCGTCATGTCGAGTATATTATATACTGAAAGATAATATGAGAATATACGACAGACGTGGATAGATTAACAATATACCCATCAAAGTGACTTCTTTGAGCGATTGGACCAGAGGTTGCGGCGTGTTCCAGAATTCGGCTCATCAGTTGTAGCGTGGGGTCGGGTAGCGCTTGACTACGAACACCACTACAAAGGAACGCGTGCCAGGATATCCATAAAATCCCCCGGAAGCAAAATATCAGAAAGCAGTTAATGGACCAAGTCGAGATATATTTGCTGGCGATCTCGTGGTATCGAAAGAATACCGAGATCATGCTAGGATACAAGCTTGGTTACAGAGCGTAACCGAATTCGCACGAGGTCACGATCAAAGTGTGAGAATAGTGGATGCTTTTTAGCGCAGTTAAACAAAAGCACGTTAAAATAGCCACTGGTACAATTGGTTATAATAATAATTGTTTTCGATAAACCAATCGTGTTCTCGTGATAAAAGTGAGTCACTTCAGCCTCAATGGGCTCAACGACGATGTTCTAGTCATATGCTCGTATTAGGGTGGGTTGATGCATTTAACCGCTATGTCACCAGGTCACCTCTTATCCTCCTGTTGATCAACGAGAATAATTTCAGGTGCTGGTATCTATCCTCGCGAGAGTGATGTTTCAGACATATCGCACCCTCGGTTGCACACCTCTTTACCTGGTACAAGAGATTTGTATTTCTTTTGAAAAGAAGAGTCGTATTGATACGGTGGACTTCAAGATTTTCCAGTGGTTACGTTTTGAAAAGAGTTGGAAACATCTCTCGTACGACTGAGTCAAGTTTCTTCGAATGAAATGACTAGTTACATTTGCCTAAAGTGCGTCCTTAGGGAAATCAAATGGTTTGTCTTTTCGATTTGGTCGCTCTTCTATTTGTGAATCGTCTTCACGGATTGATGCTCATGAGGTGATTTTACCTAGTATGTCATCAATAAAGAACGGAAACGCAAGTGGAATTAGGATTATTCCCTTGAAACCCCTCAACTCACATGCACTCTATTCGCTTTGGATAAAACGGGTCACCGGAACCCATCTTTCCAACCTTCACAATGACAGCTGCATGCGATACTGTATCAAAGGCTTTTGCGAATTCGGGGAATATTATATGTACTGGTTTCCCTTTGTTCCAGCAGATCGACCGACATTCTCATGCCATGAGACTGAATGCATGTGACCTGCAGAGGTATTGGCTCTAACCTCATGATATTCGAAGCTGAACGTTCACATTCAACACTCAACGCGTATATAAGGTCGGTAATGATGAACGCTAGTAAAATGAATCAAAATGGAATTGTTCAGCCATGTGAGTGCGGTCACTTCATGTAACCGACTGCTTTTTATGTTAAAAATAGTTCCCTGTTCCCAGCATAAATGTATTTATCACAAGGAGTTTGTGGAGATTTTGGAAATTTCACAGATTGCAATCATGAGTCAATTGAAGCTAGACCACCATGGAAAACCCGGAAGCACTGGATGGCCGTTTCGTCCTAGTATGGGACTCCTCAGCAGTGCGCGTCCACGATCCCGCACCCCGCAAAATTCGAACCCAGGACCCATCAGTCCCGGGCGCGAGAGCTTTACCATTAGAACAGCGTCCAACGGCGTCAATGTCTAATTTCAACCAACCCATGAAGTTTCGCCACCAAACACCATTGTCTTCGGTGAGCTGATATCTCACAACAGACCTGGCTGAACTCCATTGGTAACGTCTTCTCACTAAAACTCCAGGAGTATCTCCTGAAGCCAGTCACTAGAGAGCAGATTATTGTTATCGGAAGGGGTCTGTGGATATTTTAGAAATTTCACAGGTTGAGGAGTCCCATACTAGGACGAAACGGCCGTCTATTGCTCCCAGGTTTTCCATGGTGGTTTAGATGCAATTGACTGATGATTTCAATCTGTGAAATGAATGTATCTCTCAGAAGTGCTAACAGTCATGTCGCTTCCACTTAGGATCTCATAGATTAGATAATCACATCATGGCATATCTACAACTTCGAGATTAAGCCTACCACTATAATGTCATGATCGGTGCGTAGTATTGTGGTCTACTTCCTTTTTGTATTGTCATAATAATAGACCTAGTCCTAAAATTGTAGATCTGTCATGATGTGACTACTTATTCTATAAGAGCTCAAGTGTAAGTCACATCATTGTCTACACTGAATCGTTCTATCGTAATGTAACATCACCAACATATGATGGAGAACAAATTTAGGCTGGAGATAGGACAATATATTCAAAATGAATAAAAGAGATAAGTAAAACAAGGGTGAACACACCCACAAGGCTGAGTCCTATCAGCCTTGTCCGCCTTCTCCATTGTTGCGTTTTTCTCCGCGCTAAGTATTAAATATCTATTCTCCCAACTGTCTCTTGTTCAGCTTTGAGGACTGTGTGGGTAGGGTCCAATGCTACTACAAGTGTACAAGCACCAAAATACACTTTGTAATATCACATTGGTGAGACTGACTAAAGAAATGCAGCTTGTCGTCCATCCTCATATTCACTTTAGCTTGATCGACTGGGTCTTACCTATGTTAACCCATTTTTATACTAGTCTGTTGATTAATACATACGTGTGTTATCGTATTGTAACTGTTGTGACTTGTGACTGCAGATTAGACGCGCAGCGTATTTTATCGATCGGACACATAAAACACGTACGAGCAGCTTAGAGTCCTGATTGGCCCCGCTCCCCTGTCTAGCCCAGCCACTTGAGTCCAGAACGCAAGTCACAGCCTCTGAGATATGAATCGTTATATTTCAGACATACTCTGTTTATATACCAACCAAACAGACCACATCGTACCATAAAATAGAAAACAATATTTGTACAATATTTAACAAGTGGAATAAATATTGACCAATAGGGAATGTCCATTTAACGTCCAAGGACACCATAAGACTTAACATGATAATTGTTGGTATATTTTTCTGAATATTTCAACAGTAATGTTGACTAGTACTCACAGCGTACTGGCTCGATCGATCATAATGACTGATCGTCTATATTCATGTTTAACTATGATAGTTCATTAACAAGCTTTTGTAGTATTAACATGCTTCAGTGAAATAGGTTTATTAAAACCCCAACCACTGGCAAATATGGCAAAGATGCACATAATCTGGCAATTAACGTAAGAAAGGAAAAGACAGTTATCCTGATCTACCTCCTCATGTTGTTTCTTAACTTTATCTTAAACTATAGAGTGTCTGGCTGATTTCCAATTCTCGAATCTTATTGCCGAACGATGATGACAATATTCCAGAACCTTGTGGAGACTGTAAATTGTAAGGTTTCGGCGCCCTAGGCTCGTTATATATTGCTCATACAATAATAGTTACGTATTAAGCAGTCTTTAAACAGGGATGGACGCAAGTTTTCACATACTACACTCATCAAGTCCCAGACACTTCTTTGCCACGCCTAGCACATACCACAGACAGAATGATGAAAGGAGTTCTCTAACTGGACCCCGTATGGTAAAATACGCACAAAACTACTAGTCGTCAGAAGAACCAGTCATAGCAGAACTCATCGCAAGTGTTTAAAGTTTCACAGAGACTATCGCAAAAATGCACTCAGATCATAGAAACAGGATCAGACCATAAACGTCCGGGAGATCTGAACAGTTTCGTTGGCATGAATGGAGGTTTGGTTCCGTGTCAGCTAGGTGCAGTTGACCATGTGTCTGGCCTGCAAAGACTCACAAGAATATGTAAAACGAATAACCTCTCATCAGGTCACAATGACTGGGGACAGGTGCCTAAACAGTCTCTTGTTTTATGTCAGCAACAGAACATTTTGTTGAGTATATAGATCACTAACGTAGACGATCTGTAAATAAAAATAATATATTTGTAATATCCCAATGAGTAAAATATTGGATTTTCTGACGTTTTGTGACTTGGTGTAAGTCACTTCTTCAGAGAATAAATAACCAAAAACGATGATCTGTGTCGAATGACTGAGAGCTTACTCAAGTTAGACGGGAATGGCATGGTCAACCAGCTAACATCAAAGTCACACCTAATGATTAGCACCTAACTTAGGTTACCCTATAACGCTTATACAAAACAAGGAATAGGTCTTTATTTCGATCTTAGCGCGGTCACAGTGGAGCGTGGGATTATCTGTTCAGACAAACAAAGGCTCTCAACATTCAATATAGGATAATAGGGAATATAACGCTTATACAAAACAAGGAAGTGAATGAATACTTGAACAATACTGTTTTGGCATATACTTGGTTGTTTGGGGTCAACTCTTAACCAAGCAACCTAAGCTGTTACAACCCCTCCATCACTTCCAAGTACAACACAAACGACGTTACTACTAAGATTTATTTCCAAAACGTCATGAGTAATATGTCACTCGGAATAATTTATTGTATAATAAACAGTTATTGGAACCCTATTGTTCATCATATAGGTTAACGACATACTCAATGGCTTCACAGATGGCTATACCTTTCTATTTACCAACGACCTTAAAGTGGTATGTTTATTCCACCCACGTCCCAGTTTAAATGTCAGCCGTATGATACAAACAGCTCTGGACCAACTCAAAAACCGATGTGATGCCTGGCTTCTCTCTTAACACGAAAAAATCTGAGTACATGTATTTCGACACACCCAACCCACAAATAAGCACCCGGAAAAGGTGAAATGTATTACTCCAAAAGTCTTTCATTCACCGAAAGGGCTAAACCCCAAATACTTAAAGTCAGCGGACTTATTGGGTTCGTCAACCGCAATTTTCACTTGAGGGAATCGAAGATAACACCATACAAGATATGTGTTCAGCCTCTACTAAAATACTTACCAACTATATTCAGTTACATGCGTTTCGTTGACTGGCTAGAAATTGGGAAGATACAACTTCATTTTGCAAGATTTTTCACGTCCGACCTACCATATAAGCATAAGTGTAAAGCATGGAAACCGCATCAGTTGCGGTCAAAACGGGTTAAACTTAACCTCACTTTATAATTTCGAAATATCACAAAAAAACTACGGTAAGTTATGAAACTCTAGCATTTGCCAAAAGTAGTAGTTCCAACCTTCGAAATCAGGATTTTGTGCTGAAGATATCGAGAAAATCAGGCAAATCAAAGTTAACTTTGTTTGTCACACGTTATGCAAACTTCTGGAATAGGTTGCCAGCAGATATACGGTAACGTCGAACGCTTGCTCAATTTAGATCTCCCCTGAACCGCTTTATGGACCGAATAATAAAAATAATCTTATACTGTGAAGTCGCTATGATATGACCATTTAGTTCACAAGATCTTACAAAGAAGTCACATCATCTTCTACACTAACTCTTTTTACCATGACAGTAGGTAGTGTACTTTATGTGAACCCTAAAGAACACATTTGGGCTGGGGACAGAATAATGTATTCATCAAAGAAAGCAAAAGGTGGCCACACCTGTATTACTGAACCACGGGGTCCCAACCACATATTCCCATGTTCACGTCTTCCATGTGTTGAGCGTTCAACGTAAGTCTTCTCAGTTATCATATGTTAAGCTTCGAGGATGGTGACTTTAGGAGTTGATGTTACCACGGACTCGCCAATTATGGGACTTATGTTTATCTCTCACTATTTGACGAAATCTTCCTCAAGTACTACAAGTATGTAATGAAAATATTCTTTTATCAAATCCATTCGATCAGCTCCACCAAGAGCTTTTCTTGATCTACTGTCGCTCGCTACGCCGGACAACTGCATACGGCTGGTTGTGCGGTTAATAACCCTAATCTTTATGAATCAACCATGCAAATTCAGTGCTTGAAATTGACGAATCTGTATTTAGAAAGGCTATGACGTCCATAGTGAGAACCTTAGTTCTTTAGGAAGCTATGAGGCTAATTTCCCTTATAATAACCAAAGCAAATAATACTTTAGGTTCATGGAACGTCCGAACATTTTAGAAGTCCGGGTAGGCCAGTCAAATAGCTACAAAGACGGAAAGATATAAATTGGCGGTGCTCGGAATCAGTAGAACACATTGGACCCAAGCTGGACAATAAAGGATAGATTCGGAAGCGCTGCTGCTTTACTCCGTTTACGAAGAACACGCTGCGCACAACCAGGAGGTTCCTCTAATGCTGTCTATAGAGGCGCGTAAAACACCTATAGGATAAAAATGTCATGGATACAGGATCACCAAAATATCATTCAAAAATAAGAGGGGAGAATCACTATAACATTGTCCAGTGTTATAACAACGACGACAGACTGCAATCAATAATTTCAAAGTGCTAAGGAAAGCACTTGGCCATCCTGATGTGAGACCTAAACGCCAAAGTGAGAATGAATAACACCGAGCGTAAATATTTGATGAAACGACATGGACTGGGAAAAAGGATAGAGAATGAAGAGAGACTTGCAAATTTATATACGTTCAACAAAATGGTTATAGGTGACATAAACGCATGCACAAAGTTACATGGATATATTTGGAGCACTTCACGGAAAACCAGATCGATCATATTTTCATCGGTAAAGTGTTCACTAACGTCATGTAGCACATGTTCACCTATATTTATTATTTTTTTTCTTCAAAACATTCGTCTGGCATACCTGTTCCTTAAATTGTCTCACATTTTACTTCCTCTTTATTGGGTAGTATGCACAGTAATAGCTTTGCCATCAGTATTTACACTGTAACTACATGTACGAGTAATATGTCCAATCATGAGCATTTTTCTCCTTCAAAACGTTCGTAGTTTTGTGAGATGGCGGGGGGAAATCGTTGGAAAACCTTTCTTATAATCCTTTAAAAATAGCGAGGTGATGTGTCAGTACTAAGTGACGACGTTATATTTTTAACTCATTGCTATACTTGTTTGATAATAATTTTTCATTTCTATATGATGATTTTTCAATTTAATATATATGTTAATTTCGGCGTGATGCTTATTCTAAATGTTGCATTTTTTTCATTGAATTAACGTGAACTACTTTCAGCGTGAAATGTGGTATGTGGTTTTGTTACATTTCGGAGAATTTTTTTATACATGTAACTTTTTCGTAATCAAAAATCAAATGGGTGTACAAATCAATATAGAATTGGGTGTATTCTCCACTACAGTTGTTGTCATGTCTTCGAGGTGAATAGACCTCCACTTGTAACAGTCTTGGTGTTCTCGCTTAACGTCTTACGGATTGTCGCTGGTCGGTGTTTCAAGAATAAATGGCCAATGATACAGTCCTATTTAGAACTCCTCTATCGCTCGAAATCATGGAGGAAGAAGTGAGCATTCAAGGCATGACAACTCCCAGATACGATGAGGTACACAAAACGGATGAAGCGGCGATATACATTAACAGTCACCTCAAAGCTATGATAACACAGTGCTTAAATAACTGAAGTGACAGAATTATACCGATGTTGCTTTGATGAGAACGGCGGATAGTACTTGAATGTCGGCCCCCACATCTTCTAACTCCCAGAAAATGGGATAATACAGGGGATGCTAGAGCTACATCATCTGGGTTCTAACCTAATACTTCTGTTTGGAGACTTGAACACTACCACAAAGCCTCAGCAAGCAGAATATAACCCCTTCCGAGTGATTTAATGAGAGACTTGTTGCAGCTATTGGAAGTACAGAACTGACTGAATATGTGTATGACGCCATGAGATAGGAGAGGAATGGAAGATGCTAGCAAACACACTACCATAACATCGTCATTTAGCCCCTTGAGGCAACCCTCGGAAGATTGCACATCAAAGAGCAAACACCCAGATACGCTCTCATTTTTTATCATTATTAGTCGCCCTCATTTGGAGTGCTTTCCCATCCGAAGTGACTATCACCCCCTCAGTACATGGCTTTTAGAGGAGACTTGGCAAGCACTCGCCCATGCATTACCATCTCCCTCTTCGACCAGCTGTGTCTGATGCATGTCTTACAACTTGCCGCGGTTATCATTACCATACATCAGTGACCACTTTCTATTTCCCTTGTTATCATCTCCGTTTCCCCTCTCATCCTTCCGACTCCGTCTTCTTACACATTACCAATTAGTTATTCCTCCTTGGAGCCGTCGTCTTCTCTTCGCACTCAAATTATTACTTTACTATCTTTACATTGCAACAATCCAGTTTCTTACCTGGTAATGTGACAGCTGTTGGTATCAAGAAATCTTACTCTTCTGAGACAAGCGCACTCAATCAAATTGTAAGATGTACACATCCACAATTGACTACCAAACCTACTAGAATTAGTGTAGTCAAAAGTCTAGACTATCATCAACTGAACATTACTAGATATCCAGAACGGTACTATGATATCAAGTAGCAAACCTAATGATATTAGTCTGTTGTATTAATATTATTGTTGTTATTCTGTTGCAGTCGAACTTCAATCGCCATCGTTAGCATTTCTGGTATACTTGCTGATTTCAGATTCATCTGAGCACAGGCACTTTACTTTACTACCTTAACTGTGTTAGTAATATCAAAATTTATTTTTCTTTCGCAGTATTACAAAATACATTTCTGTTTTTTTTACTCAAACTTATTTAACCTTTACAATCACATTGCTATTTGTTATTGGTTCTTATGCATACAAATTACGCTTTCTGTTTGGATAATAAGTAGCCTCGTTTTGTCAATGTACTGTACGTATACTGCATTGAAAATTGTTTTAACCATTCGAATGTAGCGTTTCCATAACTCCACTTTTGACTTTATCATAAATTAGTAAGCTCTCGTCGTTTCTTGTTAGCACATTAAATTCTGAATAAAAATTGTCTTGGTATTATTTCTATAATATTGATGATTGCCATATATAGCTTTGCTTATTAAATTTAAGTTTTCTCTGCGTGCTCACTGAGTCATGGGCTAGCTCTTTCTCTTTTCTTATATATTACAGCTGTTGTCACATAAAATTCTGCACATTTCCTCGACATACAAAGTACCTTACGAATAGACACAGACAAATAGGAACATGATGCCACTGAATGTTTCTTTGATAAAATATGACAATCCATTACTTATTACTAAAAATTCAGATAAAAAATCTCCCGGGGTAGCTTAAAAATAGAAAGTTTTAGACTTTTTTTAGGCACCTACGTTAAAGGGAACTCATCCAGTTACAGACTCTTCAAACAAACCTTGCGTTTCACCCAGAGGAAAGACATCTTTAATTGAAGCTAAAAGCAACCAACAAACAGAAGAAATATTGAATTCGATTCTTCCGCCTAGGTAGATCTAAAAATTATTCATCACATTGTAAAGGGAGTGGAGTGAAAACGGTCAGCTTTGGATTCAACGTGCTTCCAGCACACCAGCAACACGACTTGACGTTGTTAATTTACAGGAAGAGCTCGATAGACGATTGCAACAGCGTCAAGCTAGAGAAACTGGAATATGCCCAGTCCGCAGAGAACTATACAATCAAGTAACAAAAAGGCTCTTTAAGATGGAATATTTCTCAGGTATTTGACGAACTAATAAGACAAGTGACTATTAACTGCGCTGAACGGGGTTTGCTTCTCCTTCGCGTCCGTGACGAGATAAGAATGACAATAGCAGCATACCAGACACTTTATGAATCAAGCATAGCATTCGGCATGCGTAAAGCTCTTCAATCTGAACAAGGGAAAGCAGACATGGAACGAATGGTAAGATATACTTATATTAAAACTTCTCTATATTTTTAAATAGTGTGTCTTGGTTAAAACAAGTTTGTATCGAAACAGTGGTTAACCACCTACATATTTATGGTTCAGTGAATTCAGTCAAATTAGCATCAGTTTATCAATTTCACGAATATCAGAGATTTGTTTACTGATTAATTAGGAAATAACAATCTCGTATTTCAATTATCTATTTGTATTCTTGGTTGTAGTTTTATAACAAAATAAGTATTTCATGAAACTACTCATTGAAGCATATTTTAAGCTTCAAACTAGGGTGTCTTATTTCCATGGTCTACAAATACACAGGAACACGAACTACTCGAAGTTGTCATCGAGACACTTGGTTGACATTCTTACGGTAGTACGTGGACCCCATTTTACTGTGAATTTCGCAAGCTGATGTAGACATTCAAGCCTTCTGTAATTTAGTCTAAGTATTGAAGCGGTGTAGCAGCTTAGACCTAACAACACATATCTAGAGTCCTGTATTGCTTATTTCTGACTGAACGTGGTGTTTGCATCTCTTCTCACATTAAATTGACTTCTTAGAAATAATTATAGCTTTAAGAATAGATACGATAACAATAACCTTAGTTCACAAACATCAAGACATTCCGACTTTACGAAACTGAAACGTGGAGAACTACTACAACCATCATCAAGAGGGTGTAAATATTTATAAATAGTTGTCTACTCGAGATATTCAATATCCGTTGATCGGATATTACCAGCAACAGTCTACTGTGGGAGAGAACAAACCAGGTTCTAGCTGATGAGGGAATTAGGAAATCACCAAGCTGCATCACGAAGCATACGCTGACTTGGAATTCTGAAGGGAAACGGAAAAGAGGTAGGCCAAAGAACACCCTGTGTCGAGAATTGGAAGTAAAAATTAAAAGGATGAATAGCAACTGGAAACCATTACTCAGGATAGAGTTCGGTGGCTCATGCTCCTCCACAAAGCGTAACAGGCGTAAGTGAGTATTTCTATAATGTACCTATCTAATGGGTACTATTATCAAGCCCAAAAGATCCTGAAGTTTCTCCTTTTCTGTAGGTTATTGCTGCTTACAACCACCGAGAATAATTTGAAAAACTCACGCTCATCTTAAAATCTAAACCCACTGAAGCTCGATGTTCGGTGGCTAAACAAATGTTTAATGATACGATTTTCATTTTGATGTAGGACACTTAATGTATGAGTCCCAGAGCGTAGTGAACCAAATTAAATGAAAAACTACGTGATGCAAATCCAGTCTAACTGTTATGTATTTTAGATAGTATCCTTGACTGAAAAACGCTTATTTTTCAAGCGAACTTAATAGATACGGGTTATTTTGAGCAAATCTTTTATCTACTGAAAATACATCAAACAAAGGTGGTCTTGAAGTTAAAATAAGTAATCTATATTCAGTAATCTGTTTGTATTCACAATATGTTTCGCTCGTTCTCAGTCCAAGATAGATCATCTAGTCTTCGTTATCTGTTGATAGATTCAAAGTTTGGAACACTTTCGTTTACTAAACACGATCAACAATCATGGCAGATATCAAAAGCTTTTACTTGAACTGAGCTATTAAACTCTACTGTCATTAGCTTTTTTACACTACTATACTACATATTGTCATTTATTAATATACTTTCCTAGTATGTCATTACTTCAGAAGTTTTAAATAAGGTGTGAATAGCATTACTATACTTGTGGTCTTATACATGGTGAATCAGTATCATTAGATCCTGCGAAAGTTTAATCGACATTGACACCAAATTCTTCACAACAAAGTGAAATCTCCATGAAGATAATTAGTGATAGACGTGGATGTCAAATATTGTTTGGAGAATAGAACTAGTATACTTATAAGTCTTTCTCTGCTTGAGAATTTAGTAGAAAGTTAAAATCACTAATAATATGTAAAGAAAATACCCAGGAATTCATTACAAGCATTTGTGGTCATTGATAATTTTTAGATTAATATTATTTATAGATTAGTGATTTGGAACAAGAGAAGAAAGATTTAGAAAGACAAGTATATGAATTAAAAACAAAGTGTGAACAGATTGAAAAACGTGCAGTAGAACAGAGACAATTAGAAGAAAAGAAACATCAAGATGAAATACAATTTTTAAAACGAAATAATCAACAATTAAAGGTTAGTTAATCTAAATTGACAATGTATGTAATCATTGTTTTACATTTTATTAATGGATTATCAAAATGATGAATAAGGAATATGATGTATTCTTTACAGTATTTATTGTTGAGACATAATAATCAGGTTTCTACTCTACTATATCAAAGCAACTCAATTCGTTCAAACATCATCTCTACATAGATTAGTAGTTAATAGTATGGAAAGAAACACGATGTATTTCATATACATTTAGATAAGGATTGCTCCACTATTTGTTAGGCTTTTCTCATTCTCGTATACATCAGCTACCTATCAAGTATTTGATACATTTACTTGCTTATTTAACAGTAGTAATACAGAGAACGAGAACACATGTGGGGATAATCGAATGTATTTGAACACAACATTACAGAATGTTTTAGTAAAATCTGTGAACCATACAGTAAATACTTCAATTTGCAAAATATCAGTTAGTTGTCTCAAAGTTGATTGTTCCCTCGTTTCCATACCAAGTACTCTTTGTTCTCGTTCTCTTCTTTTCGATCTTCTTAACTGTCTAGTACCAGATGTTTTACTTTTGATTGATGATACATACAACTTCTATCTATCAACACCAGTAGTACATATCATAGTAACCCTTAGTGAATTCGATTTCAAGGATTTAAATAATGAACATGTTCTTGTCCAAGAAGCATTGTTATTTGATTTATATACCACAATGTGGATCATATTTTGTATTTCATCTGTTTGATAAAAACACTTCTCATATGGTGGTTTAAATGTAGCCTATCAATCTATTTTTTTCAATTTTTAGGCTCAATTGGATGGAATTATGAATCCGAAAAAATAATTGTTATTCCATTATTGCTAAATAACTCCATACACGATTTTGTCTCCATTTCTTATTTTAAGACAGTAATTTCTGTTATAAAATGTATGGTATCCAATCTAGGCAACTAGAATATATTATTGTACCATATGAAGGTTTCAACTATCATATTGTGAATACCAAACTTTCCATTATGACTGAAATAGTATGGTTTATTTTCTGATTAGGTATAATAGCCTACGTCGTTATTTACCATATCAGACGACGTACATTGAATAAAAACAGAACTGAACAAAAAGAAATCATGTTTGATAGTTTATTTATTATTTATTTTAACACATAGATATTGGTACAAGGAGGCACCAAATCCATATGCGCCACACAGATCTCATTTGATATGTGTGAGGGCTGTGATACTGCCCGGGTGCCTTAACCGAAGTAGGTGGTTTTCTTAGGGGGCCGCACTCGGAGCCTACGACATAAAGGTCTGATCCACAAGGCAGTGTAACAACGTAAGGAGATGCAGTTCCATGGTAGCCGTTGATCAACGATTGGTTCATACGCCATTTGTTCCTTCAGGATACTGGAGCCCATGTGCACCATTAGTTTGAAATCGGGGTTTTCCAACTCCTCCAGGTGAATCCTCCGTATCCAACATCCCGGTTTCGGTTTCGTAAACAACATGCCAACCGTGAGTCGGACTTTTGTGGCAGCGGCTGTATGCACATGACCATATGAGAGCATGTCGAGAGAGAGAGCTGACCCTCCTCACTCTCGGCCGTACCAGGGCATTTGGACAATGAAACTAACATATAGATGTAAATGTGACTACGTAGTATTGATGTCTTGCATATTGTCAAAATTCATAATTCTTATTTAAACATTAAAAAACTTCCTACTTGATAGACCAACTCAAGCAGTGAAGAACTTTTATGTCCTCTATTTATCATCTCCTCAATTAAGGGATAAGTTAACTAATCTTGTTACATTCACATGCATCTAAGACTTCAGATGATGCTATGCAGAGAGCTGTAACGAGCATAGTGACATGAAACTGAACGGAGTTAGTTAAAACATCTCGTAGTTGGGGAAATGGTATGGTCAGAACTCAGTTCAATTCTATCACACTTAATCGGTAGTGGTCACGAAGTAGACAGAACTAAATCTTTTACAGTAATATACCACATACTTAATAATTGTCCTTATTGGGTTCTTTCTCGTCCCTTATATATAACAGAAAGTATAGGAATTCGAGCTAACACTCCGTCTTTGCACCCATAAAAATATTTGTAACACGATTATATCTTCTTTGACTGGATGAATTAAGCTTAGAAAACGATTTTACTTATAATTATTTTCAGAAGGGGTTTGTGGAGATTTTTAGAAATTTTCACAGATTGAAATCATGAGTCAGTTGAAGCTAGACCACCATTGAAAACCTGGAAGCACTGGACGGCCGTTTCGTCCTAGTATGGGACTCCTCAGCAGTGCGCATCCACGATCCCGCACCACGCGTGGCTCGAACCCAGGACCTACTGGCTTCGCGCGCGAGCACTTAACCATTAGATCTCCACAAACCCCTTCTGATAATAATCATCTGCTCACTAGTGACTGACTTCAAGAAATACTCCTGGAGTTCTAGTGGGAAGCCGTTACCAGTGGAGTACAACCAGGTCTGTTGTGAGATATCAGCTCACTGAAGACAATGGTATATGGTGGCGCAACTTCGTGGATTGGTTGAAGTTAGACATTAACACCGTTGGATGCCGGCTCAGTGGTCTAATGGTTTAGTGCTCGCGCGCGAAGCCAGTAGGTCCTGGGTTCGAGCCACGCGTGGTGCGGGATCGTGGATGCGCACTGCTGAGGAGTCCCATACTAGGACGAAACGGTCGTCCAGTGCTTCCAGGTTTTCAATGGTGGTCTAACTTCAACTGACTCATGATTTCAATCTGTGAAAATTTATAATTATTTCTCACAACCCTCATTGACAATGTGATTCGAGAAGACAGAATGGAAAGATATGTATGTAAGAACACTGGAAACTAGCATCAAGCGGAAAATGAAGAACGGATGGATCTAAGACATTATGACCAATACTGAGTCATATCACCTAAAGTCTTCAACTACTAGCCACAATAACCGCGTTAACTGTATAACTAGATAGTTTTCATTTACCAAAATGGTTCAGACTAACATTCAATGACTTTATTGATTGATACTATGTATTGTTTTGTCTTCTTTACCGGCTTTCTTACAACTTACTCATATACCAGCTAAATCAGTCAGTAACAACGTAGAAATTCGTACGTACGTACGTACGTACATTAATTCAAGTTGCCATACCACATTAGCACACTGATACTATTGTCTATTCAAATCTAACAGTGGTAGAGGTAGTAAGAGTATAAGCAGTAATCGGAAACATTAGGGTTTGAAGATGTTATTCAAGGAGTATAATCCAGTGAAATAAATTTGGAAAGAGAAAAAAAAGAAAGGGACATGAAGAATTGAGAAGACTAGAATTTGGGAGAACACAAAGAATGGATGCACCTGCACTCACCACTGCAAACGATTTTGAGCCATGTCATTCAAGGTCTCTAACCCTCGGTTGTTATCGTCTCGCGGATCTCAACCAGATAGTCTACACCTACCAACATTGCTCAGTCCACTTGTCAATGACATCATGGATTTGTAACATGTTTTGGTCTGGCCACCCCTAGCTTTCTTCCAACCTCCTAATACACCATAAAACATCGCACGTCGGGGTAGTTGGTGGTTGGGCATACGTAACACGTGTCCCAGCCATCGCAACTGATGACGTTTCACTACTTCGTCAATTGATTTGTCATCCTTACCTAGTACCCATTTCCTAACAACTGCCTTACTTACTCGATGGACCCAGAATATACGAGCAATGCTTCGAATACTAGTAACCTACGAACATCTACTCTAACCGGCTATATTTCACTGCCATAAAGTAGGACGGAATGAATTGCTGCGCAATAAACCCGTCGTTTATTTGATAGACCGTTACAAACCACTTAACATAGCTGGTTCCACAAAGAGAAATGACACAATGATCGATCATACTGATTTTCATGAAATCAACAACTATTCAACAATAGACGAAGCAATCCAAACATTCTAATCCATTTAAACAATTTTCTTAAGAATAAATTCATTTTAATTTAAAAACAAACAAAAATTACACTGTACAACAAAATGCACAGTACAATACACTTCTATCCAATTTACATGTTCCAATGAATATGGATTACATATAAAAACACATAAGGTAACAAATAATCAATATTTTCCCCCTTCAACATTGAACGGTTAAAACAAAACTTCACAAAAACATATTGTCTTACTTTTTCTTTTACAAAGATCCCCCCCAAAAAAAACCCCAGTTTCATAGTATATGATTACAATGTATAGTATTAAGTGATTACTAAACAGCTGAAGAATCATAACGTTTCGGTGGTCTAACACGTCTAGTTGATCGACGTACAGTTTCTGATGAATCAGTCATAGAACTTGTTACAGATGAATTATCATCATTATCATCCATATCAATTGGTTGATATGGATGATGATAATGATGATAATTATCTTCTTGATGAAGACGATCTAAATGATCAATAATAGATTCTGTTGTTTGTTGTGAAGAATGAGTAGAGATTTTATGATGAGGATGTTGATCACGTGTTTTGCGTGATTTTACTGTAACTTTTGGAGTAGTATCTTCTTTATTATCAACATCATTATTAGTTAACTGATAAGTAGTTTCTTTAGTATGAAATTGATCTAAAACAACCATTGGATTTTGTAATTTTGTAGGTGTGAAAATTGGGGTTTTAGTAAGAGAAGTTGTATTGTCAAGCTCAATTAAGTATCTGTCAAAATGAAATTCAAATACATCAAAATAAGTGTAAACATTTTACAGTAAAGTACTATTTTAATAGATATTGGTCGAATAGAGATAAACTCCATAGAAAAGGAGAAAGGGATCAAATAGGGATGACTAAATCAAACTATAGCATTAGTTCATGAATCTATCCTGACCGTTGTTGCTACCTTGACGTGGTAGTCGGACTTTCCGATCGTGATGAACCAATCGAGCTATACTGGCTGGAAAAATCGTTCCTCAACGTCCTACCATGTCAAATAGGTCGGTTGAAGAACGGTAAGACGGAAAGCAACAAACCTAAGGTCCGAGAGCGAAGTCATACTGCTGACTGTACAGAGGTGTGACGGTAGTAAGGTGTTTCCTTCGGACAACCAGCATAACAGCAAGACTGCCTTCCCACAAGGAGGGGTGGGGTTAGAAAAGGTCGACCTTAGAAATGCACACCTCGCCTTATCCCACGAATATCCGTCTCCGGCGGTAAGGTCTCAACATGTACGGAGCTAACACGAAAATTATTCACAAAAAGGTCATGTGTGACCGACCTCAAGCAGTTATCCCCTGAGCACTGCGGTCACACTCTCAGGTCACTAAAACCACCTGTAATACAGTTTTTATTTTCAGGCGCGTCGAGAAGAACCCTTCGACGGTGTGGGCAACTGGGAAATGATAATCGCCCTCTTACCTCTAATAGTATTCAAGATCACTGTACTCATTATGAAGTTAATAACTGATGGACTAAATTATGTAGCCGTTAGATATGCTCAAAATGTTTGATTCGGAAATAGTTTATTCGATTGTTTCATGATATATGGTATGATCAAAATACCTGAAACCTACAAAAGTTTTACACTTCCATAGTTCATATGTCACAGTTGTTGTACAGTGTACTCTTCCGTTTGTCGCCAGATGGAAATTTTGTTTACCCAACAAATGGCTTTAATTTGCAAAAGTTAAGCGACCTTTCTGAAGCTAATGATAATGACATTTCAAAGAGATAAGTAAGGTGACCAGCATTCTCTACTACTTCACTCTTTTTCATCAGTATAGACGATATATAGAGTTAAAATTGAAAAACAAATGCACTCTGTTATTTACTCCCTTCTATTTACCTGTGGCAGCAAAATCCGACCTAAGGCCTCCTCGCGGCGCTGCTGGGTAGTATAGGCAACCTTGCAGGCCAACATAGGCAGTCGATGGATATAGGACTGATCACCCACTTTGTGACACCCTTCATTTACTCGGGTTCCAACTCGAGACTTACTAAACCGCACCGGGCCACCTGACGTGTATGCTTATGTACGAGAATTACAGAAGTCCTCGGGCCTATGTAGTTCATGAATATAGGCATATGTAAAGAGTGTGTGGTGTCGTACAAAGGAAACGCTAGCTGAAATATTGTCTGTCCTATGTCTAATAAAATCAGTGGCCTATTCTATCAGGTCGAAGACATAATAAAATTATATGGTAGCAAATACTAGGAAGAGGCGACCAACAACCTTACCTGAGAGCATGCTTATGCGTGGTGTTAGGAAGTACTGGGGTGGTATCTATAGATTGGATGATAGGTATGTAATGCGTAAGAAAGTCTGTTGTAGCAAATACGTCCCTAAGGGAGCGGTGAACAATTTCTCTCCCAAATGGGTGAATATACCTATATGTATGCTATGGGATGCATGGGATAAAACCTGTGTTACCGCCATGCATGCAACGTATATTTGCTCACAAGGGTAGGTATACCTGTATGTATATCAAGGAATACTCGGATGAAAGTCCATGTATTACCTAGTATGCATGTAGACTATGAACATCCACGGTAATTAAAAACTTCAAAAATCCTTTCTTGTTTTTCTTACGATACCAAGATACATGCAAAGACCTGTGAAGCCGCGGTTTCCCACAAAATCACATTCACGTGATGGATTTGTGAGCCTTCAAAACATTGGTTGATTGATGTTAGACCACCAAGAGAAACTTGGACAGCCGATTCGTCCTATTGTGGGACTCCTTAGTTGTGCAAATCCATGATTCCGTTCGCGAGATTTGAACCCAAGGCCTTCAAACTCGCGTGCGAACGCGTAGCCCCTAGACTACTGAGTCGGCATTCAATGGTGTTAATGTCTGACACCTCAACCAGTCCGCGAAATTGCTCGATCATCTTTCATGGTCGTGGATGCGCACTGCTGAGAAGTCCCACGGTAGAACGAAACAGCCGTTCAATGCTTCCAGGTTTTCAATAGTGGTCTAACATCAATCGATTCATGATCTTAATCAAAAACATAATAATCTTCACAACCTTATACTGATAATTAATTACTATCTTTATACGAAGAAATCTTACGTGGTCTTCGCCGTATTCATTTGATCACAATTTATAGTACTCTCATCAAAATCATTATTATTATTGTTAGTAGTAGTAGTAGTAGAAGTAGAAGAGGATTGATTTGATTCATCCATTGAGATTGGTAAGATTGAAACTTTGTGAATATTATTATCTATGGATTGATTATGTTTAATTGTTTTATTTACTAATGGTGCTGAAAACAGAAATTCATTCTTTTCCATAGATTTATTAAAGGTTGGCTATTTCAAGGAGGAGAAAAATAAAACAAAACAAAATTACTAGAAGAGAATTCAAAAAAAAAGAAGAGAAACAAATGAATATGAACACTGAAACAATTTAATGATACCCGAATTTTCTAATGTGTCGCGCAACTGTACTACTACTGGTTCGATTTGAGTAGTTTATAAATCAATTAGACAAATAACACAATCGAGAAATAATTAGTTTGTATAGTGTGATCGTCTTTGATAGTAGTCAACAAGCTCAATGATTTGATATTAGAAACTTTAATCATCTAACATGTTGTTAGGTGTAGACTATCTGGTTGGGATCCGCAAGACGATAACAACCAATGGTCAGAGACTTTGGCCCCAAAATGCCCTGGTACGGCCAAGAGTGGAGGAAGTTCGCTCTCCCTCTCCAAACGCTCTCACATGGCCACGCGTATATAGCCTCTACAAGAGAAGTCCTACTCACTGCCTTCTCGCACCATGGGTATTGTTTACGAAAATGAGAGGACGAAAAGCGAATGTCCGGCGCCTTAATCGGATCCCAAACCAATGGTGCACATGGACTGGCTCCAGTATCCTGCGGGAACAAATGGCGTATGAACCAATCGTTGATCAACGGCTACCATGGAACTGCATCTCCTTACGATGCTCCACTGCCTTGTGGGTCAGACCTTCGGGTCGAAGGCTCTGGATGTGGCCATCTAAGAAAACCACCTGTTTCGGTTTGCGCACCCGGGCAGTATCACAGCCCTCACATATCAAATGAGATTTGTGTGGCACATATGGATTTGGTGCCTCCTTGTACCAATATCTATGTGGTAATAATAAAATAATAAAAAAAGACTTTGAATGACGCAAATGCCGCAAGTGCATCCACTCTTTGTGTTCTCCCAAATTCTAATCTTCTCAATTCTTCATGTCCCTTTCTTTTTTTCTCTTTCCAAATTTATTTCACTGGATTATACTCTTTGAATAACATCTTCAAACCCTAATGTTTCCGATTACTGCTTATACTCGTACTACCTCTACCACTGTTAGATTTGAATAGACAATAGTATCAGTGTGCTAATGTGGTATGGCAACTTGAATTAATGTACGTACGTACGTACGTACAAAGTTCTACGTTGCTGCTGACTGACTGAGTCATCTAACATCTGGACGATATTATTATTTCAACACTCATATAAATACAGAATATATCATCTATACAATGAATAACTGAATAAAAATTATTATTGTTATTATTAATATTATTATCAGCTTTATTCAATATTACATTTTTGGAATAACATAGAATTCTCAGTGAAAAGTATTTTAACAAGTTTCCATTGTTTATTTCTCGAAAAATCTTGAATGATCGCCCATTAGATGTAGGCAATTCAGGAATCGATATTTAAATAATGTAACTTCTTTTCAATGTACATTGCCAGCAGCTACGATATCTCTAACAGTGTTCTTTCCTAACGTATACAACGAAAAGTCATAAACTTTTCACAAACACACCTGAACAGGTGATGCAATTAATTGATATAATGATGTATCAAAGTGAGAATCTTCAATACGAACGTCAAGGCAATTCTACTGTATGGAGCTGAAACTTGGAGAACTACAACAACCACAATCAAGAAAGTACAAGTATTTATAAATAGCTGTCTACGCAAGATACTCAACATCCATTGGCCGGATACCATCAGCAATAGCCTTCTGTGGGAGAGAACAAACCAACTTCCAGCTGAAGAGGAAATTAGGAAAAGACGATGGAAATGGATAGGACATACATTACGCAAATCGTCAAACTGCATCACGAGGCAAGCTCTAACTTGGAATCCTGAAGGGAAGCGGAAAAGAGGAAGGCCAAAGAACACATTACGTCGGATAATAGAAGCAGATATGAAAAGGATGAATTACAACTGGAAGGAGCTGGAAAGGATTGCCCAGGACAGGGTTGGATGGAGAATGCTGGTGAGCGACCTATGCTCCTTCACGAGGAGTAACAGGTGTAAGTAAGTAAGTAAGTAAGTGTATTAAAACAAACCAAAAAAAAAACAGATAACTTGTTGAAATATCTAGATCAGTCAGTCAGTAACAACGTAGAAATTCGTACGTACGTACGTACGTACATCAGTTCAAGTTGCCATACCACATTAGCACAAAGATACAATTGCCGATTCAAATCCAACAGTGGTAGAGGTAGTAAGAGTATAAGCAGTAATCGGAAACATTAGGGTTTGAAGATGTTATTCAAGGAGTATAATCCAGTGAAATAAATTTGGAAAGAGAAAAAAAGAAAGGGACATGAAGAATTGAGAAGATTAGAATTTGGGAAAACACAAAGAGTGGATGCACCTGCTCACACCACTGCAAACGCTTTTGAGCCATGTCATTCAAGGTCTCTAACCCTCGGTTGTTATCGTCTCGCGGTTCTCAACCAGACAGTCTACACCTACCGGCATGGCTCAGTCCATTTGTCAGTGACTTCATGGACTTGTGCCATGTTTTGGTCTGGCCACCCCTAACTTTCTTCCAATGTACTCCTACACCATTGATAGCAAGAACAAGTAGCCCAGATATTCAAACAGGCCGACTATTTAATTTAGACACCCTTAACGTATTTCCAACCATCCCCAACATTATTTAGCATTGTATATAGTCTAACCATCTCAGTCGGTGAAGATTTACAACCTCACACACGAATTTATATTGAAAACTATGAAGTACTGTACAACTGTTTGACTTTATAATATGGGACACTTCATTGGGTATCCACCACCCAACTCACAACTATAAACTATGATGAATATAAATTCAAGAAAAAAAAAGAATTGAAACCAGGTGGAAACAGAAAAAACAACAACAACAACAACAACAAAAATAACTTACTGTATTCGATGATGTTAAAGAGAGACGATGAGGAGCGGAGAAAGTGAATTCATTACATTTATTATTTACATTATCCTGTAATAATTTATGCTGAAATTTCTCTGTATTCACAATACCTAAAGTAGATTGTTGTTTGTTTGTTTTTTTTATAAAGGAAAATAATTTAGATGATTATTATGGGGAAAATTAGTTTAAAAATGAAAATAAAATGAGCTGGACCATCATGGTAAAACTGATGAAGAGTCTCATAATAGAACGAAATGGATGTCCGGTGCTTCCATGGTGGTCTAGCTTTAATTGGCCCATGAATTCAACTATTAAAATTAATATATTATCCACAAAACCCCTTCTGATATTAACTAACATATGCTCACTAGTAACTGTCTTCAAGAGGTAATTCCAGGAATTCTAATGAGAAGTCGTGACCAGTGGTGTTCAACCGGGTTTGTTGTGAGATAGTAACTCACTGAAGACAATGGTGAACGATCGAGTAATATTGTGGATTGGTTGAGGTTAGACATTAACACCATTGGGTGCCGGCTCAGTGGTCCAGTAGGTTAAGCGTTCGCGCGCGAGACTGGAGACCCAGGGTTCGAATCCCGCAGGCGGGATCGTGGATGCACAGTGATGAGGAGTCCCACAATAGGATGAAACAGCCGTCCAGTGCTCCCAGTTTTTCAGTGGTGGTCTAACATCAATCGGTTCATGATCTTAATCAAGAACACATAAATATTGGTATAAAAGGGCATCGAATACATACGCGTCACACAAGTCAATTGATTTGTATGTGGGCTGTGATACTGCACGAGTGCCCAAATAGGTGACCATTTCCGGATCCTTCGACCTAAAGGTCTAATCCATAAGGCAGTGGAACAACGTCAAGAGATGCAGTTTCATAGTGACTGATGACCAATAATAGGTTCATACGTCATTTGTTTCTTCAAGATTCTAGAGTCCATGTGCACCACTGATTTGGAACTACGGTTCTCCGACTCCCCTAGGTAGATACTCTGTATCCACCAACCTGGTTAAAGCGACGGACATTCTCTTTTCGTCTTCTCAATTTCGTAAACAACAGTAATGCCACGAGAAGGCAGTGACTAGGACTTCTGTGGGAGTAGCTGCATACGCATGGCCACGTGAGAGTATTTTGGGAGGTATAACTGACTCTCCCCACTCCCGGCCGTACCAGGGCATTTGGGGCGGGGAGGTATGGATAAGGCATGCATAATAACTGAAACTTAAGATCTAAAGAAAGATCATTATTGGTGATAGTAACACTATTCTTTTCTTTCGCTTTTTTTTCTGTTCTCTCAACTTGTTACTCTTTTAATATACATAAATTATTATCAACTTGTACTTACTTGGACGAACAGTTGATAAATTTAACGTGACATCACAATCATCATCATCCTCATCAATATTACAATCATCATTATTATTATCATAAATTTTATTACTGATTTCTTGATCAGTAGTATTTTTAATAAGATTTAATTCATTTCTTAGTAAATTATTTTCATTCATTAGATGTGATGAATTTTTTATATTACTACAATTTGTTACATTTGTTGTATATGTTGAACGTGATAAAGATGATGATGTGGAGGATGAGGAGGAGGAGGATACGACAGGATTCAAAGAAGTGGAGAATAATAAAGATGATGGTAATGAAGATGAAGAAGAAACAATCGTCGCTGCTGCTGCTGCTGTTGTTGTTGTTGTTGTTGTAATCGTCGTTTTCATAGAGTCAACCATTGTCGAAACCGAAATTTCTTTATTCGATAAACACATTTTAGTCTAAACATATCAACAACAACAATAAAAAGGTACTAATAGTAAATGGGTACTACTAACAATGAATCAATGTTTAAATAATCAAATTATTACACAGTTTATCATATATAAAAATTGAGGTGAGACTACAATTTACGGACGAATCAATCAGATCTAAGATAACAGGACTTAGATTTTCGCGCGAAATTCACTCATCCATTTGGATAAATAGAGTTTTAGCATTATAGCTGATGTCAGTTCGTGATGAAAATCCTTAATCTAATTCTTAACTCTAACCATGAACTGTAAATCATAATTCTTATTCATCACACTGGTTTATAACCCACATTCGGTCCTAGTTATTAGATGGAAACTCTCAATGTCACTTTAACGTCGCTCAAAGGTCGTTCATAAATTATAGTCTCACCAAAACTGCATCATAATCCCCTAAGTACTGATCAATTTCTATTGATCCAGTCTACCAAATGACCATCCAAGCACAACAATATGGAATTAAAATGAACTATGTAATGATTCTGATAGTTTCTAGTATGGAAGATTAAAAAGTGTTGATGTGGACAACCGTAAAGTATTAATAATCTAATAGCTGAGATCATGATTTAGTTGAAGCTAGACCATCATGGAAAACCTGGAAGCAGTGAATGGCCGTTTTGTTCTATTGTGGGACTCCTCAGCAGTGTACATCCACGATAACCACCCAGTGCGATTCAAACCCAGAACCTATTGGTCCCGCGCACGAACGCTTAACCTCTAGACCACTGAGTATGTCTTTCACATATTAGTGAGGTCTTAAAAAGAATCTGAATTATTACTAAAAATAATGTTGATAAAACAGCAAAAACGAAAAAGTAAAGAGAGAGTTAGTTGGGCACTATCATCCAAGATCTGTATACGAGTTGTATTTCTCACCTGAGCACTGTAATTAAAGAATTTCATAACTGATACTAAAAATCTGTAAAACTAAAGGTGGTGTGTTAGTACTACGTCGGAAGAGATCAAGATATTACCTGAACTAACGAATGGAACAAAGGTCGACAACACAACAACAAGACAAGCTAAACTATATTACTAAGCCCCAGTCCTGCTAACAAGAGGGAAAAGACCAGATTCAGACGAGAGAACGAACAAGCACATAACTTCAGCATATATATGCAGTATATAATGTCCTTAGGAAACGTCAAAAAATAGAGTATTAAAATAGGAAACGAACCAATGATAACTAAGGTCTGCCGAAGTGGTAAATACAATTTGAAGTTAAAAATATGCACCGTTGGCGTGAAAATGAGAAATTCAAATTGTTGTGGAGATTCAGAAAACTCCTAGAAAAAAGCTTTGAAAACATTGAGAAGCATCTTATTCAATCAGCATTCACTAGAAGTTTTGTCAGAAACATCTAGAAAGTGAAAGATCACATGTCGAGTTTCTGATTTGATGATTACCTATAAGGCTACTGTGTTTAGTAGCGTTCCAGAATTTTCCGGAAACCCAAGGACATCTGAAATACTATAAAAACCGTAGATTTTCTGTACATAAACGAACCTTCAGAGTAAAACGTTTCTTCCATAGTTCACGCCTTTTCTCTCGTGTTCACGCTGCTGTATAGATCTAGTTTAGAGGTTACTAGACGAACTTAGGAATCTAATCTAGTGTTCAATCAGCAAGACTTATCACAAATCTTCAAAATAAAACTACAAAAATGTGACCTTTACCAAGTGAGCTCTGAGGATCCAACATCCTCGACTGTTAAAGGTTTGGAGTTAACCTTTTTTTTTTTAAATCATCTTAGTCATGGACACTCAGTAGCAACAGAAAACAATTCACTAACCTTTAATATAGAAATTGGTTTTTGATTAAATGGACTTGATATTGAATTGTTGAATAATGAATTAGAAGATGTCATTAAACGATTTGTTATTGTATTTGAATGAATTTGTTTACGTCCGCAAGATGGTGGTGTATAGATACATCTAGATATGATTAAAATAACAGAAGAGAGAATGTAGATTATTCCAATGAGAATAGCGATACATACACATTACAAATTACAAGAACAATATTTTTCTTTTCAACTAGAGATACGACTTAAGTATAATCAACACTTGATGAGACTATAATTTATGGACGAGCCAATCAGAAACGTTTGAAGGAATTCAATGTCACAGCGTGTATTTCAGTACCTGATGTTCACTTACGACCAGTTCACAGCAGATTTTGAGAGAAAACATGATAATTGAGCGGTTAAAACAAATGGGATTACTAAGAAACTCCTTTATTTGTGATTATGGTAATCAAATGATTTGTGGTCTTTGTGCAGACCACCGTGATGATGTTGTCTTCCGATGTTATATGTATTGGAGGAAGAAGTCTGCTACAATAGGTTTTTTTTCTCGCTCGATCCAGATTGGGACTAAGGCAATTTATGATGATTGTTGCGAACTGGATAATAAAAGCACCAGTAACACTGGCTGCAGCCGGGTATTACAATATATGTGGAAGATTGGAGAGCGTACAGATGCCTAAATAGACTTGGTTATGTGCATCGTGTCGTTATCCACAAGCGGCATTTTGTGGACCCAACAACCAGAGTGCACATAAACAATTTTGAAGCCATATGGTCGAAGCTGAAAGAGTTTTTGCGACCTTATCATGACTCCAGAGGCCTACTAATATGGAACCATATAGATGTTATCCTCTACCGTATGCATTACAATTTCAGAACCTCTGAACCGCTTTCTAACGTTGACAAGATTTTGAACCAAGTAAAAGAAGCGCATCCCCTTTAATTCTTTGGTTTCGTATAGTATAGTTTAACTCTATACTAACTGTTTTCTGATTGGTTGATATTTCTCAAGGTCACTCAAGATTCCTTCACAGGTCGTCCATTAAAATATAGTCTCATCGACTGTTTCAATAAAAAAAAATTTTCGAATACGAAGAACTAGAAAGGCTGTGAACATGTATTTCCATACATCCAATTATGTGTATAAGAGATCCATTGATAAATTCGATAGTAAAATCCTTCATTTTTATCATTCATGCGACCACTGATATAACAATGTGATGAAACAAAGTCATGTATTGGGATTTTGATGATAATATCTGGACATTGAAAAGAAATGTTCACTAGTTCGTTGCCTAATTTGTACGACGGAAAGGACTGACAAAGCTACTTTGAAAGATGGGGTTGCATTACTAAAAAAAAGAATCCAGGAATCAACCGTTAGAGTTAGTGAAACCTGCAACGATGATAAAATAACAAGACAAACATCGATCGATTAAGTTTATGAAAAGGTAGGATGTAGTGTCTTTGGTGTTTTACGACCACCAATTGGTTGTTGGAATGATTGCAAATAAAATGGATTTGTGAGACTTTGTAAATACGATTCTAGTCAAAATATTTTTGACTGAGAAAAATTTGAAACAAGGCAATTAATTGGTATGCATAATCAGAAGTTCTAAGGAACAAAAGAATAAGAGATGAAACAAGTACACTGCCAAGAAGATGTGAGTATTTCTAAAGAAGATGAAATAGATACCATACTCTAAGTTTTGTAAAATAAGGTTCCTATAATCTGAGTTCACGTAGATGTTTTTTTTTTTTTACAAAAGTCGATAAAGAAAGTCAGTTCGTTAGCTACAACGTGGGACCAGGTACATATATGCATCGGTTTAAGTTGCCATACCTCATCACCAAAACAAGATAAACACCAAATTCATACAAGTAGTCACTTCAATGTTAGTAATATATAAAAGAAAGATTACATATAAAGATATAATACAGGTAGAAAGAATTAGCTTGTAAAAAGAAAGATATGAAGCTATTTTAAGCTCATAGTTTAAGGGAAGACAAATAGTGTATACACCTACGCCATTCTGATCGATTCTGAGCCATGTCACACAGTCTCCAACCATTGATTACGATAGTAACGCGGACCCCAACCAAGTAGTTTGCATCTACTAACATGGCTTAGACTAGAAGTTAGTGACTTTGTGGACTGATGACACGTTTTGGTTTGACCACTCCTAACTTTCTTCAAACCATCCCAAACACTAGTCAGCATTGTGCGTCTTGGTAATCGGTGTTCAGGTATATGTAACATGTAGCCCAACCATCTCAGTCGATAAAGATTTACAACCTCATCGACTGATTTATCATCATTCCCTTATACCCTGCGTTTGACTTCACTATTACTTACCCGGTGATCCCAAAAGACACAAACAATGTTTCTAAGGCATCTGTTGTCAAATGCTAGCAAATTACGAGTATCGTCTACATTTAATGGCCAATCTTCGCATCCGTAAAGCAGATTAGAACGATAAAGAAAGTGCCATAATACAAGGAAATCTTATTAAATAAACAAACTTACTTAAACAAGTACTTGCCAAGATCATCATCTTTCGAAGGGAATTCACGTTTCTTATTTAATTTCAATCGAGATTCATTTAAATTAACTGATTGTGTTGGTGTTACTACTGTTGAATTAGTAGTATTAATAGTAGTATAATCCATTAGACGACAACGACTATCATTTAACCAAATATTTGAATTTAATCCACAGCTTTCATGAAGATCTTGTAATCTATATTCAATACGTAAGCAAAGACAACTTTATAGAAAGATGATTTAAGTATTATAATAATCATAATGTAGAAAATTAATTTTCAACTTAGCGATCTATATATAAAGAGCCTGTATGATGAGACTTGGAAGTCATGAGTTTATGTTGGGGTGATCAAGAAAACTTCTCGCAAAAGAGAAGAAAGACTCAGGAAACACTAAGAAGCATTTTATCCTATTGGCGTCCACTAGAAGTTTACCCAGAAACATCAAGAAAGTGAAAAGTCACATGTTGAGTTTCTGATTGGCTGATTACCATACTGCTACTATGTTTGGTAGCATTTCGGAGTTTTCCGGAATGCCCAAGGGCATCTGAAATACTACAAAAACCCTAGATTTTCTGTACGAAAACGAATCTTTGGAGTAAAGTGCTTCTCGCATATTTTGTGCCTTTTCTTTCGTGTTCAGGTCGCTGTATAGTTCTAGCTTGGGGGTTATGAGAATAGCTTAGGAACCGAATATAGAGTTCAATTAGCAAGACTTATCAGTTTAATCTTGTATGGAATTGTGAGTGCGCATATTTTATGAATCCATGAACCATAACTGTGAATATGCGAACGTGATGTGGTGAGGAATCATTTTATTTCTATATATAAAAGTATTCTAGAAGTGATTAATCCAAACGATCCCTGAGATTCAAGTAAATCATATATAACTTCTAAACAAATAATGAACTGTATAAAAGTATACTTTTATCGGTAAATTCCAATTGATATTCTTTTAGGTTTTCCTAAAGATTTCTCACGTTAACAAAAAATTATGCAAATAGAAACCCCTTCCCTAAATATAATATGACACAAATTTGAGTATTTTACCAAAACTAATACCTCCAAAATAAAGAAAAAGCCAGTCCGTAGAAATGAGAAATTGGAGTCATAGAACAGTAGATCAATTACTAAGTCTTAAAAGAAACCTATTGGTATCAATGTTACATATAAATAAACGCTATCACGTCACCCCTTTCTTAGGCAGATCGGAATACGTAATATAGAAAGAAAACTTATGTAATATCATCTAGAAAGCAGCCTATACCAACTGAGGTAACCACTATATTAGATAAAATGGGCGCCCATAAACTTATATACAAAAATAAATTATCAGTGAAACGACGAGTTACGTTATTGCTAATACTAATACATTTAGGCAATCAAGGACGTGAATTCAACTGGGAAAAACATCGAAATTCTGG
Organism: Schistosoma haematobium; assembly: GCF_000699445.3. Taxonomy (NCBI): domain Eukaryota; kingdom Metazoa; phylum Platyhelminthes; class Trematoda; order Strigeidida; family Schistosomatidae; genus Schistosoma; species Schistosoma haematobium. Next base: position 2,543,739 of record NC_067196.1, on the reverse strand, counting down.
ACCGAGAAACTTTCAATGTTAGAAAATTTCAAAAAGCATGGTATTCAGGTCTATCGACAATCAGTTTGCAGATCAAAATCGAACCGATTTATCAACCCATAAGAAAAAATTCAAACAACCACATTATCAGAGCTCAATCGAACACGAAAATTGACTTAGAAAAAAAGACAAAAAAGCAAAACGAAAACTACAGAAACAACCAACTGAAAAGGACACCATAGCGGAATGATTTAGCGTTTATGGAAGCTTACTACTAAACAAATTAAGTACTGATGAAAGCTCTGCAATTGAACCAATTAGGTCATAGAATCACAATTGATTGATCACTGGGTGGCGATCAATATCATGCGTATCTAGTCCTTATTAGTGCGGATCGAATGCTATCGACCATGTTGCAACAAAATCAAATTAGATGTATAGCTCGAAGTCTATATACGAAGTGAAAACAGAATTTTTCTTCTTATTATTATTGTCACTCACAAAATGAATAACTAATACACACATAACTAAAAATATACTTCTGTCATCATTGGAAAAATGAGAAGGTGAAGATGGTAAAGCGACTGATGAGGTTGTAAATCTTCATCAAATCAAGTGGTTGGACATGTGCGACAAATATCCCTACCACTGTTAACGTCGATGGGCGATGTTGTCTAGTATAGAAGTGGTTTGGGAGAAAGTCAAGCGTGGCCAAACCAAGACATGGCATCAGTCCATGAAGACGCTGACTCCTTAACTGAACCGTATGGGTTAGTGCAGACTACCTGATTGGGGTCTGCAAGATTATTATAGCCAATGGTTAGAGTTATTCATAATGGCGTATATCCATTCACTTCTTGTCTTTCTTTGGAACCTGAGTCCTACAATCTCCTTATACTTTTTCTCCTTTTCTATACCTAATCTTTTCTGTTACTGCTGATGCTCTTTCAGCTTCTAGTAACCTGGTATTTATCTTCAGAATTCCATCTTGCTGTGTTAATATGGCACAGCAACTTGAACTAATACACCTCCTGACGGTTGTTGCTACCTTGATGTGGTGGTCGGGATTGCCTATCAAGATGAACCAATCGAGGTATACTGGCTGCAACAATCCTTCCTCAAGGTTCTACCATGACAGATAGGTCGGTTGAAGAACGCTAAGACTAAAAGCAACAAACCTGAGGTCCGAAGGTGAAGTCGTACTGCTGACTGTACAGAGGTGTGACAGCAGTAAGGTGTTCTTTCATACAACCATAATAACAGCAAGGCTGCCTTTCCACAAGGAGGGGTGGGGTTAGAAAAGGTCGACCCTATAAATGCACATCTCGCCTTATCCCACGAATATCCGTCTCCGGCGGTAAGGCCCTTTGAAGAACGGAGCTAACACGTCAAAAACCTCCCACGAAAGGCCGTGTGCGACCAGCCTCAAGCAGTTATCCCTTGGGCACTGCGGTCACGCTCTCAGGTCAATGAGACCGCCTCTAATCCAATTTCCTTTTCAGGTACCCCCAGAAGAACCCTTCCACGGTGTGGGCAACTGGAAAGTGATAACCGCCCTTATACCTCTAACAGCACTCAAGACCACTGTGTTCACTGACTGAGTAATACACACTTGTCAGATGAGTACAACTGATTGATCGAACAAAACTACTATTTTTTGATTTACCTCTAATAATTTTACTCAACCATGACACATGGCATATTTTATCAAGGTAAACAATTATTTTCACTGCTCATTTTCTTCTATTCAGTTAGTAATTTACCTCAGCAAAACTTTGTTTATCTGTTATCATGTACATTTAAACGTAAAAGTGGATGTAAATTATATTGATCACAGAACGGAGTTAGAGTACCACTGAAAATCAAGAACTGCTGGACAGCTTCTTCATCCCAGTCTGGAACATTTAGTGGCCCGTGGATCTGACTCCATTTAGATCGTATGAATGTTTGTTATCACCTATCCTCGTATACAATCATCGACTTAAATCACGTTAGTCAATAACGGAACTTAGATTAGTCAATTAACGAGAATGGCCTTTCAATACATATATTTTGTATGTAAAGTGAATCTAATGGAACAAAGCAAAATGCAGTGCGGTAGAGATAGCCGGTAAGCCAACTCACTTTTAGCCAGGCGTTACTCAATATTTATAGGCAGACAAAATAAACTACAGACATGTGATGAGACATGGGGTATGAAGTGTACAAACATATGCGCTCATATAAAAACAATCAAGACTGATAAGCGAATAATTAACAAGGTCAAAATATGACTCAAGTAGAACGAATAGATTGGGCTGTCCCAAAGTTAGAATAAAGTATATGGGCTTAACATAATAACTGACACGACAAACACATAAATTGTCTGCAACAATGATTACACCACGTATTGAATTTAGGACCTTCAGGTCCAACAGCGAACGCTTTACCATTAGAACCATCAGGTCAATGAACGAAGGTACAATTCCAATTTCAATCAAATTGCGATATAGAGTGACCATCATCTAACACCATTAGTGATAGACATTTTAGGTCAAGGTCGTAAGTGAGCTCTGCTAAAGAGTCTCACGTTAAGATTCAACGGATGTCTAATGTGTTTCCTAGTTTTAAATAGTATCAAAACTAAGATCAATCCATGACGAACACAACTAATAAATTAAACTGATCCCCGACAAAATAGCTTCAACTAGAGGCTGAATATTTTTTATTTATGAAACTATACAACCAACTAGTTGATTACAACTGAAATACCTCTTTACATTGTTCCGCTAATTTTATTTGAACACATAGATATTGGTACAAGGAGGCACGGAATACATATGCGACACATAAATCATTCGACGTGTATGAGGGCTGTGATACTGCCCGGGTGCCTAAACCGAAACAGGTGGTTTTCTTAGAGGGCCACACCCGGAGCCTTCGACCTGAAGGTCTGATCCACAAGGCAGTGGAGCGACGTAAGGAGATACAATCCCATGGTAGCCAGTGGTCAATAATTGGTTCATACGTCATTTTTTCCCTCAAGATACTGGAGCCCATGTGCACCATTGGTTTGGAATCAAGGTTTTCCAACTCCTCTGCTGCTGACCGTTAGATCAAGACAAAAAAAGAAACAAAACTACTACAACAAAAAAAACACAACAGGAAACTAACTCTTTGAATGTATTCCAAAATTCTTGTCGACTTTTTTTATTTGTAGTTAATAACCATGAATTAGATTTGTTAATACGATTATTTCTAATAATTTCATCTTCTATGAGATGACGATCATCATCACCATCATCATCATGATTATCATCCATATCGTCATATGAATACGGATTACCAATACGAGAATTCAATTGATACTTATTTGATGTAGGTTTTTTTAATTGATTCGATTTCTTTAAATCAGTTAATGGATATATTAATGGAGTAGTTTGTTTATAAGCGATAAAATTCCCATGATCCATTTGTGGTAATGATGATTGTGATTGGGTGAATGATGATGATGATGATGGTTGACGATGATGAATTGATTCGAATATGTTATTATCAACCAAATTATTATTATGATGATCATCATCATGATGAGGAATTAATGAAGATGATTCAGAATTCGTTTGAATATCATCCATATTAACATATTCATTTGCTAATGCTTTATAATGATCCATTTGATTAGAATAATTAGATGGAATAGATTTTTTATTGAATTCATTATTTGTATTTAATAATGGAAGACATGAATTCATTAATTGTATCATTAAATCAAGTTGTTGTAACCGTTGAACATGTTCATCATGATCAACAGTTGGATTAGTTGTATTACCATGTAACAATCTAGTTTTATGATATGGTAAAACACCATGGTAATTATTAAATATTTCCAAGGCAGTCTACAAATTAACAAGAAAAGAAAAAGTTGTCATTCAACAAAATATTGTACAGGAATAGACTGTAAACATTTGAATATAAGATTGTAGGTCAGTCAGCTACAATGTAGGACCAAGTACATATTATGCATCGGTCCAAGTTGCCATACCTCATTACCACAACAAGATAAACACCAAATTCATAGAAGTAGTCACTTCAATGGTAATAATATAAAAAAGAAAGATGCCATAAAAGGATATAGTACGGGAAGAAAGAATTAGCTCGTACAAAGAAAGATATGATGAAGCGATTTTAAGCTCGTAGTTTAAAGGAAGACAAAGAGTGTAAACACCTACACCATTGTGATCGATTCTGAGCCATGTCACACATAGTCTCAAACCATTGATTATGATAGTAACCTGGACGCCAACCAAGTAGAATGCATCTAACAACATGGATCAGAGTAGAAGTTAGTGACTTCAAGCACTGATGCCACGTTTTGGTTTGGCCGCCCCTAACTAATTCAAAAACTGTTTTGATATACATTCGTTGAGAGTGGTGATATTTGATGTTTTTCATTGATTTATTTATCTAAAAACATAAAAATTTGTACAAGGAGGTACTAAATACATACGCGCCAAACAGTTATCATTGATTTGTGTGTGGGCTGTGATACTGCCCAAACCGAAATAGGTGGTTTTCTTAGGGGGCCACACAAGGAGCCTTCGACCTAAAGGTCTAATCCACAAGGCAGTGGAGCAACGTTAGAAGATGCTGTTTCATGGTAGTCGGTGTCCAACAGTAGGTTCGAACTCCATTTGTTCCTTCAGCATCCTGCAGCCCATGTGCACCTTTGGTTTGGAATTAGGGTTTTCCAACTCCCCTAGATGCATCCCTCATATCCACCAACCTGGTTTAAAAGCCAAATATTCACTTTCCTTCTCAGTTTCGTAAATAACACCCTTGCCGCGAGAAAACAGTGACTAGTACTTCCCCGGCAATGGTTGTGTATGTGTGGTCATGTGAGAGTATTTCTCGGCGGAGAGCGGACTCTTCCTACCCTCGGTCATATCAAGGCATTTAGAGGCCTTAAAGGTCAATATTAGGTTAAAAAAAAATATTAAGGCACTATATTAAATCTCGGATACACTAGATTTGCCCATCAATTTTGAATTATCAAAGATGTACCCAAGTGTATACATACTTATGTACACAGATACGGAAACACAATTGAAATTACAGATACAAATACTAACCTGATATTTTGAACGTGCAATTAAACAATGAAATAATAAATTCTGTTGTCCAGTTTTTTCATAATATTCAAATAATACTTTTGCTTCCCAACTATTTAAACCTAAACTAATCAAATCACTTAAACGACCAGCTAAATAAATCAAGAAAGAAAAACCAAGGAAACAAAGAGATAAAATCGATTAATGCAGTAAACATCTAAGGAGTACAAATAGAATTTCATAGTTTAAACCAAGAACATGTCTTAGTTAAATAATCATTAAAAACTAGGTAACTGTTTCATTGTAGTAATACAGGATTTCTCAGCAGTGAGTACCCATGACCTCATTGAGGACCAAACCCAAGACTTTCGGGTCTCATGAAGAGCGCTAAACATTTAGACTACTGACTTGACATTTGGTGGTTGATGCGTGATGTAGACTATAGAACTTATGAATCCCCGCAAACTCCCTTATGTTGAGAAACAATATTACGTTGATTCGAAATAACACGCAAAAAAAGCCTATCATTCCTGAATTATTATACGTGAAGATCTATATTTTTTTTACTACTGATATTCATATTTTGCATCTGATCCGTTTCTGTTAGTATAATAGGCTTGTTAAATGAAAATATTGAGTTAGTGATTATCATAACTCAGTAATCTAGATTATAAGTCTCTGAAGTTTGAAGTAATAGGTACAGCATTAGAATAGTAATGTAGACGTCAACGGGTATATTCACTTAACGAGTCCTACGCATGTATTGGACTTCTATGCTAGTTACTAATCAAAACTTAATCAGAAAACATTAAAAACTGAAATAATTTATACACATTACATTATTGTCATATAGGAAACGTTTCGATATCAACCTAGATATCATCATCAACGAAATTAACAGACATGATAACTGGTATTATGTTTCATTAAACAAAAATGACAATATAAATCCATTTGATATTGCACAAGCAAGTGGCTATCACGACTCAGTAGCTAAATGGATAACGCAATAGCGTTCGAAGCGAACGGTTCTGGATTCGAATCCCGGAGTGAACATCAACTCTCTGAGATGCAAGTACATCCAGCTGACGAAACGCATATCCTGGATCCCACTATCTATCTTTGCTTATAAACATCATCTCACCTTGTCTACATATTTCAGCTAATTGAATTAAAGAATTACGAGCTAATTTATCAACAGAATTCAATACTTTCGTTGGTAAAGGTGTTTGGTTGTGTAAACGATTCATTTTATGAATTAAATTACGTAATTTTGATAAAGCCAAATATGGAGCACCAATAGGTTTCATGTTTAATTTATGATCACTATTATTATTCATAATAGTAGAATTAGTAGTAGGAGTAATAGTAGTAATCTTATTGAATAACTGTTGAAATGACAGTTGTACTTTCAAGTTGTTTGGATTGTAATCTAATGATGAAGAATTGTTATTATTATAATTGGTTAAATGTTTCAGTAATTCATGTATTAAATCTCCTTGACCATATTTCTTGAATAAATGTATAATTAAATTAGTTTGATTTGGAAAAAGATCGTTATGGATTTGATAGTATGATGATATTGATGATTGTATTTCAGTAGAGTTCATAATGAAAGATATGATATCAGAGGATATGGACTCCTGGAATTAAGAATGGGAAAAAAATGGATTTCTTTAAAAACAAAAGTGTGTTATGTATTAGGTTATTTCAAACAAAATAAATACAAGATGATAATAATATTGAAATCATTCGAAGTGTATGATTTAACTGTTCCACATGAAATCATCTTTGTCCAGTACAAATTAATCTTGGATGTTACTAGAGGTATGATGGTGGTTATCCCTCACAGATTGTTCACAATGTGAAATGATGCACCTTCTTGAAGGAAGTGAAAAAGAAATCGGGTTAGGATTGGTCTTAACAACCTGGGAATGTGACTGCAGAACCAAAAGAACAACTGCTCAAAGGCAGTCAAATAGTGTCTTCTTTATGAGTAGTGTTAGTGATGTGTCAGCTCTGTACTTTCTAAACCTTACCATGAACGATGGAAACCTGTAGGACAATGTGAGGTATGCTATACTTTTAGGGCCGACCTTTCTCTTTACCTTCCCCTTTTAATGTGAAAAGACAAGATCAATGAAAATGCCAAATGTGTGAGAGAAACACCTTAGTGATGTTATACTCTTGTAAAGTGAGATAAAAAGACTTCATCCTCTGAACTTAGGTTTATTACTTTTAGTCTTACTACCCTGCAATTGACCAATCTACCATAGTGTGTCTGAAAGTGATTACCTTCATAGGTCTATTCGCTATATTTTTCTTCCGATACTTTGAAATAGAAGATAGTTTAAGTAGAATTAAGAAATAATGATGTATGAAATGATATCTGGGATCCATTCAGTCATTCTAATTTCAGACGTCAATTGCAACAGAAACATTGATCAAAACGTTTACAGGGGTTGAGACAAAATAACCAATATAATCAAAATAATGACTACTGATGCGAATTCGTTCACTTAGTATGGGGGTTACACATTAATTGAGGTTACTAAAAACAAAAGAGTCTATAACATCAAAATTAAGTGTACAGTATTGAAAAATCTGTATATACTATTGACTGTTGGCTTTGAACAAACAATACATTCTATCATAAAACAACTAAACTGTTCAATGATAAGATGAGCTTGTACTAATAAGTTAGTATGCAGTTGTGAGAATGATATATAACACGAGCTAACATACAAGTGGATTGTGAGAGTACTAGGAATAGTGTCAACCGAAGGCATAACATTTGCCAGTGAAGTTATCTACAACTGAACGAAGCTCTGTTAGTAATTTTGAATTTCTTCATAAGAATATGCATGATAATCGCATTTTATGTAAATAGAAACGCTGGATGAAATGGACTGAAATTTCTCGCAATCACAGTTATAATTATTTTTCATTTTAGATTGATATCATGAATGGATCAATATTAGACCACCACTGAAAACTTGGAAGTACTGGACGGCCGTCTCGTCCTAGTATGGGATTCCCCAGTAGTGCATATCTACGATCCCACACGCGGGATTCGAACCCAAGACCTTCGGTCTCACGCGCCAATGGTTAACCCCTAGACCACTGTGAGCCGACATTCAACGGTGTTAATGTCTAACTTGAACCAATCCACAATATTGTGCGACCGTCCAGAATTGTCTTTGGTGAATATTTGCCTCACAACAGACACAGTTGAACTTTGCTGATCACGACTTCTCACTAGAACTCCAGGAAATCTGTCTTGAAGTCAGTTACTAGTGAGCCGTCCAGTGCTTTCAGGTTTTGAATGATAGTCTAACATTGATCCATTCATGATATCAATCTAAACTAAACTATCTCTACAACCCTATACTGATATCCTTCATTTATCAATAAATCTTCAGTTTCATATAGTTCATAACGTTTCATTTATTAATGGTAATTATTCGTTTTGACCTACATTTTTCATATTTTTACCTTACCATTTCAACAGATGTTTTTAAGTTAATTCCCCTACGTTTTTATGTGTTCATTTCCTCTCAACGTCTTGATTTAGCAATGTGACAATTCCAGTCAATAAACATCCGTATCAGATTCTACGTTGTTTATGCTTAATTATCTCGAAGAACGGGACTAGTATAAGATTCTATCTGTATCACTAGTTGGTTGATTCATATTCAAGGTCTTTAATGAAAACCTATTTACCTGCAATAGTCACTAGTATTAGGTACTTGTAGACATAACCAATATACACATACACCTTATGACTATCTACTCTTTTAAAAAAAAATAAGAACTTTAAATTAACTCATTCAGTGGGTAAATAAACATGAGCCATACTTAGTTCAAAACCGAAGTAGGTGTAGCTCCCAAACGCCCTAGAACAGCCGAGAGTGGGGAGAGTCAGCTCTCCCTCTCCAAATCCTCTCATATGGCCACGTGCATACAACCACTTCCAGGGAAGTCCTACTCATTGCCTTCTCGCACCAAGGGTGTTGTTTGTGAAGTTGAGAGGACAAAAAGCAAATGTACGACGCCTTAACTGCGTTGGTGAATACACAGGATCCACTTAGGGGAGTTGGAATACCCTGATTTCAGACCAATCGTAAACACGGGCCCCACGATCCTGAAGGAACAAATGGCGTATGAACCAATTATTGGTCACCGGCTACCATATGACTGCATCTCCTTACGATGCTCCACTGCCTTGTCGATCAGATCTTTATGTCGAAGGCTCTGGGCGTGGCCCGCTAAGAAAACCACCTGTTCCGGTTTGGGCACTCAAGCAGTATCCCAACCCTCACACAAATCGAATGAGGAAGTGTGGAGCATATCTATTTGGTGCTTCATTGTACTAATGTTTATGTGTTTAAATAAATAGTAAATAAATAAACAGAACCAAAGTAGGTGTACCTCTTATTTGGTGTTTTGTACTATTCTATCTTTAGTTTCAGAAACAAGTGACATTGTTACTATCCAATTAAAAAATGTATATATAAATCAAAGTGAATTCGAGATAGTGGAGAAGATTTGTAGCTCAAGTGGATGATTTTGATGGAGTTTTGTTCTCTGAGTTGGATGGTTTGGTCGTGGAGCTTTCATCATTCTTCTGAACTTCAAACTTCTATCTGAAGTTTGTGCTGATGATGTCGTTCAGAAGAACAATGGAAGCTCTACGACTAAATCATCTAGCTCAGAGAACAAAACTCCATCAAAGTGCATTCATTTAGTCCAACTACACTTCATCTTCCTAATCGATCTAAGTACACATTAAAGAAAGTCAAGATTACAAGGTAATAATAATAAACACAAAACATACAACAAATATACAAATTAATCATTAATACATGAATACAATTGTTTTTTCTAATTTACTTGAAAATAACCACGATCCATAAGCCAAAGTGTTATAATTGTAGGGATAAGAGAATAAACCGAAGGGAATTCTTTGATAAATAAAGACATTACATAACGACACTATAGAAATTGAAAATATGAAAAAAAATTAAGATGTAAGTTAAACTGTTTGTACAAATTATTTTACATCTAAGAAAAATGAATTCTACCCGATATTTTTTTGCCTTTATTGCATACAAAATCATGTGGTGGCTTATTTGAATACAGTGGTCTTGAGTGCTGTTAGAGGTATAAGGGCGGTTATCACTTCCCAGTTGCCCACATCGTGGAAGGGTTCTTCTGGAGGTACGTGAAAAGGAAATTGGATTACAAGTGGTCTTAGTGACCTGAGAGTGTGACCGCAGTGCCCAAGGGATAATTGCTTGAGGTCGGTCACATATGACCTTTTTGTGAGTAATTTTCGTGCTAGCTCTGTACTTATTGAGACCTTGTCGCCGGAGGTGGATATTCTTGGGATAAGGCGAGGTGTGCATTTCTAAGGTCGACCTTTCTAACCCCACCCCTCCTTGTGGGAAGGCATCCATGCTGTTATGCTGGTTGTCTAAAGGAAACATCTTACTGCTGTCACACCTCTGTACAGTCAGCAGTACGACTTCACCTTCGAACCTTAGGTTTGTTGCTTTCCGTCTTACCGTTCTTCAACCGACCTATTTGACATGGTAGGACGTTGAGGAACGATTTTTCCAGCCAATATAGCTCGATTGGTTCATCACGATCGGAAAGTCCGACTACCACGTCAAGGTAGCAACAACGGTCAGGATAGATTCATGAACTAATGCTATAGTTTGATTTAGTCATCCCTATTTGATCCCTTTCTCCTTTTCTATGGAGTTTATCTCTATTCGACCAATATCTATTAAAATAGTACTTTACTGTAAAATGTTTACACTTATTTTGATGTATTTGAATTTCATTTTGACAGATACTTAATTGAGCTTGACAATACAACTTCTCTTACTAAAACCCCAATTTTCACACCTACAAAATTACAAAATCCAATGGTTGTTTTAGATCAATTTCATACTAAAGAAACTACTTATCAGTTAACTAATAATGATGTTGATAATAAAGAAGATACTACTCCAAAAGTTACAGTAAAATCACGCAAAACACGTGATCAACATCCTCATCATAAAATCTCTACTCATTCTTCACAACAAACAACAGAATCTATTATTGATCATTTAGATCGTCTTCATCAAGAAGATAATTATCATCATTATCATCATCCATATCAACCAATTGATATGGATGATAATGATGATAATTCATCTGTAACAAGTTCTATGACTGATTCATCAGAAACTGTACGTCGATCAACTAGACGTGTTAGACCACCGAAACGTTATGATTCTTCAGCTGTTTAGTAATCACTTAATACTATACATTGTAATCATATACTATGAAACTGGGGTTTTTTTGGGGGATCTTTGTAAAAGAAAAAGTAAGACAATATGTTTTTGTGAAGTTTTGTTTTAACCGTTCAATGTTGAAGGGGGAAAATATTGATTATTTGTTACCTTATGTGTTTTTATATGTAATCCATATTCATTGGAACATGTAAATTGGATAGAAGTGTATTGTACTGTGCATTTTGTTGTACAGTGTAATTTTTGTTTGTTTTTAAATTAAAATGAATTTATTCTTAAGAAAATTGTTTAAATGGATTAGAATGTTTGGATTGCTTCGTCTATTGTTGAATAGTTGTTGATTTCATGAAAATCAGTATGATCGATCATTGTGTCATTTCTCTTTGTGGAACCAGCTATGTTAAGTGGTTTGTAACGGTCTATCAAATAAACGACGGGTTTATTGAGCAGCAATTCATTCTGTCCTACTTTATGGCAGTGAAATATAGCCGGTAAGAGTAGATGTTCGTAGGCTACTAGTATTCGATCATAGATGTCTTCGAAACATTGCTCGTATATCCTGGGACCACCGAGTACGTAATGTAGTTGTTAAGAAACGGATACTAGGTAAGGATGACAAATCAATTGGTGAAGTAGTGAAACTTCATCTGTATTCATCTTGCTGTGCTAATAATGTATGGCAACTTGGACCGAAAATATATGTGCGTGGCCCTACGTTGTAGCTGACTGACTGGTGGTTTACTTAAAACAATTCCGTCTTGTAGATAACTATCAGTCAATCATCATTTACCGGTTAGTGTTATAGTCATTATTCTAACATTATTTCAACTCCAATAAGGTATCTTCAATATTAATGATATCAATCCTGTTACAATCGATTAAATCTAAAGATACTGGGTTGAACTTGATTTAAGACTGAAGGTATACACCGTTAAAGAATTTCAAACAAAAGCGAAACGACTAATTTTACAAAGGTTTTTGTAAATGATGTCTATATGTGACGATCCAAAATGAAATTAGCCATATTAACATGACTACTGGCAAAACAAGACAGCTATTACTAAATTTCTAGACTAATGAATACTTAGATAATCAACTGGAAAATCAATAAAATCTATAAGAAACTAGACAATAGTTCCACTCTATTGAGTCCCATACAAAGTTAAATACCAAAGGTTCATAGATAAACTACATTGATCAAATCACTCGATATGATTGATGTTTTCTCTAATTTTCCTCAATAAGTTAATAACTGGGCATTAGGGATGTCTAAAATTGAAATTATTTTATCTTCATACCTGCACCACATTCTGTTTTTTATAGATCCTATGTTTAATCCCAGGTAGAGGATTGGGTGATACGTGTGTAGATACAGACTACTTGGTTGGAGTCCGTGCGACTATTGTAACCAATGGTTGGAGACTCTGGGCAACATGGCTTAGAATCGATCACAATGGCGTAGGTGTTTAAACTCTTTGTCTTCCCTTAAACTATGAGATCAAAATTGCTTCACATCTTTCTTCCTTCCTGTACTATATCCTTATACGGCATCTTTCTTTTTTATATTACTATCATTGAAGTGTTCTCCCAAATTCTAATCTTCTCAATTCTTCATGTCCCTTTTTTTCCTCTTCCCAAACTTATTTTACTGGATTATACTCTTTGAATAACATCTCTAAACCCTAATCTTTCCGATTACTGCTTAGACTCTTACTACCTTTACCACTGTTGGATTTGAATCGACAACTGCATCTCTGTGCTAAGGTGGTATGGCAACTCGAACTAATGTACATACGTACGAAGTTCTACATTCTTACTGACTGACTGACTACTTCTACGAATTTGGTGTTTATCTTGTTGTACTAATGCGGTATGGCAACTTGGACCGATGCATATATGTGTCTGGCCCTATGTTGTAGCTGACTGACTGACTGATAGGTGTGTAGTTCAGCCAAATATCATATCATATTAGATAGAGAAACTAATTTATTACACTTACCAGTTGTAATGCACGTAAACTACTGGAATTTGTAGATTTGATATTATTAATCATTTGAGTAGTTTGAGTCTTCTCATTGCTATTAACATTATTATTACTATTATTATTATTATTAATATCAGTATTATCTTCATCTATAGGACCATTATAATGTTCATCATAATTTGATTGATGAAATAATGTTTCAGCTGCTGAATCACATAATATAAATCCAAGTATAATTAATCGTGATTTTTTAATTTGTCGATTATATGGCAATTGCCATAAAGCACATAATGATTGTAAATTTTTCGGTGGATAATTTAACCAATTTGGTAATTCATTATTATCTAATGAATTTCTTGGTTTCAATGTAGCTGATGATGACGATGATGATGACGATGATGATGATGATGTTAAGTGTTCTTGTTCCTTCCAGATATCATGGATTTCACTATTAGTCAAGTAATTATCAAATGTATGATTACTATTATTGAGATGCTTTGATGGTGCTTGAAGTGAAGAATAAAGAATATGGTCACTAATAGATGTTAATCGATTAGTGTTACAGTCATTATTATCATTATTATTATTATTCATATCTAAATCAACAGGATGGTGCCGTGTACATCGTAATTCAGAAATTGTTTCCGTTAGCATTGATGAATTGTATGGTAAGAGAACTGTACTATTGATTCGATAGGATGAATCTGTAAAGAATTTACTGAAATAAAAATCATTAAAAAAAAACATTAACTTCAAGTATACCACTGATATAGACTGTAAGATTATTTAAAGAGCGATATATATGAAAGATATCAGCTGGTGTTGTTATTGTTATTCGTGGTGTTACGACGATTTAAATAAAGAGAAACATGAAATTTAAATAGGTATACTTTAGTAAAGTGGTTATTAGATGATTGATAAGCATTATTTAAATGAAGATCATACAATTTTCTGCAGCGGTAGGGAAACATAGTATTTAGGTGGAGTTCTGTTCTCTGAGCTAGATAGTTTGGTCTTGCAGTTTTCATTGTTATTCAGAATAACATCATCAGTAGCACAAACTTCAGATGGAAGTGAGGTGTTTGAACTTCTCCACATGTGACTCATAGCTTGTTCTGTCGACCTCGATCTTGATTGGTTATTGGTTGACAGAATAAGCTATGAGTCACATGTGGAGAAATTCAAACACCTCACTTCCATCTGAAGTTTATGCTGATGGTGTTATTCAGAAGAACAATGAAAGCTCTAAGATCAAAATGTCCAGCTTAGAGAACAAAACTCCACCCGAGCTACAAAATGTCTACACCATCTCGAAAAAATGGTATCCTAGTCAATAATTATCACCAATATTTATTGATTTCTCTTTTAAATATCTCAGTTAAAGAAATTAGTAACTTTTCAAAGATCATCACATAAACCACTTCTCTACGACATGCACCTTATAAATAGTCGTGACACAACCTTTGATAATGAAAAAAAAGGCGGTGTTATGAATAGAAGAATACAAGACAAACTTCAAAAGTTACCTAATTTTTAATCAGTAATTATTAACATTTCATTTATATGACATTCTTATTGTCTTAATCATTTAACTATTGGCATATCTTATTCCATTACGAATTTCTTATACCAGAAAGTTTTTCATCTTGTCAACTTTCGTAAAGAACTCAAAAATATTTCCTTGTCAAAAGTTCATTTACTTTTCAAAATTAGTAGGAACTAAGACGGGGAGTAGTAAGTTGTCTATATCTGATGTTCAAAGTAGTCTGAGTGCTAGGAGCTATGACAATTACTTACCCTATTTATCAAGCTATATAAATGTAGATACAAATAGTTGATTGATTTATTTAAACACACAAATATTGGTACAGAGGGACACCAAGCACATATGCGCCACACAAGTTCGTTGGTGTGTGAGTTATGATACTTATCGGGTGCCCGAACCGAAACAAATGGTTTTCTGAGGAGGTCACACTTGGAACCTTCGACCTGAAGATCTGATCGACAAGGCAGTGGAGCATCGTAAAGAGATTCAGCCCCATGGTAGCCAGTGATAAAAAATTGGTTCATACGTCATTTTCCCCTCAGGATACTGGGGCCCATGTGTACCATTGGTCTGAAATCAGGGTATTCCAACTCCCCTACGTGGATCCTCCATATCCACTAACCCGATTAAAGTGCCAGACATTCGCTTTTCGTCCTCTCAGATAGTATAAATTAATGTTTAGATTTCTATCGGCCTAAAAACAATTAGGCATTCTAGTGCATGTTTATTTAACATAAAA
The DNA here is from genome assembly GCF_000699445.3 of Schistosoma haematobium. Classification (NCBI taxonomy): domain Eukaryota; kingdom Metazoa; phylum Platyhelminthes; class Trematoda; order Strigeidida; family Schistosomatidae; genus Schistosoma; species Schistosoma haematobium. The sequence continues at coordinate 2,528,096 of NC_067196.1, read as the reverse complement.
CTAGATTGGATACTCTGTTGGCCAGACGCTATCAGCATTAATCTACTGTGGGAGAGAACAAGTCAGATCCCAGCGGAGGAAGAAATCAAGAAGAAGCGCTGGAAGTGGATAGGACACACATTGAGGAAAGCACCCAACTGCATCACAAAGTAAGCCCTCACATGGAATTTTCAAGGCCAAAGGAAAAGAGAAAGACCAAAGAACATATTACACCGAGAAATGGAAACAGAAATGAGAAAAATGAACAGAAGTGGAAAAGAAGGCCCAGGACAGAATGGTTTGAAGTATGCTGGTCAGAGGCCTATGTTCCATTGGGAGTAACAGGAGAAAGTAAATAACTAAATAAGATTGAATACACATTGACAAATAACAATCCAATAGGTGTTATCATAGTACTGAACTATTGAAAATACAATGAAACATAAAAAAAATAAAAACCAAAACTAACTTATCATTGAATCTTTCATTTGTTTGTGGTAATAAACCTAAACGAAATAGAAACACTACAAGTTTTGCATAGGATAAATATGTTTTAATACTGAATTCTATAGGATGTTGTCCTGAAATTAACGATAATTTAGTTGATAAATGAAATCGTCTAGGACTATTCATAATAGAATTGTGATTTTTCCCAATGAACCAATGTTTTGCCAATGTTGCTAATAGTTGAATCTAAATAAATATATAAGATATATAGATAAGTATAAAAGTGAATATTTTACAAATCATAAGTATGTACTAATTAGTCAGTAAGTATATCAGTAATAATAACTAATGATTTATTCATTATTTTATTTGAACATATAAATGTTGGTACAAGAAGGCACCAAATATATATGCGCCACACTTTGTATGAGGGCTGTGATACTGTCTGGGTGCCCAAACCGAAGCAGGTGGTTTTCTTAGGGGGCCACATCCCGAGCCTTTGACCTAAAGGTCTAACCCACAAGGGAGTGGAGCATCGTGAGGAGATGGAGTCCCATGGTAGCCGGTGACCAACGATTGGTTCATACGCCACTTGTTCCCGCAGGATACTGGAGCCCATGTGCATCATTAGTTTCGGATCCGGTTAAAGCGCCGGACACTCTATCTAATTCTTGATGACATTTGCAGTATATTGTTTACAATAAAAATAATCAAAACCAATATTTCACATATATTTGTAAGTAAAAAAAGAGGAACATTAAAAAGTGGTCATTTTGCGCCTTTAAACATTAATTATTATACCGATTTCATGTTGATTACTATGTTACTGTTATAACTTGTGGCCTATGTGCCCTGTTAATGTATACATACCGCCAATTAGGGAGCGGTGAATTATCGATCGGATCAATGACGTATAAAACCCGTGCGAGCAGTCTAGAGTACTAATCGGTCCTGCTACGTGCCTAGCCCAGCCAGTTAAGTCCAGAACATCAATCTCCGTCTCTGAGGTATGAATCATGTATTTCAAATATACTGAGGTTTATATACCAACCAAACAGACCACATCGTACCAGAAAATAGGAAACAACATTTGTACAAGAATTAGCCAAATGTGGCTCAATATGAGAGATAGTAATTGATAGACTGGGCATAAGTCAAGAATCGTAAATCGTAAAACAATAGTTCATAGGTCAAAATAAAGCTCATAATAAGAGGGATATGAATATGAAGATTTTAGTTATTTAATAATTGTACGATAAAAACATGCGCATAGTATTGGTCCATAAATGGATCCCAAAAGTTACCATTCATTATTCTTATGGGGACATAACAGTTACTCATAATTATTTATTTGTTTCATTTCATACACTAAACTTTGATGTTTAAGAAAGTATGAATCAGTTAAAATACGTCAATCAATAAGTTAAGATGAGGACGAATGCTGCTACAGGTATTTGAATGGACGAAACTTACCAGTAGTCAATACCATGGAAGACTATTTTTCGAGGGATATGCAAAGTAAATTCGATGTGCACTGAAGGCCTTGTCAGTCTGGGACTCTTATCACAGAATCACTCATAGGACAGGATGATGAATGCTATTAAATGAGACAGTTTTTTAATCCTTCTATCAGTTGTATGAAAAACAGTTTATTTGAAGATGATGGTTATCCGTGGGAGCCACTTAGTCATCATACTCCAAGCAAAAGAAACAGTTCGACTTTGTCCTCAGACCAGCTTACCTGACACTATGAGAACCTACTGATCGAATGAATCAGATAATTTTATTACGTAAAACATACCCAGATTATATATATATATATATATATATATATATATATATATATATATATATATATGCTATAACTAGTTCAACGAAAAATATTAATCTCCCTACCATGGAAACAATAATGTCCTATAGTAACATGAAGCGCAAACCCCAATGTTAGTGTAGTCACAGGAAAGTTTGAGCGTATAGAAATGTAATGTAATGATTTACGCTGTTTACTAATCAAATCTAATAAAACTTCGAGTTGATGGGGAAATCATCTACTAAGAAAGCTCAGAAAATCATTCATTAACAACATAAATTAATGCTAGTTTTTTTTGTTTCCAACCTATTCCTACTGTAGCCGATAGTATGCATCAAAGTTAGAAATGGTAGTGCAAACCTATTACATTCCCTCAGCTAACTTAATTGATCAAGAATCACAGTCAATAAGTAAGTTTTATTTAGTATTATAACCCTAAACCTCCATGTTGCTCACTAAATTGTTCTTAGGGTATCCTACAATAGTTTTACAAAATACTCAGAATAGAGAGAACAAAGCACCTGTTATCCGTTTTAGTGCTTTTTATTATATATTCGATAGTATATGGTTGTATGTTTACTTCAATTGTATCAGGAGAGGTTGTGTGGAGGTTGTAGTGGATTAGTTGAAGTTAGACATTAACACCGTTGGATGCCGGCTCGGTGGTCTAGTTGGTTAAGCGCCTGGCGCGAGACTGATAGGCCCTGGGTTCGAATCCCGCGAGGCGAGGTCGTGGATGCGCGCTGCTGGGGAGTCCCGCAATAGGACGAAACGGCCGTCCAGTGCTTCCAGGTTTTCCATGATGGTCTAGCTTCAACTGACTCATGATCTCAACTGTTGGAATTACTTCAATTGTATTGTTTAATACATACTTATCTGGTTTATTATTTTGCATTTATTTAATGAGTATATAAAATTAATTGTTTTGTCATTTCTTTGCACGATTATTATTTAACATCATTGTAGCCTTAGAATACGCGGATGGCATAGTCCTAAATGATGAAAGCGCTGACAAGATCTAAATTCATCTTATCTAATTGAGCAACACTCCAAGCATATTCGGGATGTTTCCTCCTCCTAAATGAAAAATGTTGTTTTAGGACTAGCCTGCATTAGTGTTCGAATTAATAATAGGGAGTGAAGTAGGTGAGTGTATTGATCAATTCATTTATCATGGGGGTCTCATCAGCCTTCATGGGTTGGCATCTGACAAGAACTCGGCACGGATTCAGAAACGTCGGTTGGTTGCCGTCAGTCAACTTACCTCACATCTGGAGTAAACGAGATTTTCGCTTGCTATTTAAAATACAGGTATACTGTAAATCAGTTCGCTTCGTTATACGTTATAGCTGTGAACTGAGACCTGTAAAAATATAAGATATTCGTAGCGTACTAGTATTTAGTTATAGGCTGTATCCAAGCACTGGCTCAATACGTTAGGACCCCCAAGTGAGCAATAATGAGGCTAGCCGCAGAGTACTAGGTAAGAATGGTACATTAGTTGACAAGGTAGTGAATCTTTATCGACTGAAGTGGTTGGTGCACGTATTAAGTACCCCCAACCACTACCTAGCTAGATTCACAATGTTGGCTGATATACGAGTAGGTTGGAAGAAGATTACGAAGGCACAAACGAAAATGTGACACTACTAATGATCCGAGTGATGTAGGTCGATGAAGACTACCTGGTTGCCGTCTTCTCGAAAATCCCAACCAATGACTAGAAATTATGGGTGAAACGGTTCAGAATCGTCTGCAGTGGCACAGGTGCATTAATTATTTGCCTTCCCTCAGATTCTAATTTTCCTTATTACGTCAAAATAAAGTTCTTTGTTACCCGAATACATACTTTCTTTGTGAATGTTATATCTTATGCCTAGTCTTTGTCATTACCGTTCATACTGTTTATTATTTATACTACTGTGGTATCTCGCTATACTGATGTAGCGTGGAAACTTAACCCGATGTATATATACATTGGGTTCTACAATGTGTATGACTGACTGACCGACTTGTGTCCAATTTCTTGGTGTTCGAACTACTGTGATAAGAAATATACAATCAAATAAAATAACCTACTTGATTAATCGTACAGCCCAACTCTAAAAGATCAGGTATTCTTGAATGACCATGATCTGTTGAATTCGATAAAACTGATTCCACTCCATTTGATGACTTTGGCATAAATAGTACACTTGTCAATTTGTCGAAACGAGATTTCAATCTACAAAATCGTAGCCATATCCAACTATATTTGAAATTTAGATTGATTGGGGAATCTTGTCCAAGTGGAGATAAATTTTCAAAATTCTTAAGTGGGAGAAAGATTTAATGGATATAAATAAAAAGGTTAAAAGAAGATGGAATAAATAATCTCACTGTTATAACCAGGTGTCAAGTTATGTAACTCGGATGAAAAACGAACGGGTGTAAAGAAACGCAAAATAACCTTCAATTGAACTTCCGCCATTGTCCTAAGCATTATTGATCTAGCCCCTTAACAACTGGGGAAAGGAAAGGACGCAGAAATTTTTTCCACCACTCCAAATGACGATGATACGATGACATATATATCACTGATAATTGGTGACAAGAACGATTGCCTACCGAGGTTTCCGATTTCCTTACGATATTTGCGAATTAAAGGACGATGCAGTTATTTTAATAAAGATAGTTCTATTGGGAATTCGATAACAGCGGCTGCTATTCAACACTTTAACAAATAGTCGCTAGCACAGGAAGATAAAGTGCAAGGGAAACTTCATATTTGAGCAGAACAAATTAAAATGGTAGAGCTCACTAGATATAGTACGAAAGCATGACCATGAAGCATAACGATAGTTAATGAACTAAGAGTAGTGGGAACCAATCAGAAAATAGCAAAGATTATATGAAAAGATGAATTAGAAAAAAAAGCGATTGTAGTAACCGATACCAGCATGACTTTAGTATTTCTAAAAGAACACTAAGTAATTCCATAATCGCCTTAACAACAACACACACCGACAAACGATTCCAATGAGTTTTTCTTTGTTGGTGTTTAGAGAGGAAGGTGCCCCCTGAATGCCCTGGTACGGCCGAGAGTGGGGAGAGTCCGCTCACCCTCTCGAAATACTCTCACACGGCCACGCGTATACAGCCTCTGCCAGGGAAGTCCTACTCATTGCCTTCTCGTGGCGGGGGTGTTGTTTACGAAAATGAGAGGACGAAAAGCGAATGTCCGGCGCTTTAACCGGATTCCAAACCAATGGTGCACATGGGTTGGCTCCAGTATCCTGCGGGAACAAATGGCGTATGAACCAATCGTTGGTCACCGGCTACCATGGGACTGCATCTCCTTACGATACTCCACTGCCTTGTGGGTTAGACCTTTAGGTCAAAGGCTCGGGGAGTGGCCCCCTAAGAAAACCACCTGCTTCGGTTTGGGCACCCGGGCAGTATCACAGCCCACACACAAATTGATGAACTCTTTATGCCTATGGAAATTACCTTTCTCGCTTTGAAAAGCAAACAATTGATTCAGATTATTATCATTACAATTATTGTCATTATTAATACTATTATTATTATTACTACTATTATTGTAATTATTGTTATTATTATTATTATTATTATTATTATTATTATTATTATTTTCCACATTATTCACCCTCTTTTATACTTATACAGCGGCTCGTCTTTGGTGGAAATTCGACTGTATCTAAACGTTCTCGAGTCACTGTCCGGTTGAAAATTGTATGTTACCACCGAATACGAGGACTGAAGCAGTTTTTCTGAAACCACGTGCACCATTCAAACTGGCTGCCTTCAACGTTCGCACACTTATGCAGGTCGGACAACAGATAGGGCTGGCTATGTCTTTGGAAAGTCTTAATATTGATGTTTGTTGTCTATCCGAGACCCGTATTCAAGACTCTGGTGAAGTACTACAAATTCGATCTCCATCTGTCGCTTCGAATAGCTTGTTTTACGTGCGCTTATCCGGGGACCCTATGGCATCTTCGTCTGGTCTTGCTGGCGTTGGTGTCGCACTAAGCGCTAGAGCTGAGGCAGCACTAGTCGATTGGATCCCCATTAACAGTCGGTTATGTGCTGTTAGATTAGAAAGTTCCATCAAAGTGAGAAGAAATCGGCGTGAGAAACGATGTCTTTTCGTCATCTCCGCCTATTCCCCGACAGATTGCAGCCCGGATGCAATCAAGGATGAGTTTTACCACCAGTTATCAGTTCTTCTCCAGAAAGTGCGTTCGACAGATATTGTAGTACTAGCCGGAGACTTGAATGCCCAGGTCGGGCGTCTAGGCACAGAAGAGAGTCGTTTAGGTGGCCGATGGGGACTCGTTGGTCGCAGGTCAGATAACGGGGACCGTCTACTGCAACTTTGCACAGACCACAACCTGTTTCTGGCTAGCACTAACTTTCGGCACAGTCATCGCCGATGTGCCACCTGGCGTCCTCCCTCTGCATCTCAAGCCTGGACTCAGATTGATCACATCGCGATGAGCTACCGCTGGCGTGGTTGTGTACAAGACTGCCGCTCCTTTTGGAGTACCTATCTGGACTCTGACCATGCCTTGGTCTGCGCCAATCTTGCCTTACTTTTCAGTGGCCAACGAAGTGACCACCACCAAAACATTGATGTTAGCAAGCTGGTTGCAACTTCTGTTGCAAGTAAGTATCGAACCGAGCTAGCCTCTAGGCTAGCTACCACTCCACCGAAAAGTATAGACGAGCATTGGTTGCAATTGCATGACGCCATGAAAATGGCGGGATCAGTCAGTTGTGGGTTTGCGAAACGTCCCGCTTTTAAGCACTGGGTTTCTCCAGGTTCCTTACAACTCATTGAAGCCCGTCGGTCTACTCCGGGTGACCGTGAGTTTGACCATAAACGAAGGATGTTACGTAAGGAAATTGGGCAAAGCTTGCGTAAGGACCGAGAAGCCTGGTGGTCGATGCGTGCTAATGAGCTGGAAGCAGCAGCTGCATCTGGTAACTACGGGAAGCTCTTCCAGCTCATCCGAGCCACTGGCAGCAAGAAGTCTGGTGTGAGTGAAACAATCTGCGAGGATGATGGGATGCCAATCACTAACATCCATCGACGTCTTGGACGATGGGCAGAATTCTTCGAAGGGCAGTTCGACTGGCCTGCTGCTCCGGCAACATCGGTCAGACTGTCCTGCCCACCATGACCGGTGACGTCTGATCCACCAAATGAGGCGGAAGCCCGCAAGGAACTCCAACTCTTGAAGCGTTACAAATCACCTGGCCCAGATGACTTACCTCCGGCTCATTTTAAAGATGGTGGTGACTTTATGACTAAGGAATTGACGACGTTGTTTACAAAGGTTTGGGAACTAGAGAGTGTACCAACGTCATGGAATGAGTCGATAGTTGTCCCTATCTTTAAAAGGGTTCACGTCGTTCCTGTAACAACTATCGGGGATAAGTCTACTTCCGATTGCATTCAAGCTATTGGATTCCGTCATTCTTCGTAGGTTGTTCAAAACCCGAGGAAGATTGACTCGCGAGGAGCAGGCTGGGTTTCGTTCTGGTCGAGGATGTATTGATCATATCTTCACCCTCCGCCTAATGTTAGAACACCGTCATACTTATCAAAGGCCAACAATCGTAGTGTTTCTTGAAAACAGGTCAGGAATGCCTTCGATTCGTTGGACAGGACTGTTCTCTGGGATTGTCTATTGAAGAAGGGTGTGCCTGAGAAGTTTATTAACATCCTAAAAGCCCTATATAAAAACACCTCAGGCAGAGTGAGGGCATACAACCACCTCTCTCCATTGTTCCATTCGAGCAGTGGGGTTAGGCAGGGTTGCCCAATCTCACCATTCCTCTTCAACTTTGCCATCGATGACATTCTGGAAACAGCTCTGATGGATGTAAGTAATGGTGGTGTGGATCTGTTGCCTGGAGAAAGACTTCTCGACCTTGAGTATGCGGACGATATTGTCTTACTGTGCGATAATGCCCAAGGCATGCAATCCGCACTTAATCAGTTGGCAATCAGTGTCCGTAGGTATGGAATGTACTTCGCACCTTCGAAGTGCAAAGTACTTCTACAAGACTGGCAGGATTCTAATCCTGTACTCACCCTGGATGGTGAGCAGATAGACGTAGTTGAGAAGTTCGTGTATCTGGGTAGCTGCATAAGTGCTGGTGGGGGTGAGTGATGAGATCAATGCACGAATAGTGAAAGCCAGAGCGGCTTATGCCAATCTGGGCCACCTTTGGCGCCTTCGTGATGTTAGTCTGGCTGTAAAGGTCGGATCTACAACGCGTCGGTGAGAGCAGTTTTGCTCTATGCTTGTGAAACCTGGTCTCTCCGAGTTGAGGACGTTAGACGACTCTCTGTGTTCGATCATCGCTGTCTCCGAAGGATTGCTGACATTCAGTGGCAACACCATGTCAGTAATGCAGAGGTTCGGCATCGTGTGTTCGGTCACAGAGATGATAATTCAATTGGTGTCACCATCTTGAAACACCGACTTCGGTGGCTTGGACATGTTCTACGAATGTCGTCCCAGAGAATTCCACGTCGTGCATTATTTGCCGACTCTGGGACTAGTTGGAAGAAGCGGAGAGGTGGTCAGTGCATGACATGGTGTCGTGGTATGAAAGAAAGCTGCAAAGGACTGGCTTCTGTTGGTCCTTCACGACTCCCTGGTTGGGGTCCGAGAGATGGTGCTACACAGTGGCTAGAGACGTTATCAGATATGGCTCAGAATAGAAGCCAGTGGCGATCCTGCTGTAACCTTCTTTTACTTTCTTCATAAAAAGTGGTTGTGTCTCCTTTACCTGAAAGATTTCTTCTGATTGTACCTTTTCGTTCCGTCGTTACTACCACACTACCTTACTCCAATCTCTTCGTCGTTGTTCTCTTTTTCTTTTGCGCTCCTTAGTTTTTTTTTTCTACTTCTCTTCGAATTCTCATTGTTTTGTGTGGCGCATATATATTGGCGCTCTCTTGTACCAATATTCATGTGTTCAAATAAATAAATAAATAAATAATAAAGAGAGGAAGGTACTTAGTTCAAGCTCATGTGTGAGCATCAATACTGGGATCTAGGTACATCGATCTGATTAGTACCAAATACGAAGAAACGCGCGTTCTGGACTCCAATATTAGTCAGTATCCAACTCAAATATCAATTTGACAGTTTTAAATTGGGATATATACCAACAGTAAATTTTAAACATCAAATTAATTCCCAACTACTAATATATGAACTCAATAGTATTAAGAGTGTAATGAACGAACACTTAGGCGGCGACAAGCAACTTATTATTTACTATATAATTACAGAGTTCCTTCGCAAATTGTGAAAAACATACATTAGATAATTCATTTGCAAATCTTCCATTAATTGCCTCAATCTTCATCGTTCCTTTATTGCTATGAAAATTACTCTCTGTTCCCATAGTCTTCCATTCAACCTTGCAACTTGATGCTGTCAGGCGTCTCACTTTATGATTGATGTTACATAATGTTGTTAGAGGTCATTAAGAGTAGAAGATACTCGTAAGCTACTAGTATTTGATCACAGATACCTTATAAATATTGCTCGCATCTTCTAGGATAATCGAGTAAGTAATTATGAGGTTAGACGCAGGGTAATAGGGAAGGATGGTAAGTCAGTCGATGAGGTTGTATATCTTCATCGACTGAGATGGTTGGGTCACATGTTACATATGCCTGAACACCGATTACCACGACGCGCAATGCTGACTAGTGTTGGGGATGGTTGTAAGAAAATTAGGGGTGGTCAAACCAAAAAGTGGTGTCAGTCTTTGAAGTCACCAACTTCTAGTCTTAGCCATGGTAGATGCAGAGTATTTCGTTGGGGTTCGAGTGACTATCTTAATCAATGGTTTGAGACTCTGGGTAACATGGCTCATAATCGATCACAATGACGTCGGTGTATACACTATTTGTCTTTCCTTAAACTATGAGATTGAAATAACTTCATACATTTCTTTCTTATACTTCCTTCCTGTATTATATCCTTATACACGATCTTTCTTTTATATAGCACTACCATTGAAGTGATTACTTCTATGAATTTGGTGTTTATCTTGTTGTGGTAATGAGGTACGGCAAATTCGACCGATGCATATATGTCCCTGATCTTACGTTGTAACTGTTTGACTGGTGTTACCTACTACTTATGCCTGTCAATATAAGTAGCATATACCATAATAATAAGTTAACTAGACAAACTTACCTTTAATACATTAATACAACCATGTTCTAAAAGACAATTAGCTAATAATACCCAACAAGGATCTAAAGAATATTGATATTTCTTTTTAAGTGTTTTTATTCCTTTACTATATAATGATGAATTGACTGATTGATCTATTCGACGATATTTACAATGACGTTTTGATGAAATATAATCATCATCATCATTATGATCATGATCATCATCCACAATAGTATTACTATTGAATTGTTCTGTTGTTAAATTATATAATAATTTATTTAAACTATCAATAATTGATTGATCATAATAATCACCAAGTGTTAAATGAATACCATAATCATTAATAGTAGTAGTAGTATTATCAGTAGTATATTTATTCTTTATTAAAGTAGTATTTTGTGTATAATTTAATAAATTCATAAATTCTTCATCATCATCAAATTGATCTAAACCTGGTGATTCAAGTAGACCATATTTCCATGCATTAGATAACCATTGAATAATATTAAATTTTTTATAATTTAATGATGATTTCTTTATAAATTGATTCAATTCTATAAGACATTCTTCTTGATATGATACAAACATAATTCGACTAAGATGATAGATACAATCATAATACTGATGAGTAGTATTAGTAGTAGTAGTAGTAGTAGTACGATGACGATGTTGTTGTGTCATAGAAAAGTTTAATATATTATTATTACTATAAGATATATCATTAGTCCAAAATATAAGACAATGAAATGATAATGATGATGGACGTAGAAATATTTCAGGAATTGGACGTGGTCTTTTATAATGATGATGATTATTGGTAGAATTTATATTTGAATTTATTAATATAGGATAAGATTGACAATATTGAATTAAATTTGATTCACGTTGAACAATACGACTCCAAAATGACATTAAACTTGATTCAATTAAATAGGTGTGCTATGGGTCAAGAAAACAATCACAAAAAAATAATAATAATAAAATAAAATAAAACGATGAAAATAATAAACTAGAAGTTTTACTTAAGTAGAATAGTAGTTGTCAGTGTGTTTCATCTACTGTATGTAACTGTATATCTGTGTTGATATCCATACTGTTGAGTCGACTTTTGGAGAACTTCAACGGAACCTCCAGAGGCCCAAAAGGAGCTGAAGAGTCTTAGCCAATCAGAGCATAATGGAGTATTCTAGAATTCCAATGTGGCGTGCTACTATTAGTCAGTAGCATAATATGTCGTTAACGGATTGGCTGAAATATGATGCTGATTTAACAAACGTTAACCACTATAGATACCCATGTTTTCTGCACAAAAACGAACCTTGGAGTAAAGTGTTACTCAGATACTTGCGTCCTCTTGCTGGTGTTCAGGTCGCTGTATAGTTCTAACGTACGGGTTATCAGAATAGCTTAGAAACGAATATAGCGTCCAAATCATCAAGACTTAATTACATACAAAGACTCGAACCTAGAAAATTTCGTTCAAAACGTCAACGCGTTGTTCACTGAGCTAATGAGTCCAAATAACCCTTAACTTGTACAAATCCTTATAAATATTGACTGAGAGATTTTTTATGAAAGTTGGTTTTTATCATAAATTGATAAGAACAATGGGAATCATTAAAAATCAGGAGATAAAGGACAGTTATTTCGTATACACTGTTAAGAAATTACACAATAGAACTACACCATTTCATAGTTCTCATAGACCAGGTGAATAAGGAGCATACAACATATTTCGCCCAAATGCCCTGGTACAGCTGAGAATGGGGAGAGTCTGCTATCCCTCTCCAAATGCTCTCATATGGCCACGTGCATACAACCACTGCCATAGAACTCCTACTCACTGCCAACTCGCCACTGGGGTATTATTTATCAACTTGAGAGGACGAAAAGCGAATGTACAGCACTCTAACCGAGTTGGTGGACACAGAGTCCATCTAGGGGAGTTGGAATACCCTGATTCCAAGCTAATGGTGCACATCGGCACCACGATCCTGAAGGAATAAATGGTGTATGAAACATTTACTGGTCACTGGCTACCATGGGACTGGATCTCCCGACGATGCCCCACTGCCTTGTGGATCAGACCTTTATATCGAAGACTCTGTGTGTGGTCCTCTGAAATAAAAATCCACCCGATTCGATTTGGGCACTCAAGCAGTATCTTAGCCCTCACACAAATTGAATGATTTATGTGGAGCATATCTATTCGGTGCCTCCTTGTACCAATGTTTATGTGTTTAGATAAATAAATGTTGAGTTTTGATTGAGATCACGAAATGATCCATGTTAGACCGCTATTGAAAACCTGGAAGCACTGGGCAGCAGTTAAGTCCTAGTATGTGACTCCTCAGCAGTGCGTATACACGATCTCACACGTGCGACTCGAACCCAAGACCAGCTTAGTGGTCAAGAAGTTAAGCGTTCGTGTGCGAGACCGAAAGTCCTAGCTTCATGTTTGCAGTAAGAAAAAACACACTTTCACTTACCAATAAGTGTACTTTTTGATTTGGAATTAATGCATCAAAAATAGAAACAAACGTGTCATCAGATCTACAATGAGATAAGAAACATGCAGGTTTTTCTCTATAAATAACTATTTCCAAAAATGAACTAAATAATTAACTGATCTATTTATTTAAATAATTGAAATCTCAGAGTAAATAGGACCTAACACAGGATTATTTCGCTCTCTGAGATGATATTTGGTTTGATTGTGAAACTTTCACGATGAAGCAAACAAAACACCTTCAAAGTTCTCATCTTGAGTAACATATATTCTACACCATTTACATCATAACAAATATAACTCAGAATAGGATAACTTAGTAAACATATGTTTTAACACTTCTGGTGTGTGTGTGTGTGTGTGTGTAATTTTGATACTAATTCAATGAACGTACAGGTATTCGGCTCTAAACTATATTGTATGCGAGAGGCAATTATATTACTTGGCTTCCCAAACTGGGACAAATGGATTAGAGTGGGTTAAACTTGCAAAAAGTCAACTGAGTATAATTACGAACTCACTGTTCTATAAGTTCTTTCAAAGATACTGTAGACACTAGTTTAAACAATTTAACTAGGCACATGTGTGTGTGTGAAGCAAAAGAACTCATTTTGTACCAACTACGATATATTTGTGTTAATATTGAAAAAATAGGTTTACTATTCAACAATCTATTTTGTGTCACTATAGTGTGTGCTACTGATATCGACAGACATAAGTAGTATATATCATCAATTGAAAGTGAAATGCCTGGAGGCAGAAGATTAAGATCGAAGAGGATGAGAAGAGAGTGCTTTGTGTTGAAACGAAGGAACAGTCGTCTGAGACAACTAATCGACATTTTCCAGATGAAGTATTACTGTATGGTTCTCAGATTTTACTAAGAGATTTTGTAACGTTATATTCAAAAACATTTGGTTGTCCCTGCTTGTGTTCACATTCACTACATCACTACCTCAATAATGTTGCAAATTACGACTAGTAGGACAATTATCGATACTTAACCAAAGAACTCATTGGCTTTCACTACGCAGTACAAACAAGAGTGGATATTGATCATGTGAGCATTTAAAATTTCTACACAATGACAGTAAATAAGTAGATGGATTTGGGAATCCTTACCAAGTAAAATCATTGAGGTATGTTACAGTATGATTACCTGGATTCCAAATAAATCACTGGCTTTTAGTTTCAGTAATCAAAAAAAGTGTAAGGCTTTTTTGGATTGGAGGTCCTTAATATGTTGAAAATGGGTGGTCGAAGAATCATGAACAATATGGCACAACAACTATATCAAATCCAATTACGGAACGTATAGTCTATCGTTTATACCATAGTTCAGATTTAAATCAGTTTGTAATATAATGAAACGATCGTTCAATGCTATACGTGATATCCGTTTCTAATGTGTCATGTGTCAAATGGCTACTTTTATTAGGGTATTAGGAAATTCATCGATAAGCCGGTAATCGTCAGTGAGCTCACTACACGATAGAAATTATATTCAAGTCGAACCTGATTTGCTTATTTGACTCATTTTATCAAGAACACATTCGTATACTTGGCATTCAGTAACACCCTGGATATGAAGGTTAAGTTATTACTATTCGATCGCTCAAACTGCAGTAGGTGAAGTGATATTTAGTGGCTCGTGGATCTGACTCCATTTAGATCGTATGAATGTTTGTTATCACCTATCCTCGTATACAATCATCGACTTAAACCACGTTAGTCAATAACGGAACTTAGATTAGTCAATTAACGAGAATGGCCTTTCAATACATATATTTTGTATGTAAAGTGAATCAAATAGAACAAAGCAGAATGCAGCGCAGTAGAGATGGCCGGTAAGCCAACTCACTTTTAGCCAGGCGTTACTCAATATTTATAGGCAGACAAAATAAACTACAGACATGTGATGAGACATGGGGTATGAAGTGTACAAACATGTACGCTCATATAAAAACAATCAAGACTGATAAGCGGATAATTAACAAGGTCAAAATATGACTTAAGTAGAACGAATAGATTGGGCTGTCCGAAAGTTAGAGTAAAGTATATGGGCTTAACATAATGACTGACACTACAATATTTGAAAGTTAGACCTAGATGATGAAATTCGAACGCTTAAACCACTAAGCCTTTTACTCCACAAAACTATCTAAGTAAGAACGACTTCATTATTATACAAACATATACTTCATCTCATGTCTTTCTTAATCCATAATATGCACAATACATAATATTATCAAATTTCCTCAAATGTTACTACTGTTTATTCCCATACCTGATATAAGTTGGCATTTGTGCATGATACCATCGATCCAAATCAAACAGACCAATACGAATAACAGATTCGGAAAACTTCCATATAAAAGCAATTAAACGTATCATTCCTATAGAATGATTGGTGACAGCATTATTATTATTATTATTATTATTATTATTATTATTATTATTATTATTATTGGGATGATGATAATTATTATTATCCATAATGAAATCACCCGGTGCATGAAGTGATTGAACAGAAAGTAATCTAGATGTGTATTGAGGTTTATTATCGTCAATTTTATCACCAGATAATGTTGTAGATAAACGTTCTGCAATACCAATTAAATCCTTTAAAATAATAAAAGAAGAGGTTTATCATAATATAAGTAAAAATATTAGACTATAATAAATGATTGACTTGCAGTCTTCTGACCACTCTAAGCAACAATGCAAGCATGTTCGAAATGCGATTCTCCCCATTCTCGAGATCCAAAATGCTGCTTCAGGATTGGGTTGCATTGACACCCGAACTAGTGATAGGGAGTGAAGTAATTGAGCGTGTCGACCGCTTCACTTATCTTGGAAGTCTCATCAGCCCTTGTGGTCTGGTGTGTGACGAAATCTCAGCACGGATACAGAAGGCTCGACTAGCTTTTGCCAACTTGCGTCATTTATGGCATAGGCGAGATATCCGTCTACCAATCAAAGGACGTGTTTACTGTGCAGCAGTTCGTTCCGTCCTACTTTATGGCAGTGAAACATGCCCGGTAAGAGTACGAGGTATTCGTAGGTCACCAGTATTCGATCATAGGTGTCTTAGAAGCACTGCCCGAGTATCCTGGGACCACTGAGTAAGTAATACAGTTGTTAGGAAACGGGTACTAAGTAAGGATGGTAAATCAATTGAAGCAATGAAACTTCAGCAATTAAGATGGCTGGGACACGTGTTACGTATGCCCAACCACCGACTGCCCCGACATGCGATGTTTCATGGTGTAGGAGTAGGTTGGAAGAAAGCTAGGGGTGGCCAGATCAAAACACGGCACAAATCCATGGAGTCATAACTGACAAGTGGACTGAGTCATGTCTGTTTAGACTGCCTAGTTGGGATCCGCAAGACGATAACAACCGATGGCTAGAGACCTTGAATGACATGGCTCAAAATCGTTTGCAGTGGTGAGTGCAGGTGTATCCACTATTTGTGTTCTCCCAAATTCTAATCTTTTGAATTCCTCATGTCCCTTTCTTTTTTTCTCTTTCCAAATTTATTTCACTGGATTATACTCATTGAATAACATCTTCAAACCCTGATCTTTCTGATTACTGTTTATACTCTTACTACCTCTACCACTGTTGGATTTGAATAGACAACTGCATCTCTGTGCTAATGTGGTATGGCAACTCGAACTGATGTACGTACGTACGAAGTTCTATACTGTTACTGACTGACTTTCATAAACAGAACGATACAGTATTATCATCTTATTTATCTTCAACATAAAAAATAAACATACACCATTTCATTCACAAAAGAACAATAAACAATTGAAATGATTAATATTGAGTTAATAATTTACATGAATGTGTATCATTATTATGGATTATATTAGTTACCTGGTAATAGAAATTGAATTCTTTATGTTTATTTGAAAATAATTCATAACGACGTCTATAGGATAACTGGAATAATTTTACTGTTGGACTAATAATTTTTATGAAAGAAAATAATTTAAAAAGAATAAGAAAGTAAATTCAAGATTAATTCTATTCATTATAAGAAATTACTTATAATATGTAATGTAACATTAGGTGACAATCATTGATGCCCCCCACATGCCCTGGTACGGCCGAGAGTGAGGAGAGTCAGCTATCCCTCTCCAAATGCTCTCACATAGCCACATGTATATAGCATCTGACAGGGAAGTCCTACTCACTACCTTCTAGCACCAAGGGTGTTGTTTATGAAATTGAAAGAACGAAAAGCGAATGTCCGGCGCTTTAACCGGGTTGGTGGACATGGAGAGTTCACCTAGGGGAGTTGGAAAACCCTGATTCCGAACCAATGGTGTACATGGTCTCCCGTGTCCTGAGGGAACAAATGGCGTATGAACCAATCGTTGGTCACCGGCTATCATGAAACTGCATCCCCTTACGATGCTCCACTGCCTTGTGGATCAGACCTTTAGGTCGAGGGCTCCGGGTGTGGCTTTGAGCAATATCACAGCCCTTGCACAAACCAAATGAGATTTGTGTGGTGTATATGTATTTGGTGCTTCCTTGTACCAATATCTATGTGTTCAAATAAATAAATAATTGATGACTGATTCATGAGAAATATGAAGATAGAATGGAACAACCATATATTATACCCTTTACAGTGATCAATAAATAATGACTTAACTTTAGAGTCTATGGAGTCAAACTTATTATATTGATTTATTTAAGCAAATGAATATTGATACAAAAGAGCATCGAATTACATATTCCCCACATAAGTCTATGATACTGCACGGGTGCCCAAAACGAAGCAAGTGGTTTTCTTATGGAGGGTGTTATATCCTAGTGAAGAATACGAGTAACATCTGGGACTTATCAATGGACTATTATTATTTATATATTCTCATGGTATAAATATTCAATAATTAGATTATGTATATTTATATTCCTCTTATTACAAGCTTTATTTTGACCTATCACTTATTATTGTATGATCTACTGTTCTTAAGCTATGTTCAGTTTATTGACTACTGCCTCCCACGTTCACAGCCACTTTTTGGCTTTATTGTGTACAAATGTTATTTCCTATTTTATGGTGCGTTGCGGTCTGTTTGGTTGATATAAAAACCCAGTATGTCTGAAATAAATTATTCGATTCTCATAGTGGAAGCTGGTATTGGTGTTCTGGACTCAAGTGAACGGGCTAGGCGAACACAGGACCAATAAGGACGCTAGGCTGCTCATACCAGTCCAACGTCATTGATTTGGCACAGTGCTAAGATTGTATAAGTCGTATTTTTATTGCTGGATAAATCACGTGATTAAAAGCCGGACATAAACTCACAACAAATGGGGGGCAGACTCGGAGCCTTTGAGCTAAAGGTCTGATCCACAAGGCAGTGAAGCAACGTCAGGAAATACAGTCCCATGGTAGCTGGTGACCGAAAATTGATTCATATGCCATTTGTTCCCTCAGGATCCTGGAGCAAGCTCATATTTACCACTGGCTTTGAATCAGGGTTTTCCAACTCACCTACGTAGATCCTCTATATTCACCAACCCGGTTAAAGCGTCAGACATTCGCTTTTCGTCATCTCAATTTCGTAAACAACATCCCCGCCGTGAGAAGCAGTGAGTAGGACTCCCCTGTCAGTGGCTGTATGCATGTGGCTATGTGAGCATTTCAAGAGGGAGAGCTGACTCTCCGCAATCTCGGTCGTGCCAGGACGTTTAGGAGTCTAACTTTATAGATATTTCAATTTAATGATTTATTGTAAAAGTAAACAATTATGTCATTAATGAGATTTTATACAAAAAAAACATTGGTTTGCAAGTTCAAATACCGTCATATCTACTTTCATTTGAAGAACCGAAGTAATATCAGGCGAGACTATAATTTATGGACGAATCAATCAGATATAAGATAATGAGTCACGAATTTTGGCGCGAAATTCATCCATACATTTGGCTAAATAGAGTTTTGACATTATATCTGATGTCAGTTCGCGATGAAAACCCAAAATCTAATTTTTAACTCTAACTATCAACTGTAAATGAGAATTCGAACTGCTTTATAACCCTCATTTAGTCCTAATCAGGTGTCCACTCAAGGTCACTTCAGCGTCGCTCAAAGGTCGTCCATAAATTATGGTCTCACTGTAATATCACCATAAAAAGTGCTCTTTGAAGTTAATTATGTGAAGCTATCCCTAGTTTAACTTTTCCTGAACCTCCAAAGAATCTATTACCTGTACCAAACCTTCATAAAAAGAAGGGCTGAATGTAGGGTAGAAAACCGCAGAGATTATAAAGAACATCGCTCAAAAATCGCTGACCAGCGAAAACCAACTAAATTCTGTTTTGAGAGTCTAAGAGTATTTATATAAAAAAAAGTTCTGATCCCTCAAAGCGAAGACCGAGTTTTAAAAAGCCATTACGCCGATATCCTTTCTTACAAACAGGACAACAACAAACATACGGACATGGAATGCCTAAACTGGAAGATCATTCATACAGATACACGAATGAGATAATACAATCTGGCTCTGTTTGGAATACTTGAGACCGACTGGGCTAACTTCAACAGAGGTGTTATCGCATTCTGGTTCGGGAGAATAAGATGCCCTACACACAAGCAGTTGAACTGATGCTGTCGACAGAAGCACGAAAAGCACTTATAGAATGGGAAACCCAGTAGTCAATGATCACCAAAGCATCTTTCAAAACAAAGAACAGAAGGATTTAGCGAGTATCATTCAATGCTGTGTCTACCAATGATGGGAGTAAAAATGATAAAGACCAGTTTTATGAGAGGCTCCACTCTATTCTATGAAAGTGCCCAACTGACAATCATGATGGCGAATCTAAACACCAAGTTCAAGATGGACAACACCATGTACGAACACATAATGCGGCGGTGTGGACCAGGAGAAAGGAAACGGGAATAGTGAGATTGGTACGTTTATGTGAATTCAATAAAATAGTCATAGGCGGTAACATTTTTCCTTACAAATACATGCAAAAAACTAAATTAGTTTCACCGGACTACACAACAGAAAATCAGATCGATCAAATCGTTGCAATCAAAACACTTTCTACGTTCTTTGAAGATGTAAGAACAAAGAAATAGTTGTCCTCCAAGCTAGTTTCTTCGGATAGTACAAAAATATATTTCAGTCACGACTTCACTTCTTCAAGATCAATTTAAAGGACGAGAGAAAGAGCACAGAAAGTTGTCCACATTCATATTTCAACCAAGTTAACGCTAATATTACAAGCTCGTGTTACTAAGTTGAATTACCTATAGACAACTTTGAATCAGACGATGGTATTCATCCTTTTCATACATATCACATTCTAGAATCATTCATTATCATTTCAAACACTTTTTTTTTTAAATGCACAAACTACGATGCTTTTTGGAATATCCCAATACATTAATTCCTTTAAAAACCAAATTTACCTTTGGAAGTTTCCTGCAGAATTCTGTTTCCCAGTAAATCTAAACACACCATCACTTTCAGTTTCTTGTTTTGATTGCCAACCAACCCAAATAAAACAACAAAATCGTGGATCATCCGAAGGTTCTAGAAAGTTGAAACTAACCACAGGAGTAGCTGGAGTAGCTTGTCGCAAACAAAATCTAAAAGAGAAAGAAAATGGTATAGATTATAACTCTCCAATTCTAATTATCTAATTATTTATTTAAACACATGAAAATTGGTACAAGGGAGCACCAGCTACATACGCGCCATGCAGTTATCATTGACTTGTGTTGGGGCTATGATACTACCCGAGTGCCCGACCCGAAGCAGGTGGACTACTCCCTGAGCCTTTAACCTACAAATCTAACCCATAAGAAAGTGGAGTAACGTTAGGAGATGCAGTCTCATATGTGAAAATTGTTGACGCTGTATAGTTTTCGAAACTAAATTAAATCGAGTAAGGATTTGGACTTTTAGACGCGGTGGTTGAATGCTGTGAACATCACTCCCATTATCCTTTGCAGTTAATAAAGTGAAGAATGGTAGCATGAGAGTAAGAGAATCCTGAAAACATTTTTAGATATGCAACATATAATCAGATATGTCCGATGAAAGCTATTTTCTGAATAAAAATCAAAATGCCTTTAGGCCATATCGAACTAAATCATTACTGAATGTAAGTAAAAATCCGAAAGCAGTAAAAATAGTGTAAGGAAATTCAAAACTGGACAATGTAAACAGCCTACGTCGTAATCATCTTATGGATTCCTAAAGAGCACTACATATTGCTTTATGTTTTTCGAATTAAATTTGATATCAAACAACATGATTTATTTTATTTATTTATTTATTTGAACACATGAATATTGGTACAAGAGAGCGCCAATATATATGCGCCACACAAAACAATGAGAATTCGAAGAGAAGTAGAAAAAAAAAACTAAGGAGCGCAAAAGAAAAAGAGAACAACGACGAAGAGATTGGAGTAAGGTAGTGTGGTAGTAACGACGGAACGAAAAGGTACAATCAGAAGAAATCTTTCAGGTAAAGGAGACACAACCACTTTTTATGAAGAAAGTAAAAGAAGGTTACAGCAGGATCGCCACTGGCTTCTATTCTGAGCCATATCTGATAACGTCTCTAGCCACTGTGTAGCACCATCTCTCGGACCCCAACCAGGGAGTCGTGAAGGACCAACAGAAGCCAGTCCTTTGCAGCTTTCTTTCATACCACGACACCATGTCATGCACTGACCACCTCTCCGCTTCTTCCAACTAGTCCCAGAGTCGGCAAATAATGCACGACGTGGAATTCTCTGGGACGACATTCGTAGAACATGTCCAAGCCACCGAAGTCGGTGTTTCAAGATGGTGACACCAATTGAATTATCATCTCTGTGACCGAACACACGATGCCGAACCTCTGCATTACTGACATGGTGTTGCCACTGAATGTCAGCAATCCTTCGGAGACAGCGATGATCGAACACAGAGAGTCGTCTAACGTCCTCAACTCGGAGAGACCAGGTTTCACAAGCATAGAGCAAAACTGCTCTCACCGACGCGTTGTAGATCCGACCTTTTACAGCCAGACTAACATCACGAAGGCGCCAAAGGTGGCCCAGATTGGCATAAGCCGCTCTGGCTTTCACTATTCGTGCATTGATCTCATCACTCACCCCCA
Organism: Schistosoma haematobium; assembly: GCF_000699445.3. Taxonomy (NCBI): domain Eukaryota; kingdom Metazoa; phylum Platyhelminthes; class Trematoda; order Strigeidida; family Schistosomatidae; genus Schistosoma; species Schistosoma haematobium. The sequence goes on along the minus strand of NC_067196.1, from coordinate 2,505,974 downwards.
CCAGCACTTATGCAGCTACCCAGATACACGAACTTCTCAACTACGTCTATCTGCTCACCATCCAGGGTGAGTACAGGATTAGAATCCTGCCAGTCTTGTAGAAGTACTTTGCACTTCGAAGGTGCGAAGCACATTCCATACCTACGGACACTGATTGCCAACTGATTAAGTGCGGATTGCATGCCTTGGGCATTATCGCACAGTAAGACAATATCGTCCGCATACTCAAGGTCGAGAAGTCTTTCTCCAGGCAACAGATCCACACCACCATTACTTACATCCATCAGAGCTGTTTCCAGAATGTCATCGATGGCAAAGTTGAAGAGGAATGGTGAGATTGGGCAACCCTGCCTAACCCCACTGCTCGAATGGAACAATGGAGAGAGGTGGTTGTATGCCCTCACTCTGCCTGAGGTGTTTTTATATAGGGCTTTTAGGATGTTAATAAACTTCTCAGGCACACCCTTCTTCAATAGACAATCCCAGAGAACAGTCCTGTCCAACGAATCGAAGGCATTCCTGACCTGTTTTCAAGAAACACTACGATTGTTGGCCTTTGATAAGTATGACGGTGTTCTAACATTAGGCGGAGGGTGAAGATATGATCAATACATCCTCGACCAGAACGAAACCCAGCCTGCTCCTCGCGAGTCAATCTTCCTCGGGTTTTGAACAACCTACGAAGAATGACGGAAGCCAATAGCTTGAATGCAATCGGAAGTAGACTTATCCCCCGATAGTTGTTACAGGAACGACGTGAACCCTTTTAAAGATAGGGACAACTATCGACTCATTCCATGACGTTGGTACACTCTCTAGTTCCCAAACCTTTGTAAACAACGTCGTCAATTCCTTAGTCATAAAGTCACCACCATCTTTAAAATGAGCCGGAGGTAAGTCATCTGGGCCAGGTGATTTGTAACGCTTCAAGAGTTGGAGTTCCTTGCGGGCTTCCGCCTCATTTGGTGGATCAGACGTCACCGGTCATGGTGGGCAGGACAGTCTGACCGATGTTGCCGGAGCAGCAGGCCAGTCGAACTGCCCTTCGAAGAATTCTGCCCATCGTCCAAGACGTCGATGGATGTTAGTGATTGGCATCCCATCATCCTCGCAGATTGTTTCACTCACACCAGACTTCTTGCTGCCAGTGGCTCGGATGAGCTGGAAGAGCTTCCCGTAGTTACCAGATGCAGCTGCTGCTTCCAGCTCATTAGCACGCATCGACCACCAGGCTTCTCGGTCCTTACGCAAGCTTTGCCCAATTTCCTTACGTAACATCCTTCGTTTATGGTCAAACTCACGGTCACCCGGAGTAGACCGACGGGCTTCAATGAGTTGTAAGGAACCTGGAGAAACCCAGTGCTTAAAAGCGGGACGTTTCGCAAACCCACAACTGACTGATCCCGCCATTTTCATGGCGTCATGCAATTGCAACCAATGCTCGTCTATACTTTTCGGTGGAGTGGTAGCTAGCCTAGAGGCTAGCTCGGTTCGATACTTACTTGCAACAGAAGTTGCAACCAGCTTGCTAACATCAATGTTTTGGTGGTGGTCACTTCGTTGGCCACTGAAAAGTAAGGCAAGATTGGCGCAGACCAAGGCATGGTCAGAGTCCAGATAGGTACTCCAAAAGGAGCGGCAGTCTTGTACACAACCACGCCAGCGGTAGCTCATCGCGATGTGATCAATCTGAGTCCAGGCTTGAGATGCAGAGGGAGGACGCCAGGTGGCACATCGGCGATGACTGTGCCGAAAGTTAGTGCTAGCCAGAAACAGGTTGTGGTCTGTGCAAAGTTGCAGTAGACGGTCCCCGTTATCTGACCTGCGACCAACGAGTCCCCATCGGCCACCTAAACGACTCTCTTCTGTGCCTAGACGCCCGACCTGGGCATTCAAGTCTCCGGCTAGTACTACAATATCTGTCGAACGCACTTTCTGGAGAAGAACTGATAACTGGTGGTAAAACTCATCCTTGATTGCATCCGGGCTGCAATCTGTCGGGGAATAGGCGGAGATGACGAAAAGACATCGTTTCTCACGCCGATTTCTTCTCACTTTGATGGAACTTTCTAATCTAACAGCACATAACCGACTGTTAATGGGGATCCAATCGATTAGTGCTGCTTCAGCTCTAGCGCTTAGTGCAGTACCAACGCCAGCAAGACCGGACGAAGATGCCAAAGGGACCCGGATAAGCGCACGTAAAACAAGCTTTTCGAAGCGACAGATGGAGATCGAATTTGTAGTACTTCACCAGAGTCTTGAATACGGGTCTCGGATAGACAACAAACATCAATATTAAGACTTTCCAAAGACATAGCCAGCCCTATCTGTTGTCCGACCTGCATAAGTGTGCGAACGTTGAAGGCAGCCAGTTTGAATGGTGCACGTGGTTTCAGAAAAACTGCTTCAGTCCTCGTATTCGGTGGTAACATACAATTTTCAACCGGACAGTGACTCGAGAACGTTTAGATACAGTCGAATTTCCACCAAAGACGAGCCGCTGTATAAGTATAAAAGAGGGTGAATAATGTGGAATAATAATAATAATAATAATAATAATAATAATAATAATAATAATAATAATAATAATAACAATAATTACAATAATAGTAGTAATAATAATAATAGTATTAATAATGACAATAATTGTAATGATAATAATCTGAATCAATTGTTTGCTTTTCAAAGCGAGAAAGGTAATTTCCATAGGCATAAAGAGTTCATCAATTTGTGTGTGGGCTGTGATACTGCCCGGGTGCCCAAACCGAAGCAGGTGGTTTTCTTAGGGGGCCACTCCCCGAGCCTTTGACCTAAAGGTCTAACCCACAAGGCAGTGGAGCATCGTAAGGAGATGCAGTCCCATGGTAGCCGGTGACCAACGATTGGTTCATACGCCATTTGTTCCCGCAGGATACTGGAGCCAACCCATGTGCACCATTGGTTTGGAATCCGGTTAAAGCGCCGGACATTCGCTTTTCGTCCTCTCATTTTCGTAAACAACACCCCCGCCACGAGAAGGCAATGAGTAGGACTTCCCTGGCAGAGGCTGTATACGCGTGGCCGTGTGAGAGTATTTCGAGAGGGTGAGCGGACTCTCCCCACTCTCGGCCGTACCAGGGCATTCAGGGGGCCTCTTTCAGGTCTGAGATTAAAACTGTTTGGTAGTTAAAACCCGTCCCCCCCCAAAGTGTTTCGAGTTGTGAATAAAGAGTGCAAACTTCATAAAATAATGAATTTGCAGGAAACAATGGCTAACTAAATGCTCAGTTAAGTATAGACAAGGAAATAAATAATGCAACTCAATAAATTTGAGCACAAAACCATTTACTGAACTCTGGGTTATATAAATATTGATTACCAGTTACAGATACTATTTCGTTATTTATTTAACCACATAAACATTGATAAAAGGAGGCACCAAATAGATATGTGTCACGTAAATCATTCAATTTGTGTGAGGGTTGGGATGTGATGTGTGCTACTTATATTAACATAAGTAGTATATGACGTTACTCGTGAAAAGGTCTGACAGCAGAGAGACAGGAGGATCAAACAATAAAGAACGGGAACAGAATGCAATTTGTATGAAAATGCAAGAACAATGAAGTCTGAGTCATTATGAGACAATTGATGGACATTTTGCAGATTACGTATTTACTATTTGATTGTTAGATTTTATTAACAAGTCCTGTAATTTTGAGTCAAATACATCCGATTGTCCCCACTGGTGTTCTTATTAATTACAGGGATAATGCACGGGTGCCCAAACCGAAACAGGTGGTTCTTTAGGGGGCCACACTCAGAGACTTCGACCTAAAGGTCTGATCCACAAGGCAGTGGGGCATCCTAAGGAGATACAGTCCCATGGTAGCCAGTGACGAACGATTGGTTCATACGTCATTTGTTCCTTCAGGATCCTAGAGCACATGTGTACCATTAGTTTAGAATCAGGATTTTCTAACTCCCCTAGGTACATGCTCCGTGTCCACCAGCCCGGTTAAAGCTCCGGACATTCACTTTTCATCCTCTCAGTTTTGTAAACAACACCCCCCTCCACGAGAAGGCAGTGAGTAGGACTTTCCTGGTGGTGGTTGTATGCACGTGGTCGTGCGAGAGCATTTGGAGAGGGAGAGTTGACTCTACCCACTCTCGGCTGTGCCAGAGCATTTGGGGGCTATAGATACTACGTAATTACACAAACCAACATGGGTGAAATGCATCAGTTAACTGACAAACCAATAATTGAAAGTCAATTAACGATTAAATACAAAAACCACTCTATGGACAGAAATATTTGTTTTTCATATACCTATCAAAGGATCGTTTATAACTATTGTTTAACTTTATAATAAAAGTTGTATGATTTCAAATTTCGAAAACAGCCATTGTAAAAGATAAGGCATAATTGAGAAGATTAAGTTTACATCTTTGTAAAAAAAATAAAGAAATTCACACAACGCTTACTCCATATTCAGTCGATCCAATGACCATAATTGCCAACCACCAAAACTGAAGCCGACAGCAAGACCTTGAAGTTGTGGAATATAACTTAAGGCTGACACGTAGACACCAGCTATAATTAATAATAATGATGAAACAGATTAGAATTTAGATGTTTTGCCTCCGTAAAGATTTGTAACCTAGTAAATGTGATATAGTAAAACTTTGTATCCATTTACAAGCATATGTGTACTCAGTAGATTTGAGTCACATACTTTTTGTAAGGATGATCAATACTAACCAAATCTTCAGAATGAAATGGGCAGCATCCCTACCCATGTATTCAGGTTTGTTAAGATACATTTTTGTAAGAAAGCTTTGATTTCATCTAACTGTTCAAACTAAACTAGGCAGAGGGAAATTCGAATCTGCAACAATGTTTGAAAGTTGAGTGTTCCGATGATTAATCCATAGATTCATTATGTCTACGAATATGTTAAACCGAACATGATCATATGAAACAATATGTAATAAGGAATTTACATACACAGACACATATAAACAAAAAAAACTTACCAGATGGGATTGAAGATAATGTTTTACCACTGACAGATTTATATGTAAAATCATTCCATCGCAGAACTGAGGCTGAGTGAAATATATCAAAGAATGATAGCATAAAAAGATTACTGAATATCACTTCAAATAATCAAATGATTAGCACAATAATGAAAATGAATTCACAAATGAGCAATGCCATCCAAGCTGTAAAACAGTTTGCACCCCAAATACCCTGGTACAGCCGAGAGTGGGTAGAGTCAGCTCTCCATCTCCAAGTGCTCTCACACAGCCACGTACATGCAACCACCACCAGGAAAGTCCTACTCACTGCCTTCTCGTGGAGGGGGGTGTTGTTTACAAAACTGAGAGAACGAAAAATGAATGTCCGGAGCTTTAACCGGGCTGGTGGACACGGAGCATGTACCTAGGGGAGTTAGAAAATCCTGATTCTAAACTAATGGTACACATGTGCTCTAGGATCCTGAAGGAACAAATGGTGTATGAACCAATTATTGGTCACCGGCTACCATGGGACTGTAACTCCTGACGTTGCTCCACTGCCTTGTGGATCAGACCTTTAGGTCGAAGGCGCCGGATGTGGCCTCCTAAGAAAACCACCTGCTTCGGTTTGGGCACCCGGGCAGTATCACAGCCCTCACACATTGAATAATTTATGTGGCGCATATCTATTTGGTGCCTATTTGTACCAATGTTTGTGTTTAAATAAAATAAATAACAACTACATTAAGTTGAATGGGGTTAAAATTGCGAACCGAAGATTGATTTGTACTAATTATTTCAATACCACCGATCCTTTACACAAAAATATAATGGGTAATACATTCATGTGTCTACAACAGTGATTTGTAGAAAAACAACAAAATTTTAGAGGCTTTATATTACCAAATGATCTGATTGCGTATAGTTCAGCTTAGTAATATGATGAATTGTCTATATTTTGAACCGCATTAGCATAGGACCTAGAAAAAATGTTTATCGTTCTAAAATGCTACACCTCACATTAGCATAGTGACAAAGGATATTAACAAGGTGGAGACCAGTGAAGAGGACTTAATGTCAACTGTAATCGATATCAAAATAATGAAGATATAGTTCCTACAGGCGGAAATACGATTCCAGAACAGTGTTCGGAAAGATATTTAAATTAAGATATAGAAAACTATTGTTTTAAGAAAATATAAGTACGATTGCGCCACCACAATCGAATTTACTCCAAGCCACGCAACCAAGAGAACCAAAGTATCAGTACGGAAACGAAGTTAACAAGATACTAAAGGAAAACTAATGACTGTTAAAACAGTTAAATACGTATCATATGACTAGAAAAAGCCTTGCATGACATGTATGGCAATTCGAAACAAACAAGATACGATTATGACGGAAATGTGGTTCAGTTACTCAAAGGTCCTCTCGCTTATCAACAATCGTAATACAAGTATAACTGTGCCCCCAAATGGCCTGGTACGGCCGAGAGTGAGGAGAGTCAGCTATCCCTCTCCAAATACTCTCACATGGCCACGTGTATATAGCATCTGACAGGGAAGTCCTACTCACTACCTTCTCGCACCAAGGGTGTTGTTTATGAAATTGAGAGAACGAAAAGCGAATGTCCGGCGCTTTAACCGGGTTGGTGGACATAGAGAGTTCACCTAGGGGAGTTGGAAAACCCTGATTTCAAACCAATGGTGGACATTGGCTTCAGTATCCTGAAGGAACAAATGGCGTATGGACCAATCATTGGTCACTGGCTACCATGGGACTGTAACTCCTAACGTTTCTCCACTGCCTTGTGGATCAGACCTTTAGGTCGAAGGCTCCGGGTGTGGCCATCTAAGAAAACCACCTGTTTCGATTTGGACACCCGGGCAGTATCACAGCCCTCACACATATCAAATGAGATATGTGTGGCGCATATGTATTCGGTGCCTCCTTGTACCAATATCTATGTGTTAAAATAAAATAAAATATAGAACCAGTTAACTCAAACAAAACAACCAAACAATATATAAAAAAGTCTCCCAACGAAATAAGTATTTGAAAGTAACCAATTTGTCAAAGTAGTTTATATACTGTTAAGTAGATTTTAAAACATTGTTTCAACCTTTAAAAAAGGATTACTTCAATTTACCGTCAAGATATACTAGTGAGTGTTCTATATTATCATTAGATGATTGAGATATTGGTTGTTTACAAGAAAAACAATTTAAACAATGTGATCTTTCAACTGCAATTGATGTCTCAGGTATATCATTTAATAAATCATCACGAGTATGTGTTAGACACATATCTGTAGAAGAAGAAAAAGAAAAGAGAGAAAACAAGTAATCAACCAGACATATATAGATAGATATTTACAAGTTAAAATCTCTGGTTACTAAATGATTATTCAACCACAAATCAGTGGAATATATTTCAGCTGTTAGTCAATGATAACTAACAAAGAGGTTGAAATAAATCTAAATGACTGTAAATATAGTCTACCAAATTTTAGAATGCATGAACTGTGCATGTTAAACTTGATTGTTAGTCAAACATTATTATTTGATTAAAAGGCGATTATAAACACAACATGGTGTTGTTGCTTTTTGTAGTAAAATCATAAATATATATTTCTTGTAGGTATAATGCTGATACTTTTAATACACAGATAAGTAGCTACAATAACTTCAACAAATAAATGCCCACGATCAAAAAGATAGGGAATACAAAGCATCATGCCAACTTTAATAAACCATATAATGAAAGCGAAGAGGACACTATCACGAAACAGTTTTACTTTAAAACTTACATCATCACCTGAGGTGATTATCAAGACTGAAGTGATTTAAGTGCACAGTCCATTTCATTTATTGTAGACGTCTCGACAACCATGGATTGCCTGATAAAACCTCGACATCAACTCAAAAACACCACCCGGATTTTACCAAATGGAGTTACTTATCAGGTATGCAAAATGTCCATCCGACAACCAGAAGGCAAATATTCTGATAAGTAACCCAATTTATAATACTCAATGGTTAAGAAACATCGTCCATGAAAGTATAAAGCAAGCGTACACCGCAGGAGTTTTTTGGTAAATGTGTTCCAAACATTGCTCGTGTACGATACTTCACGTGTCCTAACCATACCCCCCACATCGACGCACATTCTTATCTATTACTATTAATACTTACTACTACTACTAATCGGTGATTTGCCCTGATAGTTTTATTTCGCTGAGCTAATGGAGTATGGCAACTGGAACCAATGTACACTCCAGGAGTAATGTAGCATTAACCGGAACAATACACAGTAGCAATCCACAAAGTCATGAACTATTGCTCTAGACGATATTGGTAGCTGCAGATTAACTGGTTGGGCTAACGCACATTTGTATTAGTCAGTTAGTCATAAAAAATGGAGAATCTGGTTCATATGAACAACGGTTCAGGGTAAAAAGCCACATCAATACAGCAATGCCAGAATAGTGTAAGTAGTAGCAGTAACTGTGGTAGTAGAAAAGATTAGACACAAACAATATGATTCGAGAAAAAAGAATGACTTAAAAGCACCGCGTCGTTTCGTCCCAGTATGAGACTTCTCAGTAGTGCGCATCCACGATGCCGCACCAAGGATCCAAACCCAGGACCTTCAGTCGCGTGTGCGAACACTTAACCTTTAAACTACTGAGTTAGGATCCAATAGTGTACAAGTCTAAGGTCAATCATGTCTCTAAAACATAAACAAATATATACTCACCCAGTAAACCTACAAGTCCTTGCTGAAAACCGAGGGCGAAACAACCATCAAAAATTGATAAAACGGAGCTTAAAGTTTTGTTTGTTCCTTTGGAAATATCTTGATCCGTAATATCCATAGTAGAGTTCATTGAGCGCGATTCCGATGGCTTACATCCTATATCGATAAGAGGCAACCACTCCAGTGAGGTTAGTGCCCCATTTACTAAAATAGTTATGTTACATTTTGCTGTACTCAATGAACGAAAAAAACAGACAAGTGAACGATTCTGGTTGATATTTACAAGAACTGCGGCTAAAGACTGCCTTGCCGTAGTTGAAGTATTTACAAACATAACTTTACTAATATGCCAATTGTACAAATCATCAGGAGAGTCTGATACATTATCCAATAAATATTTTAAATCTAAAATAGGTATCCATGTAAATTGATGTGACCAATTTGGACTGTCACGAAAGCAGTCAAGTTTGTGTATATCGTATAGGCATACAGTTGCTGAAGATGAACTGAAGACGATTTGCGTTGTATTCCTCAACGATATATCGGTCTTGAATTTTGAGAAATTAACTGAACCCAAAGGCTCCAAATATGTCGGTTGCATGTTGATATATTTAGTTGGTTAGCTGCAAAGTAAATAGTAAGAAAAGCAATGACAATACTCTTTCTAAAAAAATAGAACTATATTTTAAGAGAATACGTTCATAAACTCATTAGGAAGATATTGACAACAAATGTTTGATATCAATCCTAAAAACGAGTATATTAGCAACATCGAGATTCATTACTGGTGTCGTTTGATTATGGAGATACCTGTTATATAGATGTACATGACTGATGGGATTATTTCAACTTAATCCGAACTCCTAACTAAACATAATCACCGGTTTTTATATGATAACTCCTCTTCAGTTCGTTTCATATTAATATTAAGGAAAGACAGCGAGAAATGCTGAGAAAAATCGATCAGTATTCCATAATCACTGGATGATGCTTATGATGGACATAATACTAAGAAATAATTCGCCATTATTCTAGCTGATATTCAATTACTCGTTTTCAGTAGTCTGAGTCGAGAATTACTTTATGGTTTCCAACTGCTGCCGAGGTTACTAGGTTGTTGTTATAATTTGATAACACCTAAACGGGAACCTTGAAGGCTAATACAGTTATTAAATGGATGGAATGAAATTTTAATCACGAAGTGGCAGTCTAGTATAAAACCCTTATCACCAGATCCAATCTGGGGTTAATCTATCTAGTATGCAAGGAAAACTTTATCGTGGCAAGTAGACATAAACCAGAATTAGAGATGTTCCCAAAACTGTAGTCTCTGATCAGCTATGATCTGACGGGTTTGTAATCTCTTTGTGAGTGTGTCAACTACTGAAAGAACACTTTAGATTACGTGACAACCTACTATGGACTGGTATCCGCAGCGACCAGATCAATGGCGTTCCGCATTACCACTTACTTTGATACAATATCACAAATATACCACACACGCATTTTTGTAGCATGACTTCATAAGTGATCCAAGTGAAGGAAGCGGTAAACATAATAATCTTATCGCTTCTACGATTTGATTAGACGAAACGATTCAAACAACTTGGGTAAGAATACAATATTTGACATTCATTTTCCACCTCGAAAAAGCTTAATGTCGTTTGCTCAACTACCTAGGGTCGATGCTTAGTTTTACGTACGGGTGCAGGTCCGATTATTCAGTAATTTTATTTTATCCGGGACCCCTATCGATCTTTATGAACCACCCACTAAAACTTCATAAATGATACCAAACATTAGTTACAAAACGTCCTAAAACCTGTTAGGGGTAAGAAGTAAGATATAAATTCGACTTGATTTGCTGTAGGAATAACAATTTAGTCAATAATCTTAAAAACAGGTTAGCCGGCGTACTACATTGTTTGTCGATTATTAAAAATCCAGAGTTTACAAATGTTTATCTGTGAGCGTTTTGAAGCGCCGAATTCGTGTTGACTCACGGGGCCTAAAATAATACAGGAGGACTTGATAGTGCAAAGGGTAACCAGACCAAAAATCACATTAGTTCATGACGATACTAGCGACCTGATTAGGACGTAACTTAAGTGGCCACTTACATCCGGATGTAGCATATGCTACGCTGATCTGCTTCTATAAACACCTATGGATAATTACGGTCAACTAAACTAAAAAATTAGTATTGAAATTGAATTATGACAGTAGAGGAGTGATAAATATAGTTACTCGATAACAACAACCGGCTACAAGTACTCAATATTCAAGGAGGACATCAGTCCGGTTTTTGAAACTCCACGAAGGTCAGTCCTATATCCAATATCGGATTCAGATTTGCGTAGTAAGGACAGAAGACCTATGACCTATGTTATTCTTTTTCTTGTATGCTTCTGTGAGTGTCTAGTCTTCTCTTGAATGAGTCGACTGGAGGCGCTGACATCACTGCTTCGCGTAACAGGTTCCATGAATTGATGACTCGGTGTGAAAACATGTATTCCACGGGTATTTTGTTCGTTCTTGGCTTGTCTTCTCGCCTGCTATGTCCTTTAAGTTGTCCTAATCTGGTAGGGAGAAAGAGAGATAGTAAGTATATTGTGTTCAAAATCATTTCTTAACATGTCATACATCCTTAAACTTCTTTTCACCCAAACAGCACGGTTACAGGAAGGGTCATTCTTGTATAACCAACCTACTGACTGCGATGGACAGATGGACAACCATCCTTGATCGCAAGGCAAAGATTGACGTCATATACCTTGACTTCTCAAAAGCTTTTGGTAGGGTCAACCATATATGTCTTATCAATAAGCTCAAACGATTAGGTATCAAACCGCCTTTAATTGACTGGCCAACTTTTTATCTAAAAAATCGACATTTGAAGATCAGGGTTAACTTCGATTCCTCTCAGGCTGTGGGATGTCCTAGTAGGGTCTTTCAGGGTTCAGTACTAGGACCTTTTCTTTGATTGATTTACATAAACGATCTTCCACAACAGGTATCGTCAGGCTTATCGCTTCTTACTGATGATGTGAAACTTTGGAGAGAGATAAGCAACCAAGAGGAAAAACTGGCACCTCAGGAGGATCTGACTGGACTTCAAACTTTGGCAGATGACAAAGGACTTATTTTTAACACTTCAAAGTGTAAAGTGGTCCGTCTGAGACATGTTGCAAACTACAGCTACAAATTAGGCAACTCCCGTCTAGAAGTATCCCAAGTTGTAAAAGATTTAGGAGTCCTGGTACTCTACGATTTAAAGTCTTAGGCTAACTGCCACAAAAATGCCTTTCGAGCAAACCTTGCCCCGGTAACATTGAAGCGCATTTTTGGCCAGTTTCACGGAAGAACTTTCCACATAATCTTCAACAGTTTTATTCGTCCTCACTTAGAGTACGGAAACATAGTATTTCCTCCCTCACTCCATAAGAATAAGGACATTCTGTAAAGTATCCAACGGAGAACCATGAAATCAGTTCGCAGAATCAGGTTCAAGTCTGATGAAGAGCGCCTCTAATCACTCAATTTTCCCGATTAGATTACAGGCATCCTAGAGGAGATCTCCTAATGATTTACAGCATCTTAAACACTTCTGGACATTCCCTTAAACACCTACGCGTATTGAATTTTTCTAACAAGCGGTTTATGTCCTCACCTTTATCACCTATGATTATTATATCATCAACATACCATTTATACAGACCCATCTTTCGAATTGAGTCTTCAACTAAATTTTCAACATATCCCATGAACACATCAGCCAGCAATGGTCCTAAAGGGCGACCCGCAGCTACACCATCTACTTGTCGGAAGTGCTCACCTTCAAAAGTGAATTTTACATTATCTGTACAGAATAATAATAAATCTTTAAGTGTTAACAGGAAATGGCAGTGGAAGGTTATTCAGAAAGATATAGTCACACAAAATATCAATAGATTTCCTGAGAGGTACATTTGTAAATAAAGTGTTCATATCAAAGGAGCTTATTGTCTTTGTCTCTATATTTATGTCCTTTAAGTACCTAATTAATTCAAATGAGTCAGTCAAGGAATACTTACAGTATTGATTTCTGATAGGGTTTAATACTTTTGTAGAACATTTTGCAAGGTTGTATGTAGGTGACTGACACATTGATAGAATTGGACGTAGGGGGGATTAGGCTTATGAAGTTTTGGTAATCCACATAAATCAGGATACGACGAACCCATAGGTTTTAACAAATTAAACTCATCCTCGTTGATAGCATTCATGTTTAACAATTTCACAAGATATGGTTTTGCTTTCTTTTCTAATTTACATAATCCATCAGAGTCAACATCAGCCATAAATTTGCTCTTATAACTGAGAATGGATTCCATTTTATTTTTGTAATCGGACTCATTCATAATGACAATACCAGATCATCTATCAGGGTTAAAAGATGAGGAGTTAATATGCTCCTCTGCTTTCGTCCAGAAGAAACAAACGGATGCGCCATATCCAATAGTTTGACCACAAACCAACTTTAATTCTCTAAGGACGAAGGGGCTAAAGTATTCAACTGATCATAGAGGTTTTCAAATCGGGCACTGATTGTCAATTCAGAGATTTGTGCTACAGGAACAGAAAAATATAAATCCAGAGAAAGTGCCTCCATCTTATGAACAGATAATACAATGGAGTACAAATTAGTGACATATTTATCAGGATTGATTGTGAAGGAAGTGAGATGATTATTCTTACTATAGCAATGTTTTTCCAGCTTTTTTCTTATCCTTTCTTTTGTTTTCAAAATGACAGTACTACAAAAATTGATGAATTTGATATGGCAAACTATAGACAATTCTGTTAATACAGGTAATGCTTGAGTATGAAGTTCAATTAAATTGGGCAACTTATCATGGTGTAGATCACCAACGTAGATGATCTATGTCGAAAATGATTTCAGGCCTACTCGAGTTAGACGTGAATGGTATGACAAACTAGCTAACATAGAAGTCACACCTCATGGTCAGCACCTTACGTGGACTACTCCCATTGACATACCAAGGTACTATAGATGCTTTGAAAACTGTACAACACAAAGGACGTTGTTACAGAAATATACTAGTTAAAGTAGATACAAGCGAAAGTAAGACCACTGCCGCATGGGCCAGTTCATGGCATTATTCTTTCCTAATTCTTATAGACACTTACTCGTAAATATTATTGGTATTCATCCCCATGAAAGTAGGAATAAGAGAAAAATAAAAATTATGCATAAGTTTATTGAATTATCATTAATACTGAAGTAGAAAAACAAGTTTACAAGTTGTTATTAAGAATTGTTAAATAATAATTGTTCACTTTTTTCTCAACTCCCGTCGCGAAACTTTCACCATACTTCTCAATGATGCGATGCTTATTGACTCTTTGGCTTTGTTGAATGCTTATGTACAATTCACTCCGTCTTGGTAATGCAGTTGTTGTGTTATTTTGAAAGTTATGCGTAATAAGTAACTTCCATCTGCTGCAATACCTAAAGAGTTGGTGAGCTATACAGTTTATATTTCATAATTAATAAAGCTTACCTGTAAGAGTTCGTCTTTTAACATATGCCAGTAGCAGATAGTGGCATGAATATTGGCACATAATAAATGTGCTGCAATTGCATTCACACGTATTTACATCCACCTCGTAATGCCGTCTTCAGTCAACCATAAACAATTAGTCACCGGTTTCATATTCAAGATAGACAAGACGCATTTTCTTAAGTTCATATAACACTTTTGATCTTGCGAATGGCGGAAGACGCGAATTACGTTGAAGGCGCACAGGATAATGTTTGCATGCCCGTGTGTGATACGGATAGCCGCGCTTTCTGATCGTGCGCAGTCCATAGCGAATGTTTCTGTCCGTGTTGTTGTTCCCATGATTTCCTTGAATTTGTCAAGAATCCAGGTTACATTTGCACGCATTTTCTTTTGCGTCCACGCAAATATTACAGTACGTCCTCGACCAAAATCATCCGTTTCAACCAACTGGAATAATGAATATCTACAAAGTAGGATACAGCGAAAAATATACACACTCCTTATTATTGGTATTATAAGTAGAGTCAATACACACAACTTCTGGATATGTATTGTACAACTGTATTTGGTCATAACTACTGAAACGTATGCTCGTTACATATCTATTTTCTAAATGTTCCCTCACTTCACCTTTTTGTCACAGCATATCCACTACCTGCTTCCGAGTACAACAACCTAAAAAGTACATTTATATACACTTACCAGTTGAGTTTAATTTTCATAGCTTTGACATCAGCAGCGGTAACCTGCTCACCAGTTCTCTCCTTAATACTTTCTATTACTTCATCTGCTTGATGGCACTGCAATATTACTGGCTTCAGGTTTTCTTTTTGTTCCGACAACAATCTTATTGTCCATGGATCACAAACCGTCCATGAACTACATGGATGATTGTGGAGCATTTTGTAGTATTTGATGACATATCCTTGCTCCTCCAGTCTTACACGGAACTTTGGTTGTCAATTACGGAATTTAGACCTTAAACGTCAGATATCAGTTAAAGATCTCACGATTTTTGATTCACTTTCAAACCTTCTGATTTCCGCTTATCACCAAATGTACAGTGAAACGTAACAAACAGGTATTTGAACCTGACATCCTTCAGCTGCTTGCTTTCCTTGTGGATGTAATGAGTATGGGCAGTCTGAGAAGGGATAAAATTATTCTTCCATACCTTTTGGAACTCTTTTAGCGTGCTATCAAAGTCATCCAAGCATGCGAAACGCTTGTTCAGAATCATACATTGAAAAGCCTCGCTAAGGTCGGCTGCAATGTTACTTGAGCATGAAGCACTACCAACAGAAACCATCAATCATAAAAAAGTTATCTCTTGAAACCATAATAACCCAAGGACGTACTACAAATTTACCGGTGACTTGAAATTTCGATCAGGTTTACTACGGCAGTTGGGATCACATATCAATTTACGAAGCAACAACAGAGCCAACGTGTACACTACAAAACAGAGAACGCTAAATTAATGCTTTTGACAGTTACTTCGCGCTTTTAATGCAGCGAAAAATGACTTAAATATGAAAAACCTCGATACTCATGCCATCCAAGAAACCCACGGCAACGCTTCAGGGGTATCGTTCACTGATGGAGGTTGCGAGCACTTGAAGGACAAACTGTCACAAAATGACTGGTGCGTCACACCGACAATTCGTGAAAATTTTCAGAAGCGGTCAAACCAAGACATTTTTAGATTTGAGTTGAGTTCAGACACACCATGTCTGATAACGTTCGTTCTTCAAGTAACGAAGACGATGCCATCGTGATGATGCATGATATAGGACGAATCTTCAATGATATTGTGTTATCTTGAAGATTTACAAGTTGGGACAATGTTGAGACAAAATACAAAAGCGTAAAGAAGGGGGAGTAGCTCTATTCATTAGGAATGCTATCCCATTTACCATTATCGATAGTGTATCCCATGAGAGTGGGACTTGTGAATTAGTTAGTTGCCGCTTGAAATGCAAGGGACAAGAGTTGCTGATTGGTTTGGTCTATCGCAGTCCAAGCTGTGAGGTATACGAAGTCTTGCTAAACAGTCTCAATACTTGGTCACAAAATGGTCGATGTCTAATCCTAGGGCACTTTAATGCACCTATGGTAGACTGGGAAAATCTGCGAACTGAATCGTCAGAAAATTCCTTCGAGCAGGAACTAGTTGATGCGGTTATCACATGTGCCCTAGTGCAACATATGAAAGAAGCGACTAGGTACGACCCGGACATTGAATCATCCTTACTAGATCTCATACTCACTCACTATGTGGATGACGTTGCGAACCTCCATTATATGCCACCCCTAGGCAAAAGCGATCACGCAGTTTTGATTTTCGGCTTCCATATAACTGTCAGTCACCAGCACGCGTCAGCCCAATCCAGACCTAACGTCTGGAAAACAAATATACCAGATATCATGAACTCAGCATCGTTAGAAGATTGGACGATAGACCCAGAGTCCTCAGTTGAAACGGCCTGGGACGCATTTCAAAATTCATACTTAAGAGTTACTACATCCCACATCCCTTAGACTGTACCAAGGGGGGCGAGAAACTCCCCACCATGGTTCAGTGGGAAGGTCCTCATCCTCCTCTGTAAGAGAAGAAAAATGTGGGATAGATTTAGGTTACTGGGGACTGATGAAACTAAATCCCAGTATAGAAAAGTCCGGAATACTTGTGCCTTGACCCTCCATAAGTCTAGAAAGTTGTACGAAGAAAAGATTGTTAAGGAATCCATAGAATGTCCTAAACGCTTGTATTCTTATATAAACCAAAGGACAAAAAGAAGAGGAAATATTCCTGCTCTATGGGGAGACAGTACTGCCGCGTCACCAGTGGAGGACGACTTTGGTAAGGCTCAAGTGTTCCCAAACTACTTTAGCAATATATACACCATAGAAGCACCCTTCCCATCAGCGCATACAGATCCCCTCACACATACACTGGATAGCGTGACCATTAAAGAACTCGATGTCTTCGGTCTACTAAATAAGCTTGACATAAGTAAATCCACGGGGCCCGATGAATTACATCCTAGGCTACTGAAGGAATCATCTAACTTCGTTGCGAACCCTTTAAGTATATGCTTTAACCTATCCGTAACGCAGGGTCGTTTACCAAAAGATTGGAAAAACGCCATAGTAAGTCCTGTCTTAAAAACAGGTACGAAACACAAACCTGAGAATTACCACCCCGCTAGCCTAACTAGTGTGGTTGTTAAAATCTTAGAAAAGATTATTCGGAAGGAGCTGTTTAAGTATCTCGATAAAAACCGGATACTTTCCGAGAAGCAGCACGGTTTCAGAATAGGTTACTCTTGTCTCACTGACTTATTGGTGGCTCATGAAAGCTGGTGCGCTCTTAAGGACCAAAAGTTGCCTGTAGACGTAGCCTTCATTGATTTAATAATAATAATAATTTATTCTCAAATAACAGTTTGTTACATGAGGCATGCCAGTTTACAGGCAAGATCAAATTGTTACAAATGATACAATATCCACTGTAGTAAGTTACATAACTGGGTTGATAATTTATAAGATATGAATGTAGATGGTTTTAATCAGTACCACAGTTGGCGCGCTTCATGAAAGTTGCGTTGAAAATGTGCAACTGATGGTCAAGGATAGGTCCATTGAAGGTGGGAGCTTCTAAATGTCGCAAACTTATGTCCCTTTGGAATGTCTAAGGCTTTGAGGATGGTGCAGGATGAAATCTTTCGTTCCATATCACAAGGGTTAAGACTTTGTGGCCAAATTTTGAGCTTTGTATGATCGGCCTTAGTAGATCAGCATCCATAAGTTTATTGAGTTATTTGTCTACTTGCAATAGATAAAAACGGGCATGAGTTTTAGGAAGAATAATGTACATTTAACCTGTAGAGAGATTTGGGAACTGAAAGTGAGGGTTTGGAGCATAAGGCCATGATTAATAAACAATGAATAATAGTAAAGGATAAGCTATATATTCTGTGATTTGGTTATATTCATATTAGTAACAGTCGAACTTGTTATAATCTTGTTCTTTCTAGATACTAGGCGGTCCGTAATAAAGTGCCTCATTGGTGGGCGGGAGTTCAAGGAAATGTTGAAACTCTTTAGAGTCTAGAAATAGGGTTTTTAGCTTTTTGAATCTGATAAGCATATCACAGTTACGGATAGGCATTGGCAGCCTGTTCCACAATAAACTATACCGTACTGTAAAAAACTTACAACGCATTTGTTTTTGGTGTTTTACGGTAAGTAGTGTATATGCGTTGTTTCTAAGTCTATAGGCTGGGTTGTGGGTGATAGTCGGGCAGGAGGTTAGAAAGGAGAGCCCATATATCGCTTTGTAGAGAAATATTAAATTGTTTTTTAGCCTACGGTGCCATAAAGGTTCTAAAGATAGATGCTTACATCTATCTGCGTAATCGAGATTTGAGTTACATCCTAGCAGTTGGCGTGTGAAACGTCTTTGAACATCTACTCTTATCTTGTCTGCGATATTCATATTAGAGAAGACAAAAGAGCAGTATTCAAGGGAGGGTCGTACACATATTTTGTGGAGAGTAAGCTTACCCTCTGTTGTGAAAAAGTTTTTCATTATAAAACCAATTAGCCGTTTAGATTTAGAAATAATAGAAGAGGCATGTTCTTCAAAGTTCAGGCTTCCTGAGTAATTAATTCCCAAATTGTGTACTGATTTGAGTGTTTGGACTCTACTTTCATTTAAGTGAAGTTGCGGCTTATAGGGATGTTTTCCAAAGTGCATGATGCCGCACTTGTTGAGGTTAAATGGTAATTGCCATTTTTCACTCCATATAGTTAAGTTATTGAGGTCCTTTTGGATCTGGGAAACACATTCGCTTAGTGTCTCAGGCTTATAGCTGTATACTATTTTGAGATCATCAGCATATAAGTATGGTTTCCCAAATTCTATGGTGTTACATATATCGTTTATATACATAAGAAACAAGAGTGGACCTAATACGCTTCCCTGGATGACTCCACTGGTGATTGGTCTAGGTGACGAGAGACAGTCGTTGTACTTTACCATCTGTTTACGTTCTGTTAAGGACGAAGCAAACCGTGAGTACAGTGGGTTGTTTATTCCGAAGGACTTTAGTTTGACGAGTAGCCTTTTGTGTGTGACCTTATCAAAGGCTTTCGTAAAGTCTAAAAATAAGACTGATACAAGGAGTCCGCCGTCTCGTTTCAGAGTTATATCATTCAAGTAGTCCACTAGGCGTGTATCGCATGATCTGGACCTAAGAAATCCATGCTGGGAGGTCGAGATGAGATTGTTAGTAAGTAGATGTTGAACTACAGCCGCCTCAACTACTTTTTCCATCACTCTGGATACCATTGAAGTTATGTTTATGAGCCGGTAATTTTCAACGTTTGCTTCAGGTCCTGTTTTAATTTTGGGAATGATATGTGTAGTTTTCCAGGCAGTAGGGTAACACGCTGAAGAGAGTGATATCGCGAATAGTTTGAGAAGCAAAACACACATATCATCATCTCCACGTTTTAGCATGCTAGATGGAATACCATCTGGTCCATCAGTGTAGTAGTGTTTCAATGTACTGATTGCCTTCGAGATATTTTGTACACTGAATTCTACATTAGTAATTTCACAGGGAGTTACTGGGATTGGTTCTGAATCATTAAATGGTTTTTCGTTAGTTAGTGAGAAACAAAAATGTTGACTAAATAATTCTGTGACAAGTTTGGGATCTTCGTATACTTGTTTGCCTTTAATGAATATACTCCCTCTCGATTTAGAGCGTTTAAGTTTATTTTGGAGTTGTATGGTGAGTACAGAGGAGTTATTATTAAGTTCAACTGCACGTTTTCCTGTGTGACTACTTTTTGTTTACTTATTGTTTCTGTTCGGACAGGTATTTCTGTCATCGTTATTAAACAGGAAGTCATTTAAGTTGTGGAATCGAGTACAACGTCTTTGAAGACGTCTTCTTGTACTGACCGGTATATAGAGATCTTTGGAGAACGTAGGTTTACAGTATTCTAAAGGTGCGATGTTGTTGATGTTGTGATAAAATATATTGGTTGATGTGTCGGTATTGTTTGAAGTAAAGAAAGTTCTCCAATCAGTGCTTCTTAGGTAATTGTGTAAGTTATTCCAATCAACCTTGCGATAGTTTCTACGAAGTGTTACGGTTTTACGTCTACCGGTTGTGGCTTTTATATGAAGGCTGCATATGACAATGTTATGATCATTACCTGGAAACTTTTTTCCAATGTACAAAGTATTGAGGATGAGGCCATTGGTAAAGACTAAGTTCAAGATGTTTTGATGTCTGGTAGGGCCATTGACATACTGAGTCCATTGTCCAAGCTCTAGACATTCAATAAATGATTCATTACGTCTCGGCGCTTTAACTGGGAGCCAAGAAATTTCGGGCATATTGAAGTCACCACAAATGAGCTTGCCTATGAATGAGAGGGATGATGCTAGTGTGAATACCTCCGATAATACTGCTATTTCATCTATTGATGCGTTAGGTTGACGATAAACACAGCCGAGCAGTAAGGTAACGGAAGTCGACGGCTTTAATACAATCCACACCGAATCCTTCAGTTTGTTTAGTTCAGGCATATCACATAGTAGTGAGTTTAGGCTAGAGTGAGCGTAAATAAGGCATCCTCCGTCTCGTCCATTCAATCTATCACTTCTATATAGAAAATAGTTATCAAGAGATATACTTCGGTCGGAAATATTACTGTTAGTCCATGCTTCAGATATCATAATAAGCGATGGTTGGTATATGGATACAAACAGGGCTGAATCCGTCTTTTTGTTGCAGATCGATCGAGCGTTGATAAGACATATATTAAGCAAGTGGCCTACTAAGTTAAAGTGGGTGAGGGTATCTCGGATAAAATCGTCGTAACCCTCGCGGGTGTGAGGTGAGTTTGAAGTGAGGGATTGGATGTTCTTCATTAGCTCGGTATTTTGATAGCTAGACTTAGTGGGAGATGTATCAAATGAGCTAGTGAAGTTGATTGGGGAGTTTACCCAGGAGGAAAGGGTGGGGGTACTCTCTGATGGAAACTGTGCGGAGGAAACGAATTTATGGTTTGCATGTGGTTTGAAATAACTTGGGCTATGTGCTTCAACAGAGGTGTCACTAGGGGTCTTATTCCAAAAAAATCTTGTACAGGCCTACTGTGAAGTGTATGGTTATTTACAAAATAGTCTTGATGGTTAGACTCGTAGCCCCTGTTATGGTTATTTACGTTAGCGTGAGAGGGGTCTGCTACGCGTAACTAGGAGGAGTTGCGACTGTTGTTATACATGGGAGCCGTTATTATGTGTTTTGGTGTGTATGGGGTGGACCATTGGACTCTTTAGTTTTTGAAATTTTAGATTTAGGCTTCGGTAGCACATACTGTCTAGTAGACTGTACTGACTTTTCAATGCACGTTGGTATAGTGTCTTGTATGTCAACCAGTATTACCGTTGGCATGCTGCACGTAGAGATAGAGGGGCTGCGACATGGAGAATCTGGTGACGATAGAGACATTTGTGTACAGTACACATATTTTCCAGTAGTTAAAGGTTCGACATTGTCAAGCTCTGAGTCGTCAGTCGTAGGGGTTACAGATTCGGACCTTTTATTTGGCTTAGAAGTTGGTGAAATTTCTCTTTTACTGGATTTATTGGACATGATATGAAAATAAGTGAGCACAGTGCTCGTTAGATTAAATATAATATCTGAGTATTAGTTGTTATTAAGTATTAACCTGGTTAATACTAGGATAAGAGGCTGTGAGTGTATAATAAATTGCAGATCTATTTACGACTTAAGTCCGCAATAGGTACAATACGAACTGGTAATTGTCCGTCGAATAAAAATAAGTTTTTTCCTTATTTTTCGGGGTAAGATGTACCCGATGTACAGAATAGGATGATAATCACTGTATAATACACCCTACAAAGAAGCAAGTCGAAGAATTCCTAAATTACGTGAAGAAATGTTACCACTTTCAAAGTTCGCGCAAAGCTTTTGACAAGGTTCCGCACAACCGGCTATTATATAATTTAGGAAATTTCGGGATTGGAGGCAATCTATTTATGTGTATAAAACACTTCCTAGTTTGGCCCCAATAAAGGGTACGAGTGAACTCAAAGTTATCTAGCCGGGGAACTGTGCTTAGTGGAGTTCCCCAGGGTACAGTTTTGAGGCCAGTGCTATTCCTCTTGTATGTAAATGACCTTTCTCGTCTTTTATCATCATTGCTATATGCTGACGATGTCAAGATATGGAGAACGATACGATGTAAGAGTGATAGCTTAGAACTTCAAAATGACCTGAAAAAGTTATCTGAATGGTCTCAAACCTGGCAGTTGCCGATAAATACTTCCAAGTGTTTTGTGATGCATATCGGTCATCAAGGTACAGATACATACACGATGAATAACACTGAGCTACCTGTCGTCCAGACATATAATGACATAGGAGTCATCGTTAGCCAAGACTTAAAGACTACTGCACACTGCCGTGCAATAGCCGCCAAAGGTTTTAGAACCTTACGGTCAATACGTAGAGCTTTTAGTCATGTCGACGCTAAAACGTTTTTGACTTCGTATACAGTGTTCATTCGTCCTAAACTTGCGTACTGCATACAAGTGGCTAGCCCCTGTTTAAAAAAAGACAGTGGGCTTTTGGAAAAAGTTCAGAGAACAGCAACTACGCTGATTCCCGGAATAGCGAAGCTTCCGTATGATGCTAGATTGGCCAAGCTAAACCTATTCACGTTGTCATACCGTAGAACTAGGGGCGACTTGATTACAGTTTTCGAATTGCTTGGTGATAAATTTGCACCTGATATGCTCTCACTTTTTTGTCTCCCAAAACAGAGAATTTACGAGGACACTCCAAAAAAGTTCAAAAGCCCAGGACAAATTACTTGTCAGTTGACTGTCGACTTTCCCATCGAATCATCAACGAGCGGAATTCATTACCTCAGCACGTGATTGAGGCTCCATCTATCGATTTTTTCAAAAGAAAGCTGGATCAACTGAGAAACCACCATTTCCAGGACTAACACAGGCCATCAAGCCTCTTGTCCTTTCCAAACTGAAGCTGAATTAACTCAATTATTTGTTCATGAAACCTTTGTCTTCTATTAGCACTCAAATTTTTATCTTGTTATTTTTACATACAACGAGTGAACCTAATTTCTGGCTATCTGATAGCTGCTCGTATTCAAAAAATTTTTTCCTGAGACAAACGCACTCACTCAAATCGCAAGACATGCACATCCACAGCAAACTACCTAACTGACCAAAATAAGTATAGTCGAATTTCTAGGCTACCAACCATTGAACACTACCAGATACCTGGAACTATACCCAAACAACAGGAAGCGAGAACAAACAAATCCGGAAAGAAGTTACCTAACACTAGGACTGCCTTTGGCCAATTAGACATATCTTGTAGGCCAGTGTAAGCGGGGTTATTAAGTCAAATTTATGGCGCGGGTCTGACATTTTCGTATGGCTAGTGGTTCACGAGAGTTGCTTAGACTGTTTGCGGCAACAGTAAATCCACCACCCTTCATATAATATATTTTCAGATACAAGACGCGAGTACTTTAGCTGGTGAGATGCGATTTATTGATCTCAACTCTGCTTTCAAAATGACTTGTGAGCTTCAGCAGCGTGTCGTCGACCTTATTTACTCACATAAAAAGCACTTAAGAACTCTAGAGGCCATTGTCCGAATCAAACAAGAAGGTAAAATTTCTTTTAAGGACTGCTTAGCTCATTGCTTCTAGACACGAGTTCAGTAAGTCGTGCGGAAATCTTCATGAAATATTTTTAGAATCTAAATGGAGAGTTTCAATGTCAGCAACAAACTCGTGACGAGAGTGAGACTGATGAACAAGTAGATCATGGTAGGTGTCTGTCCATTATCGTAAGTAGTTTTTTAGTTGGTAGGTGCTTTCAAATATTAGTAAGGCTATAGTTGTTAGAATATTCAGTGGGATTATATTCCCTTGGCAGTGGATAACCATAACTGCATCAAAACAAGTGGTATCAACATGTTTGATAAGTACTTGAAAATAAATATCAGGTTCTGGAAAACACTACAGGAACTTATATAGGTAATTTGGCATTCTTGAATGAGGTGTGACTCCCGGCGACTTTACTCACATACGCAAATGTAAAAAGTATGAACTATCGAAAAATCCGTCTACTTTTCAAGTCAGTCATTTGAAAACGAAGAGCATTCTAATGTCTGTTGTATTTATGGTTTACTGACAAGTAAAATACAAGATGCGAGTACTAGGTTTGAACGTCATAAGACTTGTTCCTGTTAAGTATAGGATTCCTTAGTTTGTTATTTTAATGCAATCTTAAAAATATATCATGCTCTACTCACTAAGAGCATTGTTGACAAAGAACAAATATGTCCACTCAATCAGCAATTAAATACGAGTGTAAACCACAATAAGCTTTAAATGTACTATTTTATTTCATAGTGCTTAAATCAGCCTGTGTTCATGCTGAATAGGCTGGCCTGGCAAGACAAATATTGAGTTAAGTCCAGCTTGAAAAGTTAGATAAGACCAGATAACTTGAAGATTAGACGAAATAGATATATGGGAGGTTTGTGTTTTTTTCATTATCAATGATTTCTTGATCCATTCTTCTAATAAGTCAATCACTTTATTTCTCTTTATCCCTATAAAATCACAGTTAGATTGAAGACAACTTGCAAAGGCGGTTTAGTCTTCGGTCAGTGACGGTCTTGAATTTCACAATCAGTTTTCTCAGTCATATGTGTATTGGACCAAGTTGTCTTACCACATTAGCACAGCGATATAGAATTATTTGATGAATCCCGGGGTAGTAGGAAAGGGTTGGGTATAGAAACATAGAAAAGCTGTAGGGAGATTTCTTTGCTCAGGTTTTACATGTAGACAAGAAGTGGGTGCACATGCGTAACTATGAAGGATTCTGGAGCATTTCACCCAAAGTCTAACCGTTGGTTACAATTATCACGCGGGCTTCAACCAGGTTGTCTACACCTATTAACATAACCCAGTTAATTTGTCGGTGACTTCAAAGACTGAGGTGGTTGGGGCATGCGCGACACATGCCCCAACCACCTCAGTTGTTGCATATTTACTATCTCACCAATCATTTTTACATCCTTACCTAGTACTTTATCATCAACTTGGAGTTGCTTGGTCGGTGGTCCCAAAACATGACTAGTGATTCATGGACACCTATGGTTGAACATCAGTACCCTACGAATATCTCCTATCCTTAATGACTATTTCACACTCGCCAAGTATAACAGAGTGAACTGCTGTGGAGTAAACTCTTTTATTGGGAGACGGATATTTCGCACACATCACATATGATACAGATTGTTATGAGCCAATCAAGCCTTCTGAATCCGTTCCATGACTTTGTCAGAAATCAGACCATCAAGACTAATGAGACTCAAAATAAGTGGAGCAGTCTATACGTTCAACCACTTCACTCCCCATCATACGCTAACGCAGGCCGCTCCTGAAGCGACATTCTGCATTTGGAAAGAAAGAATCGCATCCAAAACATGCATTGCTACTTAAGGCGAAAAGAGAGAAGTATTATTCCAGCATCTTTACGAAATAGAACTAAGTCATCTAAATATTATACGTCAACAAGCAAATCTCAGGTTAGGGGATCAACCCCTGAAAAGTCAGACGACGAGAGAGTTATCTGTAAAAGAATGTCTATGACTAAGTAAGTAAAAATGAAGAAAGTGAACAGTCCTGCGAAAGTTGAAAAATCTAGTGACACCACGATCAATGGTGTTCGAGTAGAGAGCCTATACACGGTTAATGTGCTTCTTTGGTGGGCCTTTTAATAATACACCATTTCAGAACCTCACAATTAGTAATCAAATATTGCCTTAAGGTCAAGAATAACAATTATAATCGGACATCAGGAAGTATGTCTGTGTTCCAGAGCCTGATGAATAGTGAACATTTGGTCTATACATCCACGTCCAGGTCTGAAACCAGCATGGTTTTCCGAAGTTCGCTATTTACATACCCTGGTTAAGCTAATATTTCGGACACCGTATTCGTCGAGTTGACTTCTCTGCAATTGTCACACGAAGATTTACTTCCTTCCTCACAAATTAGGATGATCATCAATTAAGACCAGTCGGGTGGGATTGTGTCCAGTTCCATGATTGTAGACAAAGTATAAGTCAAGCTCACTACTGAGACTGTACCGCCACCCGTTAGTTTTTAAATCCTCTTATGAGAAACAAGGTACTTATGTAGAAATGGGTTAATGCTCGTATAAATGCTTTTGCTTTGCAATGAACATTGTAATACAAAAACTTAAACTAAATACTGACGTACAAACAGATTGAGTAAAATTATATTTAATCAGGCATTGTATTGACTACAAGTGGTCATGTAGTATGAAACATCGAGTCAAGTGCTTTTAGAGTACCGACTTGTTAACCTGACACACTGATTCTTGGTCTCACGAGGTCATACCATGAACATTTCTGTTCGTCAGATAAACTAGATGAAAGCCGCCAAAACCACACGCGCAGCGGCCAATTCACCAAAATTGATGTTTTACTGTGGTCAATACGAATATGAATACTACTGGATCTCAACATAACCAACACAGTGTTACCACCAAATGTGGGCGATCATTTGGTGATAACAGCGACCAAATATAAAGTCGTTGAATATCCTAAGCTTAGAGGTTTGGCTTCAGAAATAAATAACAGGGATGCTAGCACTTCATTGTACATTCGGCTATATCTATTCAGAGGGCAACGCAATGTATGGAAAGATAAGTGGTGTAATAACCAGAAGTAGGACTAAAGATTCCATAACTGTACAACAATTATGTGCATCCCTACCGTAGTTTAACGTGTTTAGGTGAGAACTATGCTTTCGATTCCAATCACAACAACACAGATACAAAGTGTGAAGTAAATTACTTAAGGTTTCGGTCTTGGTAGTTTTTTGGCCTTCGGTGTGTCGTTTTATAGATTGCAAGACTGATAATGTAATGTCACTTTATTCTTTTGCAATAAAGTTTTTATACCAATTTGCATCCACTTTATGCAGTAACCGTATTGTTTCTTACAGAAAGTACTGTACCAGTCAACAATGATGAATTGCCAAGCAATAACAGTCAAGAGGATCAACCGATGTGTAATATGGAGAACACAAACAAAGAAGCTATAAATAAAGTATCTGCTAACAATCAGACAAATATTATTTCTGATGCCCTCACAACAAACTCCATTAAAGATGCATGCGGAGCAACAAATGATAAACATAGACTAGTCTCTATAGATTCACTATATCACGATATGTTGCCTGGTGCTTTTGATAATAGTTCAACTAATGAAAATGTGCAGTGTCATGCTTGTCAGTTAAGAAATCAAGTACAAAATGGAATGACCATTAACATGGTTTGTGCAGCATGTCCTGGTTTTCCTCGTATTTGTTCAGCACAATGCTTCCGTTGGTGGCATAGCGTTCACTTATTGACACCAGTTAATAAGGAGTCCAAGTCTATAGAAGAAGATAAAACTTCTACAATAGAAAACTTATCAAGAAGTTTAAGTCCCTCTGAATTCCAACAATCAAGAAGAACTAAAGAATACAAAGCTCATACAAGATCACTTCCTTTACTTTCCGCATCAGGTGATCTTAAACCGGATGGACGAAAAAGAAAACGTAAATCTCATAGGTTTACACATGTGAAACGACATCCTCCTCAAGGTACTTCATTTTGGGTTAAACAATCTACTAATATTAATCCTATCACTGTACAACCTAAGGCTGGTCGCCCACGAAAAACACAAGTTTACATGAATATTAAAGATCCAGAATGGACACCTTACAGAAAATATTGATCATTACTAAACTAGATACAAATTAAAGAAATGAAAATATACACAATATTTTTCTTCAATATATTTATATACAAATATGATTACACTTTATTTTTCAGCTTTTGACAAATCTCATTATTATTATTATTATAAAATATATAGATCAGTGTCATTTGAAATGAGTTATACTTGAAAGAAATTCTCATTAACAATGTAACGAATACATTGCATAAGTTGATTACGTTCTTTTCGAATATCTTCAGCTAATAACTAAATCAGTGTAATTGTGAAAAAAAAATATCAATTAAAATAATAATAATTATTATTATCATTTAAGAAGTGAGTTATTTTTATGTAAACTGATAATTATGTCAAATAATCGTTAAAGTACAATGGTATATATATACATTGTAGATGATTGCGGGTCTGCTCAAGTGATGAACCAGCTAACTTCGAAGTCATACTTTGCGGTCAGCATCTAACGTGAAATACCCTTTCAACGTATCAAAGTACTATTACAGCTGCTTTGAAAACCGTATAACACAAGGGACGTTAATACGTAAATATAAGAATGAGTACAAAGAAGTTAGTGAGACCAATCAGCTACAACTTAGGACCAGGCACATATGTGCATCGGCTCAAGTTGCCATACCTCATTAGCACTAGAAGTAGTCACTTCAATGGTAGTAATGTACAAAAGAAAGGTTTCATATAGGCATATAACAGGAAGAGATAATTAGGTAGAAAGATATAAAGTGATCTTAATCTCATAGTTTAAGGGGAGACAGAGTGTATACACCGACACCACTGGTCGATTCTGAGCCATGTCATCCCCAGTCTCCAACCATTGGCTACGATAGTCGTGTGGACCCTAACCAAGTAGTCTGCATCTACCAACATGGCTAAGACTAAAAGTTAACAACTCTATAGACTGGTGCCACGTTTTGGTTAGACCGACCCCAACTTTCTTCCAACCATCCCCAACACTAGTCAGCATTGCGCGCCGTTGTAATCGGTGTTTAGGCATGGGTAACATGTGACTCAGTCGATGAAGATTCCCAACCTCATCAACTGATTCGCCACCACCGCATAGGCCAGTCCATGACTGCTTTAAAGACCGTATAACACAAAGGACGTTATTATGGAAGTGTATTAGTAAGAATTAGACCATCACCGCATAAGCCAGTTCATGGAGTATGATTAACTCATGCACGTTGGTTTTCTTTGAACTTGATAGGGATAGATTATCTGTTCGATATTCAATGACCCAACTGCCGGATGATTTGGTTAGGGCTCAATGACATTTCACTGGCCCTACAATAATACAGAATAATTTTGTGAATAATCTTGTTAAAGTCGACTATAATCCACTTTAATATTGATAACGGTAGCTGTGATTAATTTTTCTGTAAATGTACTAATTAGTATTAGCATGATGTACATATTTTTTAGTTATATTAGAAATACCATTAAGGGTATACCACTAACTTTCACTTATGTTGGTTTCCATAATATCTATATATCCCTAATGCTATAAAATCTAAATAAATCAAGTCTAAATCAGTCTTGAATGCTGTTAGAGGTATGAGGGCGGTTATCATTTCCCAGCTGCCCACACCGTGGAAGGGTTCTTCTGGAGGTACTTGGAAAGGAAATTGGATTGCAGGTGGTTTTAGTGACCTGAGAGTGTGACCACAGTGCCCAAGGGATAACTGCTTGAGGTCGGTCACACATGACCTTTTTGTGAGTAATTTTCGTGTTAGTCCGTACTTGTTGAGACCTTACCGCCGGAGACGGATATTCGTGGGATAAGGCGGAGTGTGTATTTTTATAGTCGACCTTTTCTAACCCCACCCCTCATTGTGGGTAGGCAGCATCGCTATCATGCTGGTTTTCTGAAGGAAACACCTTACTGCTGTCACACTTCTGTACAGTCAGCAATACGACTTCGCCTTCGGACCTTAGGTTTGTTGCTTTCAGTTTTACCGTTCTTCAACCGACCTGTCTGACATGGTAGGACCTTGAGGAACGGTTGTTCCAGCCAGTATAGCTCGGTTGCTTCATCACGATAGGCAAGCCCGACCACCACGTCAATGTACCAACAACGGTCGGGCAAGTCTAAATATTTTCTAGTCGAATTATTGACAGACAAGTAAAATATACCTACCATCTGTAGTAGCGTTGGACGACTATGTATACGATGAATGTCACTTAGACATTGTCGTCGTTTAACTTGTAGCTTCACTAAAGGATGCGATGCGAATGGATCATCTTGAGAATTCTCAGTATTTTCTTTATCTGGATTATCATTGGTCTTGTCGCCCTTTTGCTTTCGTCCGCGTTTTCGACGTCGACTGCTTGAAGTATTATTGAGCTAAAAAATTAAACGAATATTTCTGGGTAATTTCAAGAGATAGACAGAACTTATTATTATTTTTGTAAATATTATTACAACTTATTGTTTAAAATACTTTTGTAAATTAGTTGAGTATTAAGGATAGCCAAGCAGATGTAGAATTATCACCCTATTTTAGATTTCAATGATAGAAAAACCATGATTTTCCAAAATTTCATTTTAACACATAGATATTGGTACAAGGAGACACTAAATAGTTATACGCCACACAGATCTCATTTGGTTTGTGTGAGGGCTGTGATACTGCCCGGGTGCCCAAACCGAAACAGGTGGTTTTCTTAGGGGGCCATTCCTCGAGCCTTCGATCTGAAGGTCTGATCCACGAGGCAGTGGAGCATCGTGAGGAGATGCAGTCCCCTGGTAGCCGGTGACCATCGATTGGTTCATATGCCGTTTGTTCCTTCAGGATACTGGAGCCCATGTGCATCATTGGTTCGGAATCAGGGTTTTCTAACTCCCCTAGGTGAACTCTCCGTGTCCACCAACCCGGTTAAAGCGCCGAACATTCACTTTTCGTTCTCTCAATTTCGTAAACAACACCCCGCCACGAGAAGGCAGTGAAGTTATTTCCGTGTTATTGTTACTACACAATCCCCCTTCCCCAACAATTTCATGCACTCTTTCGAGAGAGTTTTCTTGTCATCTTCAAAATAAGACAAGTATGAATGACTGCGTGATTTGTCATGATTAAATTTGAACAGCAGAAAATATATGAAGACCATAAAACACTCCGAAAAGATAATATGTCCACATTTTAATGTTCGTGTTTGGGTTCTTTTGTTTGCCTCTGTTTATATGCTTGAGGAGCACTATGAAATAACTCACTACGTTATAAATTTATCTTAGAAACGAAATGAACATAGTGTAAAACGGCGAGACTGTAATTTACGGACGAACCAATCACGTATAAGATAACAGGTCTTAGTTTTTGGCGCGAAGTTCACTCATCCATTCGAATAAATAGCGTTTTGGCATTATAGTTCATGTCAGTTTGTGATGACCCCCCCAAATCTAATTCCTAACCTTAATCATCAACTGTAAATCATAAGTCTAATTCTTCACACAAGTTTATAACCCTCATTTGGTCCTGGTTATTAGATGGACACACTCAAGGTCAGTCTAGCGTCGCTCAAAGGTCTTCCAAAAATTATAGTCTCACCTGTAAAACACAAGTTACATATCCTATACCTTCGGTCATCATGATCAAAATCTTACCTTTTCCACAGGTTCTGTAGTAGGATCGGTTATATCACAGGAAGATTTATCTTTAACAGTAATATTGTCATTATCTGTGCTTTCACTGTCGTAATCCGTAGGAACTAAGCGTATGCTAGATTCTTGATTTGTAACGACTGGACTGGGACTATTTGTTTGACATTGTTTTGAAGTTTTACTAGTTTTTTTCGACGAAGTTGACATCTGTAGGATACAAATAGTGGGATAATTAACTATCACTCAGTAAATATCAATGAATAAAGACGCAATTGTGATTTTGCAAAAAGACGTATTGGTTAGTAGTCATCTAGTGAACTGAGAACCGTTACAATTGTTTCTTGTTAGTTTACGCAAAACGATATCATTGGAAAATATTGACAAGCATATATAGGTAGGTTAACAAGTAAGATCTCTAAAGACTAAATGAAACAATTGGTTGACTTGTCGCAACCAACTCCTCAATGTTTGCAGTTTATTTTTTCATTATCATTGGTACTGCATCATCTTGAATACAATGTCAGTCCTCTTGTTAATGTGATTCCACAGTGACAATTTAGTAATAACAGCTTAAGTTAATATCCATTTATGCCAGACTCTACGTTAATTACGACTGACTGGTCATTAGGATTTCATCTCATCACTTTGCGGTATTTATGTAGGTAAACTTTTAAGAACTAAGAAATTTAATTGTTAGCATACTGCATGGACAACAGTTCTAAATATACATATATGATATGAGAATTGCATAATACTCCTCAAAAATCTGTCGAATATTGCATTAAATGCATTTTAGTTATTATTTACAAATGTTGTACATTGTGATATCAGAGTTTATGGAACTAGGACTGATAACAATAGTGATCAAGACAATAAGAGTAGTGCTAAGTTTCAAAATTATCACTAATGAATAACCGTATATGGCTGAAACTACACACCCTATATGTAATTTGGTATCATCTTAAGGTATAGATTTCTCATCATACCAATAAGCATGAATAGGGAATTTGAAAATTGAAGAAAAATGCAGATTTACATTACTTTGTTAGATGAAGCATTGACTTCACCTATTTGTGATGAACGTAGGACATTTGAATTCGGTTTGTTCATCGAACTAAAGTATAAAAGTGAGACGGGTAAATACAGTATTATAACGATGTAAATTAATAGTAACACAAGGTAGACAAACAAATTGTATTATCCGCTAATATAGTACAATGTAATTCAAGATTTTACATCTTAGGAAACCACTTCAAGTGGACTAATAATAAATGAGGACAGTGTTGGATTTTCGAGGTAAATAATTTAAGGTTTCAAATTACGTGCATGGTATGATAAATGTTATTTAACCTCACATGACATACACAAGCATGTTGTATAAACTGACCACCATTTAAGATATATTCTACTTTAATTCCTATTTACATTTGGCAATATGTGAAGTGCTTGTTACAATGATTATACATAATGTCTTGAATATTCATTCTTATACAGTGCAAATTGACCATAATCATCTTTCAAAAGTTGCTAATTTCAAGCCTTAAGCTTTAATAAACCTTAATAATTGAACTTTGACTACAAAAAGAACATCTGATTAACATGGTTAGGCCTTATTTGCCTATGTAATTATAAATTTGCTAAAGGTTAAATAGCATATATAGCATCATTTCATCTCTCAGTACAGATGTGGTTTGACAACGTGAGGCAATCCAAGTTTGTTGGACGTCGTGCGTTGATGATAACATATCAAGGAGGGAAATTATGCCTACGATTAGTGAAATGGAAATCATTTACAGGAGCCATTAAGGTCACAGCTCCACTACCTATTATATATATATATATATATATATATATATATATATATATATATATATATATATATATATATATATATAAGTGTATTTTCATTATTGACGTTGCTTACTCACATTTAATGATGATTCCACAGTAAAAGGATAATTAAAATCTGAAAGAAAACCAATGAGATCACACACTGTTGTAAAATTATAATTTCCAAGATGCAAAAGTGTACAGAACAAGCCACGTTTTGGAATAGTGAGGGATATTGAAGTCTACTCAAATTTTAAATTCAGTGGTTTCGGATATAACAAGAAAAGAAACTACTAAAAATTACATCGTTAAAATTGAAAAGAAGGAGATTACCCGAATTGAGGTGTCTCAAATATTTCTCCTCGCTCTATACGTTCTTCAATAAGCTTTTTTTTCGCTTCAACTCGCTCCATAGTTGGATAATTTCTGAGAAATTAGAGTGAACAATACAAAAACGTTGGTGGTATTTATTACTATACACCAAAATCATTTCACAAAAGAAATAGTGACATTTAGTGTATAAAGAGATAATTCAATACCATGTGTCCAATTTGGGTAAACTGCAAAATAATGAAAATCTAGGAATTCATCACTTTAAAATACAATTTTTGGCATAATATAAACGGAAATTAAAGCAATCAGATATTGAAGGACACTGAATAAACATTGGTAATTCAGTAGAAAAGTTAGAATGAATGTCACAACCAAGGGTTTTCAAACTTCTCATTCCTAGCTGTAGTAATGACACAATTTATTAAGTCAAGATTTGCATGGCTGGCTCTAAGCCAAACATTGGATGTAAAAGCTAGTGTTGCTAACTGGCTGCTTAAACGAGTGATGAAAAAAGATTCGAAAATACTATTTAGTGGTTGGATGCTTTTAACCAATTATGCATCGATCTACGGCTTCTGGTGTTGTTATTACTATTCTCACTCTCACACTAATTTTTGTTCATTTTTTTCTTTTATTGTAATCACCTTCCTTTTTCCATTTCTACAAGCTTGCTTTTATCGTGGCGTATACATATTTAAGTTCCCCTTTGTACCAATGCTTGTGTTTAAATAAATAATACTAAACACATTAAATAAAATGTGGTTTCGAATGGAATAAAAATTCATTTACGGCTGAAAAGAGATGGACATAAGATGCCCTCAAATTCCCTGGTACGGCCGAGAGTGGGGAGAGTCAGCTCTCCCTCTCGAAATGCTCTCACATGGCTACGCGTATAAAGCCTCTGCCAGGGAAGTCCTACTCACTGCCTTCTCGTGACGGGGGTGTTGTTTACGGAAATGGAAGGACGAAAAGCGAATGTCCGGTGCTTTAACCGGATCCCAAACTAAACCAATGGTGCACATGGGCTCCAGTATCCTGCAGTAACAAATGGCGTATGAACCAATCGTTGGTTACCGGCTACCATGGGACTGCATCTCCTTACGATGCTCCACTGCCTTGTGGATCAGATCTTCAGGTCGAAGGCTCGGGGTGTGGCCTACTAAGAAAACCACCTGCTTCGGTTTGGATACCCGGGGAGTATCACAGCCCACACACACACAAATATGGTGTGGCGCATATATATTTGGTACCCTCTTGTACCAATATTTATGTGTTGAAATAAATAAATGTTGTAGCTAACTGTTTAAATAAATAAAATGTGAAGTGTTTAGCTTTCATGATAGCTCTTACGTTCACTGCAAATAAGTAATATTTTATTTTGAGTACGACCATAAACCTTTTGAGTATCAATCAACTTTCACCTTATTTACTCAGAGGTCACATTATAGGTAAGAAAACCATTAAAAATGTCCAGTTCTAATGGGCTGCAGAGAACAAAGCACCTAGTTAGTACGCTTTGTCTTTCAGTAGCTTTTAAACTTGTTGCAAAATAAATTCGAATAGTTACTAGAACGCATAGTCTACTGACTTTTATGTAAAAGACCATACTTCATAACTTACTTGAATCAGTCGTTATGGTAATTGCACGAGAAAAACCGTAGTAATCAACAGGTTAGTCGTTCTTGTGTTCTTTAGAACACACCATTCATAAGTACAGGAGTAAATTTTTACAGTACCACTGTCTTTTATACTTTACAGAAAGGATAAATAATCTGGGTTCATATAAACAGGAAACCCTACTGATACTTTAGTTGAAGAAGTCTTACCGTTTACGGCTTTCTCTCCAAACTTTTACTGACTTATCGCAAGTTTCACGGTAGATGACATTAAACAAACCACTATTGTGAATCTGTAAAAAGGATAGATAAATGACAATTTATAGAGATTTACTGACCACTTCCTGATGGACACGCATTGCTTTCTGATGTGACGTAAATGGGCAGCCCTCAACAGGACACTTGGTCAAATATTATTTGACAACCGAGCAAAACTTACTTTAACATGATTATCTAAATGTCTTTTATATTCTTCATTAGTGTAGAAGGCGATATCACAGCATATCCCCACTGGATTATAATAATCGGGATCTTCTGCTTCAAACCCTACACCATATAGTCCTCCGTTTCTCCTCCGACGTCTACGCCTTCCCACATCTTTGAAAAGCTTGCTTTGATCCAACTCTTCAAGTGCAGTTTCTAATTCATTAAGTATATCTGACGTAGTATAAAGTAATTCAAAAGGTGGTAGTTCCATGACGATTAGTTCGAGCAATCTCAAACGAAAAACAACAAATAAATAAATTGACTAGATAGTACAAACAGATGTTTTAGGATTAGAGAACAGGAATCTGAACATGACACAGTTCAATCATGAGTGAAGCAGTATTTTTAATGTACAGAACAAGAGACTACTGTGGATTTAACTAAATCTGTCTACCTTGAGATAACTGTCTAAATGAATAAACAAGGTTTTACTCAAAAATGACATTATAATCTCTAAAATATGTACTGAGTTTCGAACCTAGTTGTAGAAACATTTATGTCCAAGTGCAGATTAAGCCTTTAATGCCAAGTGAGGCATTCTAACCGGATTAAGAGATATCTCTTTATTTGGATAGATGATGCAATATTCATTACGAACTAAATCTGGCTTAGGAACCACAGAAATCAGAGAACGTTTCGTACCTGTTTCTGACTCATAACCACGATCACTCAGATAATCAGAACTAAGACCTTAAAATACTGAACCAGGCACTGCCTGTTCAGAAGGCTGATTCAGGCCAAAACGATTTTATTTATACCCTACATCATCTATGAACAACTTGGTATGTAATTTGAAAAACACCGAAAAAAACCATGGTTTTCATCATGCATGAGGAAAATCAACGAGTCGATCTAGCTGAGGGATGAAACGACAACAAGCAACTAGACTGACTTGAACACTTAGGTTTTCTACTTTTATTAATGTCAATATATGCACAGTACAACATATCCATTCTTATTGAATCAAAAGTTTACGTAAAGACATAATACCTCACGCACTCAACTAGCAGCCAATTTAAGGAAGAAAAAACAACAAGGTTTAACGTTTATGAGTGGTACAACTACGTCTGTAAATTTTGATAGGCGGACAATTTACGATAACATGAAAAAGAATGACATGACTGTAGCCGAGCAAGTTTTACGCCCCGCCGAAAATATTATATTCAATTTATTGTCTTTCAAACCTTTGTATGAAGTTCAAAAAATCATTGCTATTATGTCAGTGTGGGAATTCCAGTGGTTGTGAACGGAGTCTAAAACAGCTTACGCCCATCGCGCTTGTGTGTCTAGTAGTTGTTCATCTATGTCTTCATGTCGAGACGTAGGTATATTAAACAAACGAAAGAGAAATATTAGGTTAAAATGCTATAATGTCTAAGGCCTAGAAGAATACACCAAATTTCTTTTTGGCGAACATCCAGGAAGTTGCTTGAATCACCTCAGCTGCCAGAGAATTCCGTGGCCTGACTATCGGCCATCAGTAGGTCAAATATGTGCGTGTAATTTCCTGTTCGCCGTATTTTGCCTCTGATTTTCGGGTATCACCCCCATGGTTTGTGTTGACCATGAACTTAGATGGACTTCCAGAGGGTACTCAGGGGTATGTTGTCAGGCGATCAACTTCGAGTAGCTTACATTTTCTAAAGGTAATGGTCCAATGATTCTAGACGGATAGTATGAGGCCTGTACATGTGCACACGACATGATTTATTGTCTAACCTTAGAATAAGTTCTAGAGCATCCCTAGTCCTTGAAGACAAAGGAAGGAATACTGTATTTCTATGCATTAAAGGAATTCAAATAAAGGTGATGAAAATTAAGTTATCAGTTCAAGCTTTTCTGTAATAGAGCTTCTTCTCATAGTTAGCGTGAAATTTTAAACCACAGGATACTAATTCACGTAGGTCTTTTCAAGTAGCGACACTTCAAGGTGACAATCGCCCAAGTTGTGTGTGCTGAAGATGGCGTACTCTTAAATGATTTGAAAGTTCATTTTTGTCCGTCCAAGAGTGAAGTCGAGTCTGAACCTCACGAGGTGCAGGTTTATAATTGTGACTACAAATTTATTTCGGAAGCTTAAGGTCGTCGACCAAAATGACTATCTCAAACGACACTGAGGGAGTTCATTTACAGAAATTAAAAAAAACAGAGGTCCTGGTATTATATGCTGGAGGACCCCACTTAAACACTCTGTAGACTGAAAAAAATGAATAATTCACCTAACTCTTGAATAATCGACTGTTCAAGCACGATCTAACTTGGTCTGTCAGCAGTGACCTAATACCAATTAGCTCTAGTTCTATCTATTCTCTTCAGTGAGCTTATTCGTATTTTCGGAGAGGCTCTTCGGAGAACCATGTTGTTAGGGTAAATAGACGTTCATATATAATTTGTATTCGCGTAGGCTTCTGTGAGCCAGTTTATCCTTAGTCATTGAAGGTATGGAAAAAATTCACTACACGAAGCAATTTGAAGACTGGGTAGATCTGTGTCATTTTTAGCTTTTTTTAAGTGCTTGTCAGCGTAGTAAGTGATAGAACCGTAGACAAAAGATTTTGTCCGCTTCGGTCCGTATAGCAAGGTGCATTACTTCCAGTCCAGGGGATATGGAACATTTTAGAAGACGCAATCTTCAGTGCAACAGGCCAGTTTGTAGCTTCACGTTCGAGATTCCTATTGACTCACTCGTGGATGCTACGTGACGTAATAGGCTTCAGAGATTAGTGAAAAGTTTGTCCACTAAATCAGTCTGATATCGGTTCCCGCCCTTCCTTAGGGCCTGCTTTTATTTGTTACTAGTTTGTCTGGACTTCCTGTTAATTATTTCGTCTCTGACTTTTTGAATTTTGACTAGTATGGTCCTTTCTGTTTGTTGTTCGAAGGAAGAGATTCTGTATGATCTCAAGTATTTACCAACCATTTGTGGAACCAACAGGATTGCAGTGAGCGAGGTTGTGTGCAGTGACAGTTATCACTGGGCATCTGCATCAAGTGGAATAAAAACATACCCTGTAAAGCCAACCCACACTCCGTAATTCTAACAAATGACTGTGCATCTCTCGCGACTTCTAGACGAGCCTTGTCTCCACTACTTAGCTAACATGGCTTGTTCGCAGTTTTTTAAGTTGCAACAATTTCTCACAAGTAACCATTATATTTTCTTCGGAAGTCGTGTTATTCGTCAGTATTCTCATCTGACTGAGCCTCATGTGCATAGCTAACGAACTTTTTTACTCTATTATTTTCAGCTGAATAGTTCTTGGCTTCTCCATAGCCTTTTGTATTTTATGATCCGCTAGCGAAGTCGCCAATTTTAGTTTGCTTTGGTTGTGTTTGATCATGTCTTCGCGTGGTTTGTTCGATTGTACCTGGATTTCAGAAGACATCTGTCGCCGGATTGCGCAAAATTTCACGAGAATGACAGCCATTATCTTCGATAGAAATTCGTTGCCTGGGATTTAGTGCTATTTCCAGTGAGCCAAATGGATTTTGGGTCTGAATACCTCTGAGCTTTGATATATGTCTCGAGCTTCCATCTCTGATTATAAAAAGCTGAGTCCCCAAGGTTCATGGTTTGCTAGGATTTAGGTCTAGGTCGGTAGTATTACACTTACCTATGCTACTAGAGCAATGAAATCAATCCAATATTGTTAATTTCCCGTGATTACTGCTCAATTTATAAGATATTATGTAGAATTCACATCACTAACTATGGTAACCCGTTCTATTCACAACAGTCAGAAGTATGCTTTATATGAACCCTTGAAGGATACATTCGGTCTAAAAATAGAACAAAAATTTTTGTATAAAAAACAAGAGTTTACACAGTGACCAGGCCTGGATAACTGAGCCATGCCGTCTCGATGAAATGTTCCATTCTTAGCCTATTCTGACCTTCTTTAATTGTTCAACGCTTAATGTAAGTCCTCTCATTTGTTGTGTGTCCAGCTTCGAGGATCTTGGGCTTAGGAACCAATGCTAATGTATTTTCTTGAACTCCATGTGCATTTATGTTGCCTACTTTTTCCCTAACGTTTCTTAATATTCCTATGAAATTGCTCGAAATACGGTGCATTTGGAAAAATTCACACATTCCGATCAGACGTGATATAATAACTAGCCTGTCAGACATTCTTTACGTCATCAGCACTGACAAACGTAGCTCGAAATACTATTGAATGGGTTGGGTGTTTAGTATTTCTTCACTGAAGGAGCCGTATGATTGTGTTGAGAATTCTATATTGTACCAAAATATAATATTGAATAAAGCCATTAATAATCATAATAGTGTTTCAGTTTAAAGTTTTGTGCAACGTCCGAAATGCCAAGATTCTGTTTGAACGTAATATTAACGACCAGACTACATTCTTCTGTATAGAATACGGAGCGTCTCTGAGTGACTCGTATTAAATTACATCAAAAAGCAAAATTTTCGTTCAGCGTA
This sequence comes from Schistosoma haematobium, assembly GCF_000699445.3. Taxonomy (NCBI): domain Eukaryota; kingdom Metazoa; phylum Platyhelminthes; class Trematoda; order Strigeidida; family Schistosomatidae; genus Schistosoma; species Schistosoma haematobium. The sequence continues at coordinate 2,465,415 of NC_067196.1, read as the reverse complement.
AACGGTTCCAGTTCAAGAAAGAGAACAAACTAACAAAAATACGGAATAGCTCAAATGGTACAGCCTGTGCTATACGATCAAGGGTTTCTGAAACATGAACTGGCGTGCTAAACGACAAAGGGAATAGTCAACAAACAAGAGTTCGATACCTGGGGATCAATAGTAGTATTTCTAACAACATAGAATTGGATATCTATCTGCAGGAATTACAGCAATCTTTCCAAGCAAACAGTCAAAGGTTAAATCATGCACTGAACCACGCCTTGTCTTTGAGCTTAGTCAAACGCGACCTTATTGTCAATAGTTCGTCAACATGCGAAAGTAAAACCAACTAACAAACAAAGAGTTTTTAAACAAAGTCACATAATAAAAGCTCAGATGAGGAATATTGAAGGACATTAAGTTCGGTCAGAAGAGACCTAAATGAAGGTTGAAATACAATACAGCGTGAAGGAAAAAATAAGTGACAATATTGTTCAATGAAGTGCTGTGGAGGAAGTTTCAGCGTCTTCTTTCCGTTGCGCCCTGGCTCCCAAGTTGTAACTTTCTACAGCATCTCGTGGGTTTTTGCAGAAGACTGTGGTGAAGAGGCTGTTACAAACTATTTGAATTTAACTGTAATATGAAAATTGCCCCGAATCCTGACCTACCACTCAAGCTTTTGACCATTCTAAAGATTCCTCCGATGAACGTACTGGATTGAGGTTCACAGTTTTACGATTTCTAGTAAGTAGTTAAATGGCTTTGGGGGTGGATTTTGTGGCTACAACACAAAACCTGGTATTCTTCTAATATTCAGGCTTTCAACATCTTTTTAAGTGCGACCTTTGATTCTCACCGACCTGATCATATATGGGTCCATTCGTTGTCCTCCACAAATTTCCAGGTGAGCACTCTTGTCGTTGGGGTGTATACTCTAGATGACACTAGCTTATCAAGAGAATCCGATGCTTGATCGTACCACAGCGCTTAGTTGCAGTACATCTGCAGTGACGTTGGTGCTTGGTCTATCAGTACTCGCTATGTCTGAGTTTTTCACAAAACTTTGCTTTTGTGATGTTGTCTGACATTGGCAGCAAACATTTACGCGTTATGTGACAAGTTGTATGAATATTATCACAAAAATGCTGATCAGACATCTCTATTTTACTTTGTTCTTGTAGGACAAATCGAAATTTGAAAAACGTTGGCATATATTAAACTGATGAAATGAACATAGGAACGTGGGTAACAGTACTTCGTCAGTTTGGTTGTTCTATACATAAACTGTTCCAGTATTTTGCCATAAACAGTGTTGATTAAGATTGCCGAGTCATGTTTGGTTAGCCAAAATCTAAAAAAAAGAGTAGATTTACTGAGGACGTCAGAGTAACCTAAAGTCATAATGTAACTTCAATAATGTAATAATAAGATTATCAGAATTTTGTGGTATATTGGAGCAATACATTTGAACGGTGTGATTGCATGCATAAGTGGTAAAGTAACAGGTTTAATGAACAAAAGGAATTTTATTAAAAAACATAGTAAGTGAACTATATAGAAAACCATATGTACCACCAGGCTTAGTCATAAATCATTGTTACCAGGGTATGTTTATAGTCAACAAAAACTGTTTTGGGACACATGTTTAGGGTTGCACTTTTGTGCAATCAAGACTTTAATAAACCCTGCATATGACTTGCTCTCATTCGGTTTCTTTGTTCTATTTATTTCTGTAGTCATTTTTGTACACGTTCAGAGACCACAACCTGTGAATCACAATCACTTACCTATTTGATCTTTACTATTTTTGAAATTAATCTAACGCACGTATCTTGTTGAGCAGCGGTCTAATTAACCGAACGTTGAGAAGCTCATTTATGATAAGGCTCATAAACTGTCTATCATCTTAAGTTTGAAAATTGGTCGTAGATCGGTAGCTATCAATTTATTAGACATGCTAGCACATCCAAATTCGTGGTAAGATTTCCGAGTGTACCAGCCGGAACTTCTATTCACAGAGTTAGATGAACTATATCGTTTGATATCACGATAAACCAGAACTCTGTGAAAACCGGAAAGCGATCACAGGCATTTTGACCGGTAAAAACTAGTGAGTGTATGGCTCACAAAAAAACACTATTTGGTTAACTGCCTCTGTCGGGAAATTACTGGATATGACCGCACGCTCTCTTAACTCCGTGTTCTTGTATCTCGTCAATTAATAATTATACATAGATGTTATTCGACACTTGCTAATATACTTTGGTTCCTTTCTACTACTGTCTGTGGAGTGTCCTCGTAAATTCTGTCTTGAAAAGGCAAGAAAAATGAGAGCATATCAGATGCAAATTTGTCGTTAAGTAATTTGAAAACGGTAATCTAGTCTTCTCTGGTTCTTCTGTACGACAATGGAGATACGTTTAGCCATTCGAGCATCATACGGGAGCTTTGTTATTCCGGGAGTCAGCTTAATAGCGTTCCCCTGAACCTTTACCAAAGGCTCACTACCTTTTTAGCAGTAGTCAACTACTTGTATACAGTTTTCAAGTGTATGATACACGAATACGGTATACAAAGTCAAAAAGGTTTCAGCGTCGACATGGCAAAGAACCGCCGTATTGACCATAGGGTTCTAAAGCCTTTGGCAGTCATCGCACGACAGTGTGCAGTAGATTTTAAGTATTGACCAACGGTGACTTCCAAGGTTTTTTGTGTCTGGACAACAGGTAGCTCAATGCTATCCGTCGTTCATGTATCTGTACTTTGATGACCATTATGAATCACAATGCACTTTGAAAGTATTTATCGAAAACTGTCAATTTTGAGACCATTCAGATCATTTTCCAGGTAATTTTGAAGCTCTAAATTATGAACCTAACTTTTTATCGCTCTGCATATTGTCAGCATATAGCAAGACCGATGATATTAGGAGACCAGGAGGGTTTTTTACATACAAGAGGCCCCCAAACTGTACCCCGAGGCACTCCGCTAAGCACGGCTCCCCAGATAAACAACTTGAAATTCACTCGCAGTCTTTGTTGACGCTCAACTAGGAAATCTTTTATCCTCATTAATAAATTGTCTCTAACATCGAAATTTCTTAACTTACATAACTAGTTGTGAGGAACTTCGCCACAAGCTTTTCTGAGGTCTTTGTAGGCTACGTCTACCTTCGATTTTTTGCGTGCGCACCGACTTTCATGAGCCACTAATACACTAGTGAAACAGGAATAACTTGTTCTAAAGAAATGTTGCCTTTCCGAAAGCATCTAGTTTCATCGAGATACGTAAACAACTCGTTTCCAATAATCTTATCTAAAATGTTAACTATCACACTAGTTAAAATTACGAGTTGGTAGTTCCCAGGTTTTTGCTTCATATCTGTCTTGAAAACAGAACTTATTATGGCGTTTCTTCAGTCGTTTGGTAATGGACTCCAGGTTACGGACAGATTAAAACATATGCTTAGGAGGTTAGCAAAGAAATCAGTTAGTTTGTTTGGTAATCTAGGATGAATTTCCTCGGGTCTTGTGGATTTACATATATCAGGCTTATTTAGATCACAGATATCGAGTTCTCTAATAGTCACATTTTTTAGTGTGTGGGGGATTTGTATAAAATTACGGGAAGGGTTGTAAAATTATGCTCTACTTCGTTATTAGTATTATTATAACTATATAATTAATCCCAAAGTTATAGATATGTCATGATTTGACTGCCTAACCTATGAGATCTTACGTGGAAGTCACATCACTGTCCACAACGGCTCATCGTATCTCAACAATTAACATTGTGATACTCAGTACCTCTGAAGATCTTATTCAGGCTAGAGATAGAATAATATTTTAAATGTGAATAGTGACAAATTATACAGAATGATCATGTCTGAGAGGCTGAGCAATGCCATCCGATTGAGTGCATGAATATTCCCTCGTTCACCGTTGTTGATCTCCGCTCCGTGTTGAATGTCGAATATCTATTTTTCCTGCAGTCACCTGTTCAGTTTTGAGGACGATGAAGCATTACTGTCTCCCCACGGTGCTGAAATATTTCTTCTTCTGCCCTTTGGTTTATATACGAAAACAAACTTTAGGGACATCCTACGGATTCCTTAATAATTTTTTCGTCGTACAATCTTCTAGACCTACGGAGGGTCGAGGAACAAATACTTAGAACTTCTTGATATTGACCCGGGTCAATAACCCGTCATGCTGACTAAAATTATCTACATTCCTATCTTATAAATTATCAAACCGGTTGAGTAATTTACTACGGTGGATATCGGCATACCGGCATGCCTCATGTAACAAACCGTTATTTGAGAATAAACTATTTTACGTTATTGTACGTTATAACATCCCTATTAATCATGATGGAGAGCTTCTCAGTCACATTGGCATAGTCCAAAGGATTTGCTCGTTTTCGAAAGATAAATAGAGGTCAAATGTTGAAACTGCATGATCACATTCACCTAGGGGTGGCATGTAACCGAGGGTCATCAAGCCATCCTCACAATGGGTCAGTATAACATCTAGTAAGGATGAATAACAGTCCGGAACGTACCCAGTCAGTTCTTCCATATATTAAACTAGAAAACATAAAAACCTGCAACAGATAATAACTGATCGAAGGAATTTTCATACGAACGTTAATGTCGGTCAATCTCTGAAGCATCGGGGTGGAGCAAGCCAACGGTCATGTGACCAAGCTAAACACCTAGCAACGGGTGTTCTAAGCCTGTGACTTTGAGGTTTCGAGTCCACAAACGGGACGCCAGCGACATCAGTTTTATCATAGCCTTAACTGCATCAGACCAATTCAATCATCAGCTCTTATCCCTTGGATTTTGAGTGGCAACTAACTAATTCACCCGTCTATCTCTTGTAGGATGATTTGTCGATAATCTTATACATAATGATATTCCTAACGAATAGAGCAACCCACCTTTACGCTTCTGGATTCTGTTGGCTCTTATCAACGTGAAACTTTCAAAACGAAGTTCCGTATTGTTTAATACTGCGTCAGCCGACTTTCTGTGACTGCGACTACATCCTGCCTGGTAATTTCTACCTGTACACTCAGATTCAAACGCTTATTGAACAGGCTCCGGGCATTTATGTGACAGATCTGAAGCTTCGTGATGTACCCATAGTGGCTTCTACATCATTCTCCGCCGAGGCTTTACAATCTGAAAATTTGAAATTTTTAGGTACTTTGTGCCAGCGTCTAGTCTAATTTCTAGTTTTTTCAGCTTCTCATCCTTTTACACGGCCTCCAAGCGACAAGTCCTTACGGAAAAAACCCCTGGCCTCCTTAGCTTATGCCCATTCTGTAGCACTAGGCCGCGTTCAGTGAAAGGGTTAGATGCAACTTTAAGCAGCCTGATTTGAGTGTTTCAAGTTCGCTTAGCTACACTTTAAGCAAGGTGACTCCAGAGATATCCTGAGGTATTAAGGGATTTAGTAGCTGTTTTATCAACGCGGCGTCATGCTCAAAACAAGGTTTAGATTGTGAGCTTGCACTCTCCTTGATTCTATGAAAGACAAGTGACTTGTCACTATCATCAGTCTTTAATTTCTCGGCTACTTTTTGTAGGGATGGCTTTTCTTTAACAACGTTATGTTATTTCTCGTTCTCGACCTGCATCTATTCACCAACTTTCGCCGGAGTAGTAGCAACAGTGGCGTCAAACACGTATGATTCCGGATGATTATCAAAGACTTTAGTGGTCAGATTGTTTTCCTGCTAGAAACAGATCAAGCTTTGTGGTTAGGTTTCCTAGGTGTTTTGTTCTAGCTACCATTTGGAGGACGAAGAAGAGTAAAATTCCTTTCTCGAGCTTTTATTTCATGCAAATCAACCGATACTGACTTCACATCAGTTTTTGTATTGATAGAGCGAGTACCATCCGATATGTTATACACTTTTTGTCAGAATTTACAGTCGAAATTGCCTCGACTGACAGACTGTTCGGTCCAAGCATCATTGATGACAAAGCCACAAGCGAACATTTTACTGAACCGTTTGAATATCACAGGTGTTAGACTAATGCAAACTCCGTGGTATCATCCTTTGCACTCATCGCGCCGCATGCTACTTTCAACGGGGCATTGACAGGCTAGGTGTGTAGAATCCAAACTACGGTTTGGATGTTGAAGAATAACCGTCCAAATACGTTAGACACGCGCCCTTGCCCGTCGAAATCAAAACAAGTAATCGGGTAAATAGCGGTTCTATAATTCATCATAAATTGAAATGTAAATCGTTACCTAAACAAATATTACCACCCGGCTATTCAACCAATAATTGTTCAATCAATAAAATCTAAATTACGATAAAGTAGTTGATGAAAGATGAGGGAAAATTACCAATCACAACCAATGAACGTTATTCTATCCTGACTGGATAGAACACACAAAAGGAGGAGCAAATCAATATGGCTACCGCCGAGAACAAGTGTCCAGTAAAACAACACAGATGCAGTTCGGGAAGAAACACAAACTTAGTGAATGCGGAAGGAAATTAAAAACTATAATAAAAAATACAAGTATTAACCATTCAAATGTAATCAAAAGACAACAATGTACAACTAAGGGGATCAATAGGAACAAAGCACAAGTATATACATGGAGGGATTTTCACAAACACACAAAACATTCAAAATGGACCTTACAAGGTGTTGGCGATTACTTGCACCGTTTAGCCGTCAAACAGAGGTTTTCAATAAGAGACTAGGTACAATAATTTTAAATGACAAAGGAAACTGATGACTAAAAAAGTGGAAACCTGTAGGTTGTTAGAACCAAAAGTCCTAACAAATGCAGTAAAATCAATGTAGTCAAAAGTACAGACGATAAGATACTTTGAAAATAAAAATGAAACTCTGTAGAATTATAGTCAACTTATAAATAAAAATAAAATATTTGTTCCGTTGTACTATTTAAACTTGGATTAATTTAATTTGGTTATTTGTTCTCTGAAGAAGTGACTTACACTAAGCCACGAAACGTCAGAAAAATCCAATTTTCTACTCATTGGGATATTACAAATATATTATATTTATTTATAACAATCAACCCAATGCTCAATTTATTCGAAATTATCAAATTAAACCTTGGTAATGACACCTATAGTCAACTTAGTTGTTATTACTGCTCTAATAATGGACCTATTTCTATAATCGCGGGTTTTTCATGATGTAACTGCTTAATCTATAGGATCTTGCATGGAATTCACATCATTGTCTACACTGATTCATCTTGCCGTAACAATTACCAATATATAATGGAGAACACCTTCAGGCTAGAGGTAGAACAATATATTTGATATGAGTAAAAGTAAGTTGTACAGAGCGACCACGCCTACGAGACTGAGCCATGTCATCCGATCAATTCCTCCTGATCCAATTTCTTGTTCTCGTCTCCTCCGTCATTGCGTTTTTCTCCGCGTTAAATGTTGGATATCTATTTTACCAGTTGTCTCGTGTTCAGCTTTGAGGATCGTGTGGTTAAGGCTCAAAGCCACCACAACTTTTAGCGAACACTTTAACTGAAATAGATCCAATTAAATTAAAAACAGTAGTGTCGATGCGCAGTAAACGATCAGGACAATGAAATTTACTCAGTGAGGAAATGTAGGCTGCAATTAAGATTAACTCGACTTCGTGGTAGTGACAGTCTGAGGGGATTATTGTATCCGCCGTCTTTGTAGGTAATTGCGGTCAGATTTCCTCGCTCTTTTTTTATCCGCTGTTTTTTTGTGTGGCTGCATAATGTGATGTTTCGTTGTGCTAAAATTCTGCGGTTGATGAAATACTCTTAGTATTGTTGCAAATTTTCATTGAATCAAATTTGTTTTCACGGTTTTCACTGTGGCCACTCAAGTCAATGTATTTCTTCAGGTAAGCTCGCTTGCTTTATGTCATAAAATGTTAGCCCATTTTGTTTTGAGTGTTATACTGATGTCGAAAATCATAGTTAATTTTTTAGTTAAACGTGTTACTGCCGCCCGTGACTCTAACTATCCGCATGTTCTGTCCTAACTGTCATTCATGATGTCGTCGTGAGCAACGAAAGCAAACGATCTCCTGTTCGTATTATGGACTTCTCTGTCCCAACAATGAGTCAATCTAATACTGAGTGCCCAGTTGTGAGTGATGGAAGTAATGTTTTCGAAGGAACTCAGGTACCTGACAACCACGGACTATGTCAGAGATGCTACCAAGGGTTGGCTATTGAAAATATGCTATATAGCAGTAATAGATGAGTTGTACCAATTACGTCGTGCGTGAAAGCAGGCTTAACAGTGAAGAGCCGGAAATCATCTATTTCAGTTAAACGATGAAGACAAGTCTCGCCACGTGCATCTGCTGTATATTACCATTTTACTCCAATTTTTACCTGTTGTCTTACTTTTGAGAAATAAAATTGTTGTATACAGCAAGCACGGACTAATTTGCTTTGATGGAGATAAGGGGATCATGGAATGTTTAGCGGAACTGTAGTAATATTCTCACTTAAAAGCTAAGCGAGTGCGTAGACCGATGTGCGGTACAATTCATGGTACCCGTGAGTTGCTAGTGCTCTGTGAGTGTAAGTACGAACATTTGAGCGAGTAACTGTGGGATAAGACCCAGGAACAGTCAGGATATAATGATAATCTATTCTCAAATAACAGTTTGTTACGTGAGGGATGTCAGTTTACAGGCAAGATCAAATTGTTACGAAAGTGTGGTGTTTGAATGAACCAATGATACCTTTGTACTTGTTGAATGCTTGATTTCGAATTCCAAATACAATACATTCGCTTGTGCTTGTGTCTTACTTCTTAATTCAATTGCGTTATTTCTGGGACTCTTATTTCGTGCTATAATTCAAAGAATTCAAAATATTATATTGGCGTCGCGATGGAGCCTGCAATGGAAAAGTTAGGTACTCATTCAACTCCTGAAGCTTTTGAGGATTACTTGGAAAGGTTCGAAATCTGGAGCATGACCAAGAAAGATGTTAAAGGTGATAAAATTGTGGCACATTTTCTGACATTCATTGGGAGAGAAGCGTACAGCTTATTAAAAACTTTGGCATATCCAGAAAAACCTATCTCACTCCCCTATGCAACTCTTAAAGAGCTATTATTAAGTCATGTAAAATGCATCAGTTTTGAATGCCGTGAAAGGGCGAAGTTTCATAAGATGGTTCGTCAAAATGACCAAAAGGCTCGGGAATTCATCCTTCAATTACAGAAACAAGCTGCCAAGTGTAATTTCGATGATCAACTTCATGTGCAACTGAGAGATCGATTAATTGCAGGAATTAACATACCGAGTTTGGAAAGAGAGCTGTTAAAAATGCCAAACTGTTCCTTTCAAGATGCTAGAACTGCGTGTATTAACTACGAAGCAGTCAATGAAATTGATATCCAGTCGTTGAAGATTTCTAATACTTTGCTTAGTCGTCGTGATGATCTACAATCTCAGGGTCAATCAAACTTGCGTTCATTTAACAGTGATTACTATTCTCGTGTAAATATGAAAAGTGTTTCAACGAGGAATTACAAAGCAAATCACAAAGGTGAGATGAAGTTTGGTAAATGTTTATCGTGTGGAAAGTTTCATGCTCGCAATTCATGTGTATTTCGTAATGCTAAATGTTTTAAATGTGGTAAGGTAGGACACATTCAGTCAGTATGCAAAGCTTCAAACTGTACTAAATCTTTTAATTTAAATTTCAATAATTCGGATGTTTCTAGTGATCATTTATCTTTGTCTACTATTTCGAAAGGTAATGCTCATATTCAAAAACGACTATATACATCGCTTGGTTCATTTCATGACTTTATTCTGGACACAGGCAGTATAGAGTCCATTATTTCATTCAAGAACTTGAAATCTTTAAATCCTAACGTTTTTGTACGACCCAGTGAAGTATCAACATTGGGGATTACTGGACACAGACTGTCCATACGAGGATGTTGTGAATTGCTAATAAGAGATGATAATTCTTCATACATACCTTGTGAATTTTTATTTAGCGAAACAGGACTGTCAATTTTGGGTTTAAAGAATTTGAAAAGGCTTAAGGTGGAGTTGTCCTTCCTAGTTTTTAAAGAAAATTTGGATACTTTACTTAAAGATTCGATAGCTATGTGTGCTAAGTGCAGTGGAGGTATGAAAATTAAGCCTATAAAACTTCAAGTACAGGGTGATCCAGTCTTTCTTAAAAGACGAATAATTCCTTATGGCCTTCGAGAAGCAGTACATAAGACATTAAACGACTTGTGTGCGAAAGGCATAATTGAACCAATTCAGTCTTCAGCACGGGGTACTCTTATCGTTACGCCACTGAAGTCGGACGATAAGACCCCAAGAATTTTTGGTGACTATAGAATAACTCTGAACTCCCGTTTATTGAAGCAAACGTGCACGACGGTAGAGGCTGAAGATATTCTAAATCGACTTCATGGTTCTAAAGTGTTCTCGAAAGTTGACCTAAAAGATGCCTATCTTCAAATTCTTTTAGATCAATGTTCATCTGTTTTGACGACAACTAACACTCCTTTTGGTCTGTTCAAATACAATTTCCTTACATTTGGTCTAAGTTAGTCTCCAGACATATTTCAGGAAGTTATGAATAAAGTAGTTAGTGGTCTTGAAGGTGATGAAGTTTATCAAGATGATCTCATTGTTCATGGTTCTAATAAGGTAGTTCATGACCAGAGACTTATTGCTTTATTGCGTTGTTTAATTGAGAAGAATATTAAAGTGAATCCAAATAAGTGTTCATTTTGTGTATCTAGTTCTGAATGCCTTGGATACTTAGTTGATGGTAATGGTTTTAGACCAGATATCAAACGACTAGCTCCACTGACTAATGCACCGTCTCCGAAAAATCTTACAGAATTACGTTCACTAGTAGGTGCTCTTCAATACTATTCCCGTTTTATTCCCAATTTTTCTTGTCGTGCAAATTGTTTATTTAATATTTTAACATCCAATTCATTCAAATGGAGTGAGGAACAAGAGTCATGCTTGCGAAGTCTACTGAAGTTTCTTCAAAGTGATGCTGTTCTTCGGACGTACTCCCCTAATATACATTCTGTGCTTATTACTGATGCATCACCTGTGGGAATTGGTGCAGTTTTGGAACAGAAAGGTAGACCAGTTATTTGTGTTTCACGCAAACTTACTGTTACTGAACAAGGTTATTCACAGACTCAGCGGGAAGCATTAGCTGTGTTTTGGGCTGTTGAAAGACTTCATAAATATTTATTCGGAAAGAAATTCACTATTGTTACGGATCATGAAGCTTTAAAGTTTATTTATCATCCTGGAAAATCATTAGCACGTTCCTCAGCAGCTATGGTTCAGCGATGGAGTGTTGCTTTGAGTGCATATGACTATACGGTTCAGCACAGAAGTGCCAAACAGATTCAACATGTTGATTACATTTCTCGACAGTCATTACAAGATAAACCTATCAATACTTCGGATTGTTTGTTAGTGCAACCTTTACCAGTGAGACGTTCAGATCTCATTAGAGAAACTCGTAGATATTTTGGATGTATACTCGGTGCTATAAGGAAAGGCTGGACTGCTAATTTGAAACGTAGATTTCCTATCTATTTTTCAAAGCGGGATGAGCTATCTACTACTCCTGATGGTATTCTGTGTTACAATTATCGTGTTATCATTCCTCCTTCATTGCGTAAATCTGTTCTTGAAGATCTTCATAGTGGTCATTTAGGTGTTGAGAAAATGAAATCCTTGGCAAGGCTCACATGTTGGTGGCCAGAAATAAATGCAGATATATGTCGTTCGGCAAACAATTGTGAGAAATGTCATCAGTTGAAAGAGCATCCTTCGAAGTGGACGCCATGGCCAGTATCGTTTGAGGCCTGGCAGAGGATTCATGCTGACTATTGTGGACCATTTCTTGGTAAATACTACGCACTAGTAGTCATTGATTCTTTTTCAAAGTGGTCTGAAGTTTTTTTCACAACTTCACCAAATTCTGATTTCACAATACAAGCAATAAGAAAGGTGTTTAGTCGAGAAGGGGTTCCCATGGTGTTGGTGACTGATAATGGCTCACATTTTGCTGCAGATGCAGTCACTAACTGGTTGAACGGTATAGGGTGCAAACATCTATTTACTGCTCCCAGACATCCGTGTTCTAATGGTCAGGCAGAGAGTTTTGTTAGGACATTAAAGACTGCTATTGATTCCATAGCCCCCTCAACATTTAATGAGCTGGAGAGGGGACTAGATACCTTTCTATTGCAATATAGAAATGCCAGACATTCGGTGACGAAGGAGACTCCAGCGAAGCTATTGAAAGGAAGAATTCTTCGGTCAAATATGAGATGTTTGGAGTCTGCAGAAGTTACATACTATCGAGAAAATGATCTTCGACCATCTACGGGTATTGTTCTGAAGAATGTCGGAAAATCGATGGTGCGAATTCTAGACATCGATGAATTAAGTACACACAGTCGACATGTAGATCAAATACAACTTCAGGAACCAGGTGAGTCAGTTCCAATTTCGATTGTTAATTCTAATGCTAATGAGCATATTCTAGATAATACAGAATCCTTATCCACTACAATGTCAGACAGACTCAGGATGGATTTGAGAAGAAGGCGTACGATTGATTACAAACACCTAGACTGCAATTTAAGCTGTGGCGGATGTGGTGTTTGAATGAACCAATGATACCTTTGTACTTGTTGAATGCTTGATTTCGAATTCCAAATACAATACATTCGCTTGTGCTTGTGTCTTACTTCTTAATTCAATTGCGTTATTTCTGGGACTCTTATTTCGTGCTATAATTCAAAGAATTCAGAATATTATAGAAAGATACAATTTTCACTGTAGTAAATTACTCAGCTGGGTTGATATTTTATGAGATATGACTGTAGATGTTTTTAGCAGAATCGTATCGTCAGTATCGCAGTTGGCGCGACTTATTAACGTTGTGTTGCGAAGTGCAAGTGATGGTCGAGAATAGATCCATGTGAAGTTGGACATGAGTAACACGTGTCCATCCATCTACTGCCGTCACACGTCATGGTGGCTTGAATATGTGGTAAGAAGGCCCACCTCTTTAGGTTTTCCAAGAAAATGACCACTATGTGTAATATACCATTTCGACTTATTACATACGAACTAGGCGTTGAGAGGCTCGTGCTTCACAAGTTTCTTACAACGGTTAACTCGTTAAAACGAAATAGCATCAGATTTACTAATCTATTCAGGAAGTTTCATTAACAGTGGAATATCAAACGAAGACTTACACCAAGTTTCCGTTTAAAACTCGCATTGACAGTTTTAAGTTGTAGTCTGTCATTTTTTCAAACCAAGGAGTAAACGAAGTTACTAATAAATATTGGAACTGAATGTGAGACTGAAGTGGACGTCCGGCATGTTTTTAAAAAGCTTTGAAGAACTGTTGCTAGTTGAGTCTTATGTAAACATTTTCATTGAGTCATAATTCTAACGACGAAACAGTTTGTAATATCTGTGAAGGCTTACTCCTATTGTATTCTAAATGAAAAAATAGTAATGACTTTAGACAAAAATGTGAAATAGGTAAATAAACAAATTACGTGTTTTTAAACAAAAAATTTTCGCAACCGTAACTTATCCTGGGTTTATGAATACTAGCTAACACAAACTGTGAAATAATGGAAGTGATCTCGAAATATTGTCAGAGTTGGACATACAGTCTATAAAGAAACACCAAACGCAACATAACTGGAATTCATAGGCCGCAAATGTTACCAAGCACGATTCTTGGGCCTCTTTTATTCCCATTATTTACTAACGAATAGTTCAACACTCCTAAAACATGCTGTTAACAGTAGATTCCAGAGTTAAGAAGAACTATTTAAGCCCGAAAATTTGCCATATTTTTAAGTAAGCTTACGTAGAATACTTTGTAGTGTGGCGTCGAGTTGCAGTTGATTATGATCAGCAAAACAAGAAGGTTGGGTGCCAGATATCAGTAGGCGATTGGAGGTTGTAGTGAGATATATTTGTTGGCGATCTCGTGGTATCGGAAGAATACCAAGATCGTGCCAAAAGAGTACAAGCGGAATCACTGAGCAAACGTAAGCACGTGCAAGGTCACAATCAACGGAAGGGAGAATGTCTTTAGTACAGTCAAGCAACCAAGTACAGTAAAACAACCACTGGTACAATTGGTTATAATAATAATTGTTTCCACTAAACCATTCGCGTTCTCTTGATAAAAGTAGGTCACTATAAGAAACCCCTGCTAGAAAGGGTTTGCACTTTCGATAGGTAGCGGTTTCGTTCGTGGGACTGATCGGCAAACGTGCGATTGTAGGACGCGAGGGTTGGCAGAGCAGGAAACGATGATTGATCCTCGAGTTGCCACCGAAGGTCGTTTACGTAGAACGGTACCACGAGAAACGTGTTGTATTTGTTGCTTAAGTTAGCGTACCACACCAGTGCAGCTTTTATCCAGAATCTGAGGATTGACTTTGTAGGGGTCTGGACCAGAAAGCTCTGCAGACGTAGGACGGAGCCACGTTAGGCCAACTGACCAGAAGCGACCATGACAACCAAGCGCGAGACCAAACATATGTCAGACAGATTCGAAGCCAGAATATTGACTGAGTGCGTTGACAAGAGCGTGGTGATCGGGCCAGCTTTCACCGAGGTTGGCTGAATTCGACGCTACCAAACAGGGGATGGTCAAAGGCGTGGGCTCAAGATAAAAATGTCAAAGAGAAAAGATGTAGCATGCATGTGGTATAGGGGTAGATTCTTATACCGTATTTGTCGTTGATTGTGCGGTTAGTCACGAAAGCGTACGAGTAGGCGTACTCGGTGACCAGAACGTGAGACGGTAGTCCGTTCGTACCTCGTGAGCCCGCAATCTCGTCCGAAGTCAAGGGCAGCGTGGTCTGCTGATCTGGACGTGAGACTGAAGTCTCGTCCGCAGATGGTGCAGATGACATGCGCCGTTGACTGGGACGTGAGAATGAGGCCTCTGATGGATCTAGCGTGGAGTCCGAGGTAGATATAGAGATCCTGCTAGTAGGCTTGACGGGTCTAGCATTGAGTCTCAACTTATCAGGTGGGGCACTGTCATCTACGCGTGCTGGTTTGAGACGATTAATGCTGACGATCTCGACGCGGCCATGTCGATCAACCTTGAAGGTCTTTTCGCGACGAGAAATCACGTGGAAAGGTCTTTCGTAAGGCTGTTACCGAGGTTTGCGTTACGAATCTACTCGTATTAAAACAAATGAACAGGTAGATAACTCTCGAGGGAGAGCGACCTGTCAATTTTGTATTTGAGTCGACACCGAAGGCCGTGTTCGCATAAATTCAGGCAGTCGATGGAGGTAGTCCGATTCACCGAAATCGTTACTGCTTCGTGGAGTGAAAAATTCCTCAGGCAGACGCAATGTCGTGCCGTATACGAGTTCAGCGGCGGAACATTGAATATCTGCCTTTAAGCTCGTTCTGATACCTAAGGGGACGAGCAGCAAGATATCATACCAACTGTTGTGTCCGTGTGCTCGAAGAGCACTTTGAAGTTTGCGGTGAAACCGTGGCAGGCGGTAGTGCACATGCGTTTCATACCAAGCAGACGGGTCAGTGAGGATGATAATGAGGACTCGAATCGTTTTCCTCGGTCAGTCGTGACAGTCGAGGGACAATCGTACAGCGCTATCCATCGTTCTACGAAGCGGTGGGCAACTGTCTCCGCCGTAATAGACGTGATGGGTATAACTTTGAGCCATTTTGTAAAACGATCGATGCACCTGAGTATGTGATCTTACGCGTGCGATGGTGGCAATGGTCCCACAATGTTTATATGAACGTGATCGAAGCGAGCATCTAGCGCAGCGAACGTGACAATGGGGGCAGCTACGTGCTCGTGCACTTTTGATCTTTGGCGTCGTAAGCATTGCATTACCCACATACGAATATCTTTATTCATGGACGGACAGACGTATCGTGCAGCGATGAGGCGTAACGTGGCTGTGACACCTGGATGAGACATTCCATGCAGGGCATCAAAGGCGAGACGACGGTAAGCAGAGGGTACGATGGGTCGGGGGAGACCGGTCGAAGTATCACACAGGATTGTACCTGAGCTAGTAGCTAGGGGTACTTCCTGGCACTGAAGGGATGTAGATTGTGGTGCTTCTGTACAAAAGGGGTCATTTGCTAGGGCGGCAGCTATAGCAGAAAGATAGAGCACCGGTAAAGTAACTGCATTCACTTGGATACGTGACAGAGTATCAGCAACATATTTCGACTAGCCTTAATGTGACGAAGGTCTGTCGTGGACTGAGAGATATAGTTCAAATATCTACATTCTCGTGTTGAGTAGCGGTCAGACTTGGTATGCACAGCATACGTTAAAGACTTGTGGTCGGTGAATAAAACGAAATTGCGACTTTCTACTGCGTGTCGGAAATCTTTTATGGCACAGTAAGCTGGTGGCAGTCCTCAATCAAAAGCATTATATCTCGTGTCCGTGAGAGTAGGGCGTCGTGAGAAAAATTCGAGAGGTTGCGAACTGCCAGAAATGTTTTGTTGCATAACGGCTCCTTTAGCGGAATCCAATGCATCAACCGCTATGCGAAGCGTGGCTGATGGGTAAGGGTGAGCGAGAAGCGTGACTTGAGCCAGAGCCGTTTCGATCTCTGACAATGATGTATGTGCAGCATCGTTCAATTCTAATTTGCGTGGATTACCGCGAAGTAAATCGGTTAATGGTCGTAACCTCTCTGCCGCGTGTGGGATGAAACGTCGATAGAAGTTAAGCAAACCGAGAAATGCCTTCAGTTCCTCGAGTGTGGACGGCGCATTGTACTCACTTATTGCATGTTCTTTATCCTTGCAAGGTAAAATACCCCCTTGCCTTATAATGTGACCTAAGAACATTATTTCTGATTTGCCAAGTTCACACTTGTCCGGGTTGACTACTATTCCATTATTCAAAAGGCGTTGGAATAAGAGTGTAAGATGTTGATTTTGTTCATCTACGTTTGATGATGCGATTAGCAGGTCATCAATATAGAAGTGAACAAAATCTAAGTCTCGTTCTATGCTATTGATAAACCTTTGGGAAAAATTGAGCAGCATTCCGTAATCCAAACGGCATTCGTGGGAACTCAAATAGACAAAAAGAGTCGTGATAGCGATTTTCTCAATAGCTTCAAGAGCGACTGGGATCTGATGATACGCTCGTACCAGATCGATCTTAGAAAAGATAGTCATTCCATTGAGCGATGCCGTGATGTCGTGTATGTGGGAGATGGGATAGCTATGGAAGCGTGTAACTACGTTTAATGCCCGGTAGTCGCCACAAGGTCTCCAGCTAACCCCATCCTTTTTGCGCACCGTATGAAGAGGTGAGGCCCAGGGACTGTGATAAGGACGAATATTACCAGTAGCTAGTAAATTGTCAAACTCACGCTCAGCGAAAGCTAAGCACTAGTCGGCGCGGTCTTGCCGTGACTGAGGGGTCGCGGATGACCATATGGTGTACCACGTGATTGGTCACCGATGAAATCTCCTCTAATGGTTTAGCTAATTTGGGGAATTTCTCGAATAAATCCTGGAATATATCACCACGCGAATAAAAGTCGCCTAAGATTTGGTACGCGTACATCGGAGTCTATTATATTATTGCTATTCTTATCGCTATCCGCCACCTCAGGTTGTTTCCAGAATATTATATATTGAAAAATGTCAATATAAAAAGTAACAGACTTCTTTGGAAGATTTAGACTCAATTGAAAAGTGTTCGTATTTTTTGCGTTCACCAATTGTTGTTGTGCGGCGTTGAGTCACGGTTGATTATGATCACCACTACAGGATGACTACGTGCCAGTTAACCGATAAGATCCCTCGTAGGCCAAATATCAGAAGGCGGTTTATGACTGTGGTCGAGGTGTATTTGTTGGCGATCTCGTGGTATCGGAAGAATACCAAGATCGTGCCAAAAGAGTACAAGCGGAATCACTGAGCAAACGTAAGCACGTGCAAGGTCACAATCAACGGAAGGGAGAATGTCTTTAGTACAGTCAAGCAACCAAGTACAGTAAAACAACCACTGGTACAATTGGTTATAATAATAATTGTTTCCACTAAACCATTCGCGTTCTCTTGATAAAAGTAGGTCACTACAACTTGACTAGGATAATAGAAATCCATTCCTGTTCAATGCTACTTGATAACGGTGAACAGTAGCGACATTCTATTCACCATATACTCCGTTGGAAATTATGCAGTTGAAAAATGACTTTTATCTAACTTTTTCAACAGTAGTTGTCGCATCCCATTTACATTCTTCGGCCAACAAATATTCCTCACTCTTGAGGTTTGTGTATGGAATAATTTGTTACCCAATTCCAGAAATATTCAAAACTTTCCAGATGTCCGTATATAGATTGGGCGGAACTAACAATCAGATAGTCTAAAGTTAATACGTTTGAATTGTGAAAATTACAGTTCTGTTCAGGCGCGATCTCTGATATTTGAAGGTCAAACTAAAGGATAATGAACTTTCGCTAGTGTGTTGTCTACGCCAAGGTCTAAAAAAGGGAATGATACGGTCGGAAATTTCCTGCGACAGTAAATATTTAGTTCTTGGAGAGGAATCTGGTTTTGGTTTACTCTCACTTAATCTACCTAGTACCACTCTAAGTAAAAATCATCAAGATCATTCTCCTCGTCCTTCCCTTAAATCCTTTGGGTAAGGTTAAAAACTCTACATCTAATTTTTTATTACCTGTGACATTTTGGCGTTTTGTTTTCCTAATCCTAATGTTCTATTTTTAACAGTGACCTTATCGTCTATTCTCGCGACAATAGTCACTAGAGCATGCTCTAGAGCACTCGTGCTCAATATCTTGGCGAAATTCTTGGCGAGTATCCCATATATCATAGACTTGTAAAATTCCATTAGCAGACATTACTGTAAGCGTATTACAAACATATTTGCTCTTAGTTGTTAATCAACCAAAATATTGAGATACTGTCAAATTGCCTCTGTTAAGAACTATAGCTGCTTTTAAAACTGGCTCAAGCTAAATAAGGGGGACCAAAGTGGACATTCGCTAAGATAACACGTGGGGCATGAAAGAGGAACGCGTCGAGAAGTTTCCTTTTACGCCTACCGTGGAGATATAGATCAACATTTCAGTCTTCAGTAATAAGGATAGTAGGTTGATGAACCTGTGTTAATCCTGACACATTGCTTTCCAGTGAAGATCCAGCTTTTCCTTGAAAGTATTCACTGATGGGGCTGATACCACTTGTTCGGGTAAGGCGTTCCAATGATTGACTACTCGATGAGAAAAACGGGATCCCACTTTAAGTTTATTAGATCGTGGTTTATGAAACTTCTTGCTATGACCTCGGAGATTATTAGTGCTGAAGGGAGCAAAAAGATAAGACATATTAACACCCAAATCATAATTAAAGATACGAAATGCCAGTATAAGGTCACCTCGTGTCCTACGATACGACAAGGGGAAAAGATTTAGGCGTTTTAAGCGCTCATCGTAAGGGAGTCTAGAAAGACCCTTCACTAATTTCGTTCCCACACGCTGGACACGCTCAAGGGAGTTAGTATCCTTTACAAGACACGGGCTAGCTGCTTGGATACAGTACTCTAAATGTGGTCTAACATATATGGGATATAAAATTCGAAACGTTTCCTCGTCAAAAGATTTGAACGCTCGGCGAAGTGACCATAACGCACGAAAACCTTTGACGGCGGCTGCTTTGCAATGCGCAGTTGTTTTTAAATCATGACTTAGTATTACTCCTAAGTCCTTATGCTCTTGAACGCATGGAAGAAGTTTACCCTCAATAGTGTAACGGTAACTATTACCGTGACCTATGTGCATTAATACACTCTTCCGAGCATTGATTTCTAAGCCCCACTCTCGAGCCCATCTAACTAAATCGTCTAAGTCAGCTTGAAGATCCACATGATCCCCTTTTTGTCGCTGTGGGTTTAAAATATCACTAAAAGTGTGCTTCATTGTTTGTTTTTCACCCCAATTTACGTAATCCACGCACAATTGTATGCTCTTAGCCTAAACGTCTTCTATATTTGCCCCTATTTTCACCACAAAATAAACATTTAGACACAGTGAACTTGATTTGAAAATTCTAAATAGTTAAAGACATTTGTTTGCAGGAGATGAAATCACAGTTTACAAGGAGAATAATAACAGACATACGCTGGTCACACATTTTCATTGTAAGGCCTAAGTTCCACTGCAAAAAGGGGCATTTAATAGGCAATACGTTATTTATTAGAAACGTGCTCTACTTGTCGATTCCATATGAAATAAAAATCCGTTTTCAGATACTAATGGGTTCATGTTATCCTTTGCAGCGAATATTAGGAATACTTTATTTATTCACAGTATCAAAGAGGTAGATCCCAACATTACTAATATTGAAGGGTGTATTTATTTAAATGATGGATTTCTTCCTATTCATGTTCATTTTACTGAGTCATAGAACCTGAGACAACGTTAGCATTCCGCAGTCCTTCGCAACTGAGTTATCCAACTAGTTATTGTTTGGTTGTTAGTATTTTTATGGTTGGCTTATAAATGATGAAAATTGAGATACAAACCCAAAACATCTAGTACCTTCGTGAACAAACCTGTAAAGTATTGTTGTTCGTGTTCACGAGTATAGGTGTAGTATATGAAATGTATGAAATTACTGCGTTTTCAATAGTTATTTCACCAGTACTTAGTTTTGTTCGTCCGTTGGTGAGGCAAACTATTTTTTTCATGTTTCTTCTTTTTCATTGTCTTTCAATTTTCAAATATTTTCGTCTGTCAAGCCATTAACTGGTCAGTAGTTAGGATAGGAATAGAAACGATATTGATTGTTTCTTGGTTTCTGCTTCCGTATATTCAGTCGAAGTGAAATAAAATTGCCATTATTTTGTGTTTCTAGTTCGCAGTGTGTAATTTCACCAATATAGGGTGTTCTCAAATGCTAATGTTAAGATTCAAGGATTCTCATTTAAGATCGTTTAAGACCTTACAGACATCTCTTTGGATATTTTTCAAAGTGTTTAGCAATCTAAATTCTAACTACTCGATCCATGGTGTTACACATATCTTATTGTGTGAGTTGGTGCACCTAAATAATGCTTCATATTTAGTGATGAGTCGTCCGACTTTGGGATAAAATCACTAGAGAGCGCGTTTATATAAATTTGTACAATTTGTCATGACGTCTGACAAGAATATTTTTACTTCTTAGAATTTGACTGTATTAATATAAACCAATTAAAATAAGCCATTCAACAGTGAATACTAGTAGTCTAGTAGTTCATTGGGAATTTTAAGTATTGCCTCACGCTTAGTTAAATTTATTCTGAATGGGCACACAGCATCCACTCATATTTGAATTATAGTGGCACGCTTTAATTAACATTTATGTATAGTAAACAAATATAATTCAAAGGTCGTAAGGCAAAAAACTAAACACCAGGAGTATTGTTTGTAGTAGAGTTAGTCAGTCTTTACATACTAGGTTTCATCTTCAACTTCACTTGATTTGGATAAGTTCAAGAATCTAGATGCAGTCCCATGGTAATCGGTGACCAACATTAAGTTCATACTCTTTGTTCCTTCAGGATCCTGGAGTTCATGTGTACCATTAGTTTGGAATCAGGGTTTTCCAACTCCCCTAAACGGATTCTTCATATCCACTAACCCGGTTAAAGTGCCCAACAGTGGCTTTTCGTTCTCTGAATTTGTAAACAATACCCCCACCACGAGAAGGCAGTGAGTAAGACTTCCCTGGTAATAGTTTAAACTAACACATCTATATTTCATTACCAATTTAGATTTATTCATTAGAAGAGCTAACTTATGATCTATATCCAAATTCATATATAAGTAGCTTAAATTCAGATAAATATCACAATACATCTTTTTGTCTAGAAATACAAAGTCAACTCGTCATATATATTCAATTCAGTTAGTACAAACACATCTAAATATTTACTGTATTATAACTTTTTTATTGTTTCCTTTACTCTATTATCTATAGTGAATCAACATTCATAGTGATTATGATAATCCTTCCTTATCTTAGATTGTTTTTTAAGTAAAAATGTTAATTTCTATCCAACAAAAAACAAAACAAAACAAACAATAGTCTTTTAGTGAAATCATTTACAGTTATGTCCTAATTTATGGAAACGAATAGTTATGATTGTTTAATTTTGTTAATCTATTCATTTGTTTCATTGTGTTATAATAATCAACTACAAAAATAAACAATTGATGGTGTACAATATAACACAAAAGAATAAAGACAGAATAATTCCAGGTTTAAATAATATTAAATAACAGAAACCATTGTGAATCATTTGTTATTATGTCTACTTGTGTTGTTTCTCTTGAATCTTACCATTTTTTTTCTTCATTCGATTACTTTGGAAGTTATTTTCACACACACACACACACACAGATATATACACATGAATACAGTTATAGACTATTATCCACTTTTTATTTGTTTCATTTTTCGTATATAAATATAAGTAATAGATATAAATTCATTGGTGATGACAATCATGATAGTGATGATGAAATCTATATATTTTTTTAAAGAATAGTACTTGTATCTATTTGAAAGTGAGTTAAGTTTCTTGTTGTTAACCATGTCAGATTGTGCTTCATTTGTTGTTTTACTGAGAATACCAATGTAATTTTTAGAATAAGGGTTAAAGTTTTATTGAACTCTTTATTGTTGTCTGTAGTAATTATAAGTTTGTTTTAGTTGGTTTGTATAAACGATAAATGTTTCATTTATAAATCATTATATGATAACACTTTGGTATGTTTTACACTACTTTATTGCCTTGTTTATGCTTCCCAGAGTTATATAAACAATATATTGCGAAAAATCTTTTGGTGGATTTGTATGGTTATGAATATATAGTTGAACTATGATGCAACAGTTTAAACTACTACCTTTGTCTGTCATGATTTAAATAGCTGGATAACGTCATTGGTTTTCCCAATGTTTACGTGTCGTCTGTAAACAAAGTTTTAGGCATATTTAATCATTAATATAAAAATATCCTGGTAATTTCTCGTTGTATCATATCATCCAATGCACAAATGGTGTACAATGTTATTCAGGTGTAATTAAAAGTTTTGTTATTATTGATAAACAGAATTGTTCATTTCTTTTTACCAAATTTATTTGAAAAATTCTGTTGAATATGAGTACTATTAATACTAATCCTACGTACTTCAAGTTGTAGTTTAGTGTGCACAAGTTTCTCATCCATGTTTTAGATTTAACATTTATTTATTTAAACGCAAACATTGATACAAGGAGACACAAAATATATATGCACCACACTTCGTTATTCAATTTGTGTGAGGGCTGGAATACTGTTCGGGCTCCAAAACCGAAGCAGGTGGTTTTCTTTGGGGGTCACTCTCCGAGCCTTTAACCTGGAGGTCTAAACCATAAGGCAGTGGAGCAAAGTTAGGAGATGCAGTTTCATGGTAGACGGTGGACAATACTAGGTTGGTACGCCATTTATTTCCTCAGGATCCTGTAGAACCTGTGAGCTATTAGTTTAAAATCAGGGTTCTCCAACTCTCCTAGGTGAACCCTCTATATCCACCAAGCCGGTTAGGGAGATAGATATTCACTTTTCGTGTTGTTGATTTCTTAAACAACACTCCTAATGTAAGAATGGAGTTAGTAGAACTTTCGTGACAGTTGCTGTATACACGTAGTCATGTGAGAGGATTTGGGGAAGGACAGCTGACTCTCCTCACTCTCAGCCATACCAGGGTATTTGAAGACTTAATTAACATGCATCATATTGTGTAACTGCCTATGATCCATACATATTGTTGTAAATTGTAGTGATACAAAGTTGAGCTGAGCAACTAATATGGGAGAAAATGTTGAAAGTAAACAAATTGTTGCATAGTATAGTGACCGGTGTGTAATAAAGAGTTTTTGCCCTGTTACCCACTCTCACTTTAGTTACCACTAAGCTTCAGTGTAGTTAGTAAGTGCTGATTTATAAAACATGTCTTGACTGTCTTAGTCTATGCAGATTTATAATCTCATCAAGTGATTTGCTACTTGTACTCTGTCTTATTATCTACAATGATAACTAATTGGTTGCGTATAGAGTTGTCATGTTAAGTTTTGAAAACTATAGTTGTTCATTAGTCATCCGAACATTTTCTCACCATAGATGATGAAGAATAGCAAGATCATAAAGGATTTTTTATCTTCACTCCAAGATTTTGTTAATCACCAATTCATTAAATGGTTTGAATTATTTTTTCTGATTAACGCTCTTTTGGCGAGTTAGTTTTCTACGGGATGGGATCGCTAACTCCCTGTCCAACCCTCCTTCTTTATCCGGCCTTGATACCGGCAGTAGCCTCAGAGGGGATCCAAGAAGAGTATCGCTTTAAATATTGTTATACTACCTCTTGGTTGCTTAAGTCAAATGTTATCATGTATAAAAATAGTTTGCAGCGATTTGGGAGACTCTCCCGGCCTCAAACATTGTACGAACATTTCATGTACCTAAATTAATGGTTGCTCTGGTTGTCAGAAGGGATATCAGCCCCGTGACTTCCGAAGGAACTCGGCTTTCACCATAAGGCGTCATAAATCTTTTAAATGTAGACCTTCTAACTCCCAGGTCAGAGTTTAAGTAGTTTGAATTATTTTTTCTGGTTAGCGTTTTTTTAGTGAGTTAATTTTCTACGGGATAGAGTCACTAACCTCATGCTCAACCTTCCTCCTTTATCCAAGCTTGAAACCTGTAGTAGTAGCCCAATAGTTACTCTAGGCGGAGTTGTATAAAAATAGTAGTAAATCTTATTTTACCATAAAGAATGTTTATTCAAAGCAAGGATTTTTTTTATAGAGAAATTTCACTTATCATTATGTTTTATGTTATTATTTATTTATTTATTTATTTTAACACATAGATATTGGTACAAGGAAGCATCGAAAACATATGCACCACACAGATCTCATTTGATATGTGTGAGGGCTGTGATATTGCCCGGGTACCCAAACCGAAGCAGGTGGTTTTCTTAGGGGGCCACACCCCGAGCATTCGACCTAAAGGTCTAATCCACAAGGCAGTAGAGCAACATAAGGAGATGTATTCCCATGGTAGCTGGTGACCAATAATTGGTTCATACACCATTTGTTCCTGCAGGATACTGGAGCCCATGTGCACCATTGGTTTGGAATCTGGTTAAAGCGCCGGACATTCGCTTTTCGTCCTCGCGATTTCGTAAACAACACCCCGACCGAGAGAAGGCAATGACTAGGACTTCCCTGCCAGAGGCTATATACGCGTGGCCATGAGAGAGCACTTCGAGAAGGGGGGCGAACTCTCCACACTCTCGGCCGTACCAAGGCATTTGGGGGCTTGTTTTATGTTAATCTCTCTTCAAAATAAAACAACACTTAATTAACTTGTATATATGTTACTTTTTATATTGTATTTGTGTTTTCCTTGTTAAATAGAAGTGAAATTCGTTGTTCAATAGATGAATTAGATGCTGTCATTGCTACGTATGATGTTAATAATAATGATGATAATGATATTGAATCTAAGAAACAACAATTATTAACTTCTTCTTCATTAACTAATATTCCTTCTATTAATACTTCAGTAGATTATTTCAATTATTCAACGTTTACAAATTCTCCATCATTATCAAATCAATTATCTTCATTAAATAGAACAACAATAACAAATATGAATTATGTAACATCTATTACACATAATAGTAATATCAATGATTATCATCATAATAATATTAATGATATAAATGAAATAAGAAAATATTATTATGGAGATCAAATACAAATAAATAATCAATATGATCAATTAGATGTCAACTCGTCTTCTTATCCAACAACAACAACATCATCATCATCATCGTCATGTACTTTCACAAATTATTGTAATCAAATCGGTAAGTTATTGTTGGATATGGATACAATGGATTGTATATACTAAATGTTAATTTATGTGATATTTCATAATTTTAATGTATTGTTATGGGTTATTAAAGGCATCGTACTTTTTAAGCTACTGAACAATATTCAGTTAGTGAAACTTTATCAGTTGAGATGGTTGGGACGTGTTATGTGTGCCCAACCATTGACTGCCCTGACATGCGATGTTTTATAGTGTAGGAATAGGTTGGAAGAAAGCTAAGGGTGGCCAGACGAAAAACATGGCACAATTCCATGAAGTCACTAACAAATGGACTAAGCCATGTTGAAAGGTGTAGACTACCTGGTTGGGATACGCGAGATGATAGAAACCGATGGTTAGAGACCTTGAATGACATGGCTCAAAATCGTTTGCAACGGTACAGGTGCATCCACTCTTTGTGTTCTCCCAAATTCTAATCTGAATTCTTCATGTCCCTTGTTTTTTCTCTCTTCAAATTTATTTAACTGGATTATACTCACTAACTAACATCTTCAAATCGTAATCTTTCTGATTACTGCTTATATTTTTACTACCTCTACCAATACGCGGTTTGAATCGACAACTTCAACCTTGTGCTGATGTGGTATGGTAACTTGAACTGATATACGTACGTACGAAGTTCTACGTTGTTGTTGACTGACTAACTGACTGAGTTTTAATAGTCAATTTATGTCAGATATAGACACATTCGTTTTTGTTCTTAGGAAAAAAATTGTTGGAAAATATTGTAAGTTGAATTCAAAACACTTGCTTCTTTTGCAATGGGTTAGATGTCTTAGAAATGTAGCTCGCATCTGCTAGGATCATCCGGTAAGTAATAGTGAGGTTAGACTCACAGTATTAGGGAATGATGATGGTAAGTCAGTTAATGAGGTTGTAAATCTTCATCAATTGAGATGGTTGGGCCACGTGTTACGTATGTCTGAACACCGATTACCACGACACGCAATTCTGACTAGTGTTGAGAATGATTGAAAGAAAGTTAAAGTCAACCAAACCGAAACGCGGCATCAGTCGATAAAGTCACTAACTTCTAGTCTGATCCATGTTGGTAGATGCAGGTTACTTGGTTGGGGTCCGCGTGACTATACTAACCAATGGTTGGAGATTATATGTGACATAGCTGAGAATCGATCAGAATGGCTTAGGTGTATACACTCTTTGTCTTTCCTTAAACTATGAGATTAAAATTACTTTATATCCTTCTAATTCTCTCTTCCTGTACTATATCCTTACACGCAATCTTTCCTTTATATATTACTGCCATTGAAGTGACTACTTCTATGAATTTGGTGTTTATCTTGTTGTGCTAATGAAGTATGGCAACTTGGACTGATGCATATATGTGTCTGGTTGTACGTTATAGCTGACTGATTGGGTTAGTTGTATATGTTATCTATAATATTTAGGAAGTCAGATTATAAACTGTAGATTTCTACTAAAGAGAAATTATCTATCACTTCATAAAATAACTCTGGTCATTTATTTTCACAAGAACTTTCTTCATAGTTTTTTTTCTTTAGTTATGGTCAATTACATAGTTTAAATGTCTAGAAATTTAATATGAATGATTAAGGTACACCATTGAATTAGAGATTATTCAATGAATTAAAACAAAATAGTTACTTAAGCATTAAAATATGTTAATATGATCGAATTACTACCATATTTGACGAATAGTTCACAAAACATTGAACAT
Organism: Schistosoma haematobium; assembly: GCF_000699445.3. Taxonomy (NCBI): domain Eukaryota; kingdom Metazoa; phylum Platyhelminthes; class Trematoda; order Strigeidida; family Schistosomatidae; genus Schistosoma; species Schistosoma haematobium. The sequence continues at coordinate 2,437,677 of NC_067196.1, read as the reverse complement.
TATTACAATGATAAACACTGAAAAAAACTCAAACAGAAGATTAAAACAAACAATACCAAATAAATTTCAACTTGAACCCATTGCACAAGTAAGTGACTATCAGGACTCAGTAGCTAAGTGAATAACGCAATGGTGTTTGAAGTGAATGATACTGAGTTCGAGTCTTGGAGTGAACATCAAGTCTGAGATGCAAGTACATCCAACTGACGAGTCCCAAATAGGATGAAACGCATGTCAAACTGGATTCCACTACTAGGCATTATTCATCTTTGCATAGAGAAACATTACAGTTATTGGTATATTTTCCTTTGTATTTATAGTTTGATAAGACGAGAGATAAATACATCCAAATCATCTCATATGGCTACATATATACAGCCAGTGCCATGGAAGTCCTTCTCGCAGCGATACTGTTGTTTACGAAATTGAGAGGACGAGAAGCGAATGTTAGACGCTTTAACCGGGTTGGTAGACACGGAGAGTCCATCTAGAGGAGTTGGAAAACCCTGATTCCAAACCAGTGGTACACATGGGCTGTAGGATCCTGAGGGAACAAAAGGCATATGAACCTAGTGTTATTCACCGTCTACCATAGGACTGTATCTCCTAACGTTGCTTCACTGCCTTGTTGGTTAGATCTTTAAGTCGGAGGGTGCGTGTGTGGCGTTCTAAGAAAAACACCTGCTTCGGTTTGGGCACCCGGACAGTATCCCAGCCCTCACACAAATCGAATGATTTATGTGGCGCATATTTATTCGATTCCCATTTGTAACAATATTTATATGTACAAATAATTATAAATAAATGAAATCCACTCCATATCAGCATAGCGAGAATAAATGATCTACGGAAATTCCAGAGTAGAAATAGTAACAGTATAGGAAGTAGTAGAAAATATTAACTATTGACAATATGATTTATTTATTTATTTAAACATATAAACATTGGTACGAGGAGGCACCAAATAGATATAGGCCACATAAATCATTCGATTTGTGTGAGGGCTGGGATACTGAACGGGTGCTCAGATCGAAGCATATGGTTTTCTTAGGGAGCCATACTCGGAGCCTTCGACTTAAAGGCCTGATCCACAAGGCGATGAATTAACGTCAGGAGATATAGTCCTATGGTAGACGGTGACCAACAATTGAATCATACTCCATTTGATCCTTCAGGATACTAGGGCCCATGTGTACCACTGGTTTGGAATCAGGGTTTTCCAACTCCTCAAGATGGACTCTTCGTGTCTACCAACCCGGTTAAAGCGTCGGGCATTCACTTTTTGTCCTCTCACTTTCGTAAACAACAGTATTGCCGCGAGAAGGCAATGAGTAGGACTTCCGTGGCACTAGCTGTATATATGTGGCCATGTGAAAGAATTTGGAGAGGGAGAGTGAATTTTCCACACCCTTAGCCATATCAGGGCATCTGGGGACATATTGAGTAGATAAGTTGAATTGATATTCCAAGTTTCATGTTGCTTATAACTAATTCATCATGAACACGCAGTTGATCTTCACTGATTGATTAATTTAGATTATGATAAGTCCAGTAGTAATTATAGGATACTTTGTAAAATAATAATTATATCGTTTTTTATAACTTGGTTAAATGTCTTTAACAATGAAATCTAACAGTTAAGCATATACAGATTAAACTATTGACAGTTTTGAATTTAAGGTTATCTTATTCAATATTGAACGAAAGAATAAGGGAATAGATACAGATTTCTTTTGTCTTTCATCTTTTATCGACATTTACTATTTAAATCATTTTTTTTTCTCTTTTAATGATAAAGCTGCGATGAAAACTCCCTCAAATCTAATTTCTAACTTTAATCATCAACTGTAAATTGTAATTCTAATTCCTCACACTAGTTTATAATCCTTATTTCATCCTAATTATTAGGTTGAACCCTCTCAAGGTCACTTTAACGTCACTCAAAGGTTGTCCATAAATTATAGTCTCATCAATAACATCCTTTATGAACTAATATTAAGTTGATAATCTGTAAAAATGATGAAAGAGTATGATTGTTTGCTCATCGTTTGATACATCTTAGTAGCAGTAGTGTGGTGTGTGCTACTTATATTGACATAAGTAGTATGTGATGTTGGTCGTGAACAGAAGGTCTGGTAGCAGAGAGACAAGAGAATCGAACAGTAAAGAATGGAAACAGAATGTAATGTGTATGAAAATACAAGAACAATGAAGTGTGGGCCATTTTGAGAAAATCGATGGACATTTTGCAAATTAAGCATTTACTGTATGGTTGTTAGAACTTATTAACAGGTTCTGTAATTTGTTGTCAAGTACATTCGATTGTTCCCCACTGGTGTTCTCGTTCACTACAGTAGTAGTAGTAGTTGTAGTGGTATATATATATACGATCACATATGAAGTCTTAAATCTAGGACAGGTTAGGTTATATAGTTTCCTTAGCTTTCAACAACTTCCTTATAGCTAATATTCAGTTTACAATGGAAACAATTTTGAAACTTAATCAATTTAACTCAAGGGTAAATAGCTCTACCAAAATAAAATAGCTTAGTAAGTGTTCATCATCGGTTCTAACCTTAAACTCATCATTTTGACTATCGACATAGATGTGATAAAGAATACTAGCCATTTTTCAGAATAAATGTTAAATGATCCTTTTCACTGCTTGATAGATTATCTGTCTCTATAGGCGGTTAAATATATCATTACGCTCTTTCTTTAATGTTATTATCTGTGGGGTTAGCAAGCAACTTCTGTGCATAGTATGATATGAGTATTGTTGAATTCTGTCTTCTCAATTCATATTTAGTACAAATTTCAATGGCATTATTGAAATGAATACGAATTTTGTATTATGCTCATAACAAGATGAAATTAACAAGAGGAATATCAAATGAATTTAAGTAATAACAATATAGATGACAATATGAAAGGTTATTTATTGATTGTGTAGCTCGAAAAAAAGTTTATTGTCACTCAAGTTTTAGGGAAAGATAAGGAGTGAATAATTATGTGTCATCGTGACCGGACTTGAGCCATGTTACTCAAAGTCATCAACCAATAGTTACGGTTATCATCATTAGTTTTGAACTGGTCAATGTAAATAAGTGACCAGTTGCGAAGCTGTCCGCTGATTTTTGAGCACTAATTCTTAGTAATACCATCTAATTGTTCAGGTTGGATTAGGTTCCATAGGATATGAACTTAGATTGCAATGGTTGAAGGATAGAAGCTGTAAACCAGGTATTAAGTCATAGCTTCATTGTTTTTTGAGTTAACATAAAGTAAATAACGTTTCCAAAGGTTAATTAAAGAAAAATTGTGAAATATATCACACCTTATTATACCAAGCTATATCAATGTCTGCAACAAGTGATTTTTATTATCAGGACTCGATATACGACTGAATATAAGAATTTACTGAGATTGGTTGAAATCACTGAACAACTTACAAGAAACCAGCTTATGATTGACTTCTTAAATCTTATCATGATAAAGGTTAATGACTGTCGATTAATTGTTATGATATAAACATTTCCTTACTGATTACTGAAACTGTTAAATCTCTATTTCCCAAATTATCCATGATGATGTAAAAGAAAGTCTTATATGTTGTGGAATACGACATATAATTCATCTCATTAGAACATTTCAGCTGACAGTTGTTGGGGATATTAGATCCTCAGAAGTCACTTGGTAAATATCTTAGTTTTGTAATTTTATTTTAAAAATTTGAATTTCTTGTTTTCCCGCCAGAAGCGCTCATTTTCACCTTTGTGTCGTATTTCCCACTTGAGAGAATCTGAAATGCTATTGGTTCGTTGCATCTTTTAGTATACTATTTTGTAACGTTTCTCAAGGACAATTTTACGCTGTATATATACGTTTGATTTGTACCTATTTTTATTGCTCGTGCTTCTGGCTGCTTTCGGAATATATTTCCCCGTTTACGAACTTAAACTTCTCTCTCTAGTTAGCGGGGCTGGGTAACATCAAAATAGCTAGCTTATTGATCTTTGGTCACAGAGTCTTTGTTCCGTTTTCAGACTATATGAACTCGTAATCACTTCAAACATGGCAACAACTAGTGTTGATGTTTTGACTGAAACTCAAACCTGATATTCATAGTCATGAAATGCCAGAGTATTCTGAATTAAGTTATTGATTTATGATAGCTAAATCTTGTTGAAAGGTTTATATTTTTCTTTTGTTGATATTCAGGATTCAATTAATCATCCGTTTTTAGAATATAGACTCGTTCATGTTGCTTCCATTCAAATGGAACTGTATCCACTACTTGTATATGCAGACACTATCAAGAGATCTATTCAAAGAGTTCATATTTCAACAATTCATTACTTGATATCAATAATAGTCTTAGAGTTAACACGAAATAAATAAATTCCATACACTATTTCAAATCAACAGTTAAACCGACTCAGTGATCTAGTGGTTAAGCGCTTGCGTGCGAAACTAATAGGTCCTGGGTTCGAATCTCGCGAGGCGGGATCGAAGATGTGCATTGCTGAGGAGTCCCACAATAGGACGAAACGGCCGTCCAGTGTTCTCAGGTTTCCTATGGTGGTCTAGCTTCAATTGACTCGTGATTCCTAGATCTCATTTTGTGTTTCTACTCATTACTTACAGTACACTATTACTGTTTGATGTTAATATGGTGCATATTAATTATACATAATGAAAAATAAACAAGTCTAGACTGATTTGTCATTATACAAGGTATGTAATTAACATTCCAATGCCTTTAACCATATTTGTTGGTCGACTTGTTAAACAATAATGAGGTCAATTAAATACTGCAAGTAAGATATGTAGTAAAAAAAAGATAACAGAGAAAGAGCCAACTTGGAATCTCTAACTGTATTATGACTTATTAGCCTAGTACACAAAAATTTAGAATTTTTGATAATAATTGCTAGATTCAAGTGTTTGTTGATAAATAAATACTGTTTATGGTGTTGGAACATTCATTTGATGTGTCTAGTCACCAAATATATATGAGCCACTTCGTCATCCGATTTGTGTGAGGGCTAAAATACTGCCCGGACGCCCAAACTGAAGCAAATGGTTTTCTTAGGAGGCCACAACCGGAGACTTTAACCTACAGGTCTAATCCACAATGCAGTAGAACAACGTTAGAAGATGCAATCCCATGGTAGCCGGTGACCAAAAATAGGTTGATACTTTATTTGTTTCCTCAGGATCCTGTAGCAAATGTATACCATTAGTTTGGAATCAGGGTTCTCCAACTCTCCTATGTGAATCCTCTGTATCCACCAACCCGGTTAGACAGATAGATATTCGCTTTTCGTGTTGTCGATTTTTTAAACAACACTCGTAATGTGAGAATGGTCTGGTCTTAGTCATTTTGGAAAATACAGACTTCGTGTTTAAAAATATCATGATTATCCTAAAGTATCATTCCTAACTCTTTACTCCTCAATCTCATCTACTCTTTTTGAAGTTTAGATTTTAACCGATTTTCACAGTGTTTCTCACCATATACTTTATATCTTTTTGATTTCTTGTTGTTGTGCTGATATGAGAATGTGACTAGTTGAATCGTACCAGACCCCACGTTGATAACTGGATAACTGATTAACAAAATCTAATAGCTATATTGGTTCATGATTTGTGCATATGTTGAGGACTGAAGTCAACAAAAGACCTTAATAATCATAAAACGAGTTATGTTCTAATTAAGATGTCTAAAATAAGTTTCAAAGTCACAATCTACCGTCGATGATGTCGTACAAACTTCGTCCTCTGACTGATAGTTTTATGTGTTTATGTATTCATTCATGTTATTGTTGAATCTTTGAAGCAGTATGATTTATCGCCGAAATTTTAGATAATTTTTACATAGATAGCTGCAAATACGAACTCTATTTTCATCTGATGCTTTCCATAAATCTCCGTTTTTCAGCTATTGGATGTAAGACTGATATTTATTGTTTTACCTTTTTAAAGTCAAAGATTGTTGTTGCTAAATGTTTTCATCTGTTATGATCGCCACATAAATCTATCTGTATCTATTTCTCTCTGTGCTTCATGGTTTACAATCATTTCTTTCTATAAACTTAGATCATCTCTTTCATTTGTTCAACAGAACCTTCATTTCCATTGCCTCCACCTGATGCATTTGCTTCAGAGGATTTTCCACTTCCACCACCACCACCACTGCCGCCTCTACTATCAACACCAACATCCGAGGCAACAACAGGCTCAGCCAAACCAGTAACATTGTTAACAAGTCACTTCTCATCAACAACATTTTCACCTTATACTACCAATTCGACATTAACAACATTGAATGCTGGTAAACACCTACAGAGCTTTCCTTCTACTAATGGGTATTCACAGTGTCAGCCGTTTGATGTAAGTTGGGATTTGCTATATTTTTTAAGTTTTTTTAACCTTGAATTATACTTTAAAGTCAGAGCCTTTGCATACCTATTCAATTGGGGAGTTAGTATTGTTAAGGAATAGAGAAAAACGTGAGAACTGACAAATATGTCCCATTTCTTGAGGTTGGGTATTTGTGGTTGCCGTTTCAAACGAAGTGAAAAGAACAACAACTGTAAACACACCTCAGTTTAACTATAATCATTGTATGGCTGTTTTTGCTAAACATACCGACATTAAAACTGGAGAAACAATGAATGTACCGCACGCCACTAGACACAAATTTTTCTTCTTAGTTAAGTGGTTTAGGGTAGTCAGAGGGAACCCAGATCAACCTGTGTTTTGTAATTGATCGGCCTTCGTCAATGTAGTCAGAATAGCCTTGTGGTAGCGTTACAGACTGTCAAGGTAGGCGAAGTTGGTTTGAATCTTAGGAGCGTCGATTTCTTGAAGGTTGCACATATCCTTTACTGATGAATGCTTATCAGCACGAAACGTATGTTTGTCAAGTTTCCCTGTTGAATTCCTATAACCATGGAGCAAAAAATGTCAAACTAAGTAGGTAGTAATGTAATTTTTCATCATATGTATCAGTCACTAGGTGTAGTTGAAAATCAATAATCAGGAAATATTTGTTATAACTTAAGAAGGTAAAAATATATTTAACTTCAAAGTTTCTACAATGACAATAATAACAGGTAGATGTTTTCTCAAACCATTCGATAGTTTTAGAAATGATCTTCACCATAGAATGATCGAATATAAAATTTACTGAGAACATGTCAATTGTTTCATCATTGTTTTAAGGATTAATCAGTTCACAATTGATTGATCACTGGGTGATGATCAATGTCATGTCGTTCTTAGTGCAGATCGAATTCTATCGACCAAGTTGCAATGTGGCCACTAGTCTAGGTGACTCTACATTTCGTGCACTATGTTGAGATAATATGGTGGTTAACAGGAAACCCTGGACCAGGGTTTCGTGCTATTTGATACTTGTCAGCAAGGTGTACCTGTAATCTTCAAGGAACTGGTTCTCCCTCATGGATTCGATTCCGTGTGACCCAGTTTACATCTAGAACTCTAAACAAAGCTAAATCTGAAATACAGTAAGCACATTATCTTTCAATAATCAAGTGAAAAATTAGTCATTAATAAGCAACTAACTACTATATTTCCTATTCTATTCATTTAACGAGTCATATCTTTTCACAAAGAATTCAGGAAATCTGTCTAGAAGTTAGTCCATTGTTATCAACTTATTCTTCTTCTTTATTGTCTATTCCTTATTGTCTTCAACTATCTCTAATACTGTTATTACTGTTCTGTGTTGATCATTTCGTTGCACTTTATTGATGTGGTATGTTATATTGAATGAATTCACATACTTAACAGATTCTACGATAAACATGACTTACTAATTTAATTATTATGTCAATAATGAACTCTAAAATTCAATCAACCAGTAGATCATTGTTTAAGTCATCTGACTTTCAAACAATAGGCTGTTAGTTGAACCTCCCCTACATCTACTTCAGTTTGAGCAACCGATTAGTAGTCATATCATTAGCTATGATATAGTGTGATTTGCAACTAAGTACATCAGGTTGTTAACTTAATCAGTGAGTTATCATATTTCTTTAATATTAGTTACTTCTCTTTCAAAAGATTAATTTTCTGATAATTATTATTAATCTTTTAATTAATAACATTAGAAAGGACTCCCTAAGTTTACATTAACTATTCTACCTTGACAGTTAAAGTATGATGAAATAGGAAAAAAAAACATATCAAACTTATAATCTTAATTGTTGAATCCATGAGTTGACGTAAGCTAGACACTGTCTTGGAAAACTTGGAAGCACTGGATAGCCGTTTCGTCCTAGTATGGAACACCTCAGCAGTGCACATTCACGATCCCACACGCGGGATTCGAACCCAAAACCTTCGGCTTCGCATACGAACACTTAAACTTTAGACCATTGAGCCGGTATCTAACGATGTTAATGTCTAACTTCCATCGATCTATGAATAGCTATGCAACCATTCATCCATTGTCTGATGAAACAGCTGTCCAATGCTTCCAAGTTTTCCAAGGTGGTGTCTAGTTTACGTTGACTCATTCAACCACTAAAAGCTTATAATCAACATTAAAGAAAGAGAAATAGAGAGAAACATTTACATTCTATGTATTTGTTTTCTATTTCATTAATCATTCCATATACTCTATTCATTTTCCTACTAACAATATAAGTGATTCATTATTATTAATAATTAATTCATTTATTTATTTGAACACATAAACATTGATACAAGAAGGCACTAAACAGATATTTGCCACATAAATCATTCAATTTATGTGAGGGCTGGGATACTCCTCGGTTACCCAAACCGAAGCAGGTGGTTTTCTTAGGGAGCCACACCTGGAGCCTTTGACCTAAGGGTGTGGTCCACAAGGCAGTGGAGCAACGTTAGGAGATGCAGTCCCATGGCAGCTGGTGACTAAAAATAGGTTCATACGTCATTTGTTTCCTTAGGATCATGGAGCCCATGTGCATTAGTGGTTTTGAATAAGAGTTTCCCAACTCCTCTAGGTGGATTCTCCATATCCACCGACTTCGTTAAAGCGTCGGACATTCTCTTTTCGTCCTCTCAATTTCGTAAACAACACCCTTGGTGCGAAAAGGCAATGAGTAGGACTTCCCTGGCAGTGGCTGTATACGCATGGACACTTGAGAGCCTTTCGAGAGGGATCGCTGACTCTCCCTATTCTCGTCCGTACCAGGGCATTTGGGGGCTAGGAATTTCACGGTGGATTAACTTTAACTATACGAGGATTGGGTAACTTGAAGCACTGGATATCTATTTCACCTTAGTTCAAAACTCCTAGGAAGTATCATTTCATGGCTTCGCCGTCTGAGTTGATCCCGAAACCTTCAAATTTTCAGAATAAGATGATTCATATTTCAGTGTCTTTGTGAAATCAAAATATTTTTCATTAGCAACTAGTTTTCAGTAGAATTTTCGAGGTCTTAATAAGAATCTACAACCCATGGAGTTACCCTCATTTATAAAATAATAAGATGGTTATTTACCTACCAACATGACTGGTTGGTTGTCCCGTTAAATCACAACTTGATCGTATTTAGAAATAGTATGTGTTTTATTTATCTGACCTGATGGTTTTGTATTAAAAGTTTTGAGTTCGGTTCCATGTGCTTGAGCTATAAATGCTTACCATTTTTATGGAGTTTCAAATTATAGGATGAAATAGAGCTATTTATTTTCTTTATAGTTTTCGGTAGTTTACTGATGAAAAAATCAACCTATGAATTATAGACTTCCTCTATATTCTATTCAGCTTTCTAACAATACTTTTCGACTGAAATTAGCTTAAAGTAATAACCTAAACTATCTCAAATATTTACTATGAGAATCTATCTGTCCTACTCACTGCCTTCTCATGGAGGGGGGGGTGTTGTTTACGAAAATGAGAGGACAAAAAGCGAATGTCCGGCGCTTTAACCGGATTCCAAACCAGTGGTACACATGGGCTCCAGTATCCTGTGAGAACAAATGGCGTATGAACCAATCGTTGGTCACCGGCTTCCATGGGAATGCATCTCCTTACGATGCGCCACTGCCTTGTGGATCAGACCTTCAGGTCGAAGGCTCGGGGAATGGCCCCCTAAGAAAACCACCTACTTCGGTTTGGGCACCCGAGCACTATCACAGCTCTCACACATATCGAATGAGATTTATATGTCTCATATGTATTTGGTGCCTCCTTGTACCGATATCTATGTGTTAAAATAAATAGATAAATATCTGTTCTTTCCTATTATTTTCTTGATTAGCCTATATGTCATGTAGAATCAACCATCAACTCATATAATACAAATAATGGACATCATACACAACAGTTTCATCATAATATACCTACAACAAATTCACGAAAACCATCAATTCCTCAAAGAGCTCCATCCACTCGACTAACGAGTTTACCGAGTTGGCCTAAACATCATGACATGGAGACACCTATTTCTGACACTATGATAACATCTAATGCTATGGTCACTGGAAATAATGGAATAGATCATTTGAAAGTAAGTATGCTCCCTCCCTTGTGCCTTTCACTATATATATATATATATATATATATATATATATATATATATATATATATATATATATATATATATATATATATATATATATATATATATATATATATATATATAGAATGATGACAAGTTTATGACCTTTGTAAAATAGCAGAGGTTTAATTATTAAGCATAGGAAAATGATATGATGCTGGCTAGCATTAGAATCCAGAATACATGTTTCGTCCTATTTGGAACTCGTCAGTTGAAAGTGCCTGCATCCCAGATTTGATGTTTACTCGAACACCTGAACCCAATACCGTTTACTTGAAACGCCATCTGATCAACTTAACTACTGAGTTTCACTGCTAGCCACTATCGTATCTGCTTATAATTCTTGTGACTTCAGGCATTATCGAGTCAATCCACACAGGATGCAAATATGCCAATAAGGGACTGATCAGTTGCTGTCCTTATACATCAATGGGAAAATTCAATCAACCAATGCAAAAATGAAATAGGAAAATGATATTCTGTTTTATATACTGTGAAAGTGTGTTTTCTAATCAATGTATTTCATTTAAATATTACATACTGTGCTTGTGAATGGTAAAACTTGAAATGACACAAGGGTTCGCTGTGCCAATATTCAAATAAAAATATGTAGAGTATATCTTTCCATCACATTCTAATCAGTACAATCCTTGCTATCATTTGAATTCACACTGAAAATTGTTACTGGATTATGAATAACAGTACGACTTTGAATAGTGTCATCGATTGTATTTGTTGAAATCATTGAGTGATTAATACTTGAGGCTAGATGTATAATACTAGATGAAGATTATCACTTGGTTAATCAGTTTGTATACCTTCATGATATGAGATCATTCAAACGTGTAGTATGTATATCTATCTATTACACACGCTAGTGTCAGGTTTTGTGTTGACTGTGACTAATTGATTTTCACTGTTATTTTTATGTCTAAGCAACACTTCGAATTTTTATTTGGCTTCTTCTAGAATTCCACTATTCATAGACGTTTCAACCCTAAACAAATCAAAGTACAGAAATTAAAGTTAAGTAAAAGATTAGGAATACTTCAAGAATCCTTTCACTTAGATAATATACAAATATTAGTACCACTAGAATTAACTGAAAGACACTCAATAATCCAGCACAAATCTATGAAGTCACTGACAAGTGGACTGAGCCATATTGTTTGATGTAGACTACCAGGTTGAGATCCACGAGACGATAAAAACCAGTGGTTAGAGACCTTGAATGACATGGATCAAAATCGTTTGCGATGGCGCAGGTGCATCCACTCTTTGTGTTCTCCCAAATTCTAATCTTCTGAATTCTTCATGTCCCTTTTTTCCTCTTTCCAAATTTATTTCACTGGATTATACTCTTTGAATAACATCTTCAAACCCTAATCTTTTCGATTACTACTTATACTTTTACTACTTCTACCACTATAGGACTTGAATCGACAACTGTAACTCTGTGCTAATGTGGTATGACAACTCGAAGTGATGTATGTACGTACAAAGTTCTACGTTGTTACTGACTGACTTACTGACCAGCATATTTTAGATATTTCTTGGTTTCTTTAGTGTTCAGATCTTGCCTCAGTCTCCCAGCAGTCATTCTTTCCTTATTTCGATTGTCTCTTTTCTTTGTTTCTCTTTCTCTCTCTCTCATCTTAATGTGTGCATTTTCTCTTTTCTTAGACGAAACATTCAGTGGAGTCATCAAATGAGAATAATAATAATAATAGTCACTCAATTGAATGTACCACATTACCAGTACAAGATATAATACGTAAATTTGGCAGTCTACTTATGAGTAATGCAAAAATATCAAATCAATGCAGCAGTAAGTTTTTCGTTTGATATACAGGAAGAAATATACAGAAAATATATCTTCTTCATGCCAATTTTTCATTTCTACCTGTTTTGTCAGTAGCTTAAGTATCTAAACTATTAACTTGATGGAAATCTTGCACCTCGATAGGAATTCTGACACCATTCAATTTAATATTTCAGATTTTATTGTGATTAGCTATCGTTATACTTTTTCCTCTGTACCAATCTGTCTTAAGCTGCTCTTTAGTATTGTTACTACCTTTGTAGGCTCAACATGGTACTTCTGCATCACTCCATAATTTAATAGTTGAATTCATGAGTCAATTGAAACTAGACCACTATGGAAAACCTGAAAGAAATGGATGGCAGTTTTGTCCTATTGTGGAACTCCTCAACAGTGCACACTCACGGCTCCGTCTCGCGAGATTCGAACTCAGGACTTATCAGTCTCTCAGGCGGACGCTTAACCTTTAGACCACTGATCGGGCATCCAATTGTGTTAATGTCTAACTTCAACCAATCTAGGTTTTCCATGGTGGTCTAGCTTACATTGACTCATGAATTCAACTATTAAATGTTTGAAATTGGTTAGACTTTTCAACCAAATATTGTAGATTGATGTTCAAATTTTATGGGTTATGAATCAATCACGATGTAGACAATAATTTAACGTCTTTGGTGATCCTAATACTCTGCTACTTTGTTCTTTGGACAACTGTCGTAAATACAACTTATCACGATGTAAATCGATGTGATAGTCGTTTTTATTTCTTTAATGGATTAATATTGTTACGAAACTTACTGATAAAGAATTTCATATTACTCTATTTGTTACTTTGTTCCAGAATCTTGAGAATAGTGTAGATTTACAATCAAGTGACCAATGAGTAGTGATCGATGTCTTATTTGTCTGTTACTTTAATAATGTACTACTAGGCGGTTAGAGATAGTTGGTATGGAACTCTACCCGACTTAGGTTGAGTGATAGTTAACATTTGTCAGTAAGGTGTATTTGAAGTCTTGAAGGAACTGGTACTCCATGTGAGATTTGAACCTGAGTCATTCAGATTCATGGTTTGAGACGTTATCAATGAACTATTTAGATGCCAAATGATATCATATCCACTACTTAAAACCCTCTGACGTTTTAATAATAATAATAATAATAATAATAATAATAATAATAATATAATTACAGTGTACAACTCTTATCCCTTCTGTCTTTACTTTTATTTCCATTAGCAACTTCTAATGTACAAAGTACTTTATCATCTACAATACGACCAAATTCAATCAATGATTGTATACCTCATAACAACAATACTAATAATGTAAACAAATCAATTAATCACAAGTACAATCAACCAACACTATCTACTAATTCACAATATTCACCTATCACTACTGGTCTAGCTACATCAACTGCTCTCGCACCACAAAATAATGCAACACAAGAAGTTGTCATGTCAACTACATCATCATCACCATTGTTAAATAGAAATATAAATCAAAGTAGTGTAAGTTAATGAATAATAAAAATACTTTTAGTTTATTTGTTATTTCAATAGTTGAGATCATGAGTCAATTGAAGCTAGATCACTATGGAAAACCTTGAGGCACTGAACGACCGTTTTGTCCTATTGTGGGACTCCTCAGCAGTGTGCATTCATGATCTCACCTAGCGAGATTCGAACATAGGACCTGTAGAATTATGGTCTACTTTGATATTAGTATTGCTCAAATAACAGACCTAATCCTAAAATTGTAGATTTGTTATGATTTAACTGCCTAATCTATAAGATCTTATGTGGAAGTCAAATCATATTCTACACGAACTCATCGCATCGTCAACCAATACATGATGAAGAACAAGCTTAGGCTAGAGATAGAACAATATATTTAATATGAATGAAATATGTAAGATAACATTCAACAGAGACCACGCCTGCAAGGCCAAGCTACGTCATCTTTTCAATTCGAATTAATTCAATTCATTGTTCCTGCCCCCATCGTTGGGTTTTTCTCCTCATTAAAATGTTGGATATCTGTTTCCTCAATTGTCTCATGTTCAGCTTTGATGATTGTGTGTTTAGGGGCCCAATGCCACTACAGACCTATCGGTTATATATATGCTAAAAATTGATTTGCCTTTTTTTATTAGTATATAAAGATGATAAGTCTAGTTGAAAAGTAATTTATGTTGATAGTACATTATGTAATATATTAATAGAGTTTGTCACTATGACATTTTTAATACAAAAACTGATTGACCTTAGCTAACAATATAACAGATTTACTGAGGTTAACATTCTAAACCATAGGTTGCCAACTCAATGGTATCAGATTTATAAGTGTTTATTATAAGATCTTATGGTCTTGAATTCGATGCTGCGGTAGCTTGTGAATGCACACTACTGAAGAGTTCTATATTAGAACAAAACAACTGTTCAATGCTTCTTAGTTTTCAATGGTTTCTTTTAACTAACTTCAATCCATGAAGTGAACAATGATTCCTTTGAATTCGAGAAGTCGCTTGGGATTTTTTTCTATACTCAAAAGTCACAGTTATTTATTAACTTCTGTATCTACGTATGTACGATCGAAATATTTAGACATGTTCTTCTTATAGATTTCTGATGTATTCAAAATAGGTATTATCCTAAAAATAGTATGATTACTATGATTGAGTAAACCATTTTATTCCTAAAATACTTCCCCTTTTTTTGTGAAAATGACCAGTTTTAAATGATTTGGTAACATCTTTGAACCCAATACTTATACTGCTTCACTCTGAACTGAATTACAAATGTTTGGGAGGTTCTTTTAATATTGAATAGAATCTATGAGAACTTGATGAGTTGAAAGAATAATACACAACACTTCAAAAATAATCGCTCAAAGAGAAGTTGTGAAACTCGGGTAAAAGCTTGATTTTCAACAAAGTTAAAATTGAAACAAAATAACTAAAGTCGGGAATATGATCAATCAGACTATAGCAAAGATCAGTGGGGAAATATGCATTAGAAATACGTTACTGTGGACATCCTTACACATCAAAAGTACCACTTGTTAGCAAAAGTGTATCTGTTTATTTATTTAAATACACAAACATTGGTACAAAGAGGCATCAAATATGTATGAGGGTTGGAATAATGCTCGGACATCTAAACTGAATCAGGTGGTTTTCTTTGAGGGTCACTCTCCAAACCTTTGACCTAAAGGTTTAATCTATAAGTCAGTGGAGCAAAGTTAGGAGATACAGTCCTATGGTAGTCAGTGACCAACTATAGGTTCATATGCCATTTGTTTCCTCAGTATCCTGAAGTCTATGCGTATCATTAGTTTGTTATTAGTGTTTTCCAACTCCCCTAGGTGAACCCTCTATATTTACCAACCCGGTTAGAGAGATAGATATTCACTTTTCATGTTGTCGATTTCTTAAACAACACTCCTAATGTGAGTAGGACTTCCGTTGTAGTGGCTGTTCACACGTAATCATGTGAGAGGATTTGGAAAGGGAGAGCTGACTTTCCCCATTCTCAGTCATATCAGGGCAGTTGTGGGCATTAGCAAAAATAACAAAATAAACAAGATAATTTGTGGTCTTTATATCAGTACATTAACGCTATTTATCCAAGTTATAACCTGAAACTGAATACTTGATTATTTAATGGTATTACCATACTTCTCCATTATGTTACAAAAACTAATTGAGTTTGAAATAGATTTCTGAATATCATTTTTATTTAATAATTGAATTCATAAGTCAATTGAAGCTAGACCATAATGGAAAACCTAAAAGCACTGGACAGCCGTTACATCCTAGTATGGGACTCCTTACACGTGCTCATCCACAATCCCGTCCCGTAAGATTCAAACCCGAGACCTATCAGTCTCGCACGTGAACGCTTAATCCCTCTCTGGTTATAATCATTTTTATTTTTAAGATTATCGAAAAGAAAAAGATAATTGAAAATATCATTTCTCCTTATCTGTTTATTCAATCTAATTTTGTTTATTTCAGTCATCCGATATGAATCATTCATATCAAATGATGAATATTCCATCGGGGAAATTATCAAAAGGGAATGTCTGTGCAAACAATAATATATCATCTACTTTACCTTATCCATTCTCGTCTAATTCTACCAATGTTACCATTACTACTACTACAACTACTATGTCCAATCATCATAAATCGTTTATTGATTCATTATATGTTAATGGAAAGTTTCTAAATGATAAATGGTGAGTTAGTCATCGGTCTTTTCATTTCGATCTGTAATGCTAAGAATAACAGTGATAAAGTATATAATGGTAAATCATTATGATATATAGTTAGTGAGCTAATGTTTAACATTAAATTGATTGAGTCAATTTTGAAGTATCAGAGCAATGGGTTAATGTTCGAATCAATCATTAAGTCTTAAGTTCTGAATCTCACCACTCGTCCTCCTTCTTCTGTTAAATTAATCGATGTGTATCACTAGGCAACACACAGACATTAAAACTTAAACCTGAGTGCATAAACTTGTAATGAGTCTAGACATTTAACAAAATTTATTTTGTCTTAACTTTGCTTTTGTTATCAGCTACGCATGTATGTTGTAAGTTACTTGATCTACTGAGTGCTATGGAATAATGTATGTATGATGTTATTGTTACGTGTTTAGTTCAGTGAAAGTTATATACACTCCTTCCAGTCATTGTTCCTATTCGAAAAACATTTTACACTGTTGAAGAGATCCGATTAGATTTAACATTCACTTGTGTAACCCTTAGTACACACATAGCTTTGTTCTGGACTGTATGTACTCTAGTTTGGAGGTATATACCCTAAACTGAGACGTTAGCTATGGTAAATTTTGGGTGTATTTGTATAAATTAGTTTTCTTCAATGTATATTCAACGTTTCTTCATATCATACGGAACTAAGTATGTTAGAGTTTGCTTCTCCTATTATATGCGTCTCCAAGTCCGATTTCATTAAACGAACTAGTTAACCAATCTATTCTTATCACTCTGATTCACGTTGATCGAAATCTGCTTAAGAGCAAAGAATGGCTTGGTTGTGGATCTTCATGTTAACTGCGATCAATAGTTGGAAATGTTTGATGGTGACTTGGTTTATAATTGGTTGCAATGACACAAATCCATGGCGAGACTATAATTTATGGACGAACCAATCAAATATAAGATAACAAGTCCTAGATTTTGGCCCGAAATTCATCCGCCCGTTTGGCTAGATGGCGTTTTGATATTATAGCTGATGTCAGTTCGTGATGAAAACCCTAAATCTAATTCCTAACCATCAATTGTAAATCATAATTCTGATTCCTCATAGTGCTTCATAACCCCTATTTCCTCCTAGTTCGTAGGTGGACATTCTGAAGGTCACATTGGCGTCGCTTAAGGGTCGTCCATAAATTATAATCTAACCCAAATCCATTCGTTACTTATCCTCCCTTGATCCTTAGATGTAAATAATATTTCATACTTTCCATCTTTTCTATTCTGTCTTCACCAATACCTGGTATTTCCCACTATCATTGATTATGTCTTATGGTTTTCATCTCGTCATTTTCATTTCATTATGTTGACATAGTGTAATAACTTGGATCAACACACATTTGTACTAGGCTTCACGTATAGGTATCAAATAACTGATGGATTGATTGATTGGTTGATAGGATGAATTTTATTGAGCAACAATTCTTGTTAGTATAGCCACTCCCAGGGAAGTCCTACTCATTGCTTTCTTGCGGCATTAGTGTTGTTTACGAAATTGAGAGAACGAAAAGCGAATGTCCGGCACATTAACCGGGTTGATGGACATGGGCTGCAGGATCCTAAAGGAATGAATGGCGTATGAACTAATCTTTAGTCACCGGTTACCATGGGATTGCATCTCCTGATGTCGTTCCACTGCCTTATCGATTAGACCTCTAGGTCAAAGGTTCGCAGAGTGACTCTTGAAGAAAATCACCTGCTTCAGTTTGGGTGTCTAAGCAGTATTCCAGCTCTCACACAAATCGAATGACAAATTGTGGTGCATATATATTTGATGCTTTCTTGTACCAATGTTTATATGTTCAAATATTTATTTATTTATTTGAACACATAAATATTGGTACAAGAGGGCACCAAATATATATGTGTCACACAAAATTTCATCATATTTGTGTGTGGGCTGTGATACTGCCTGGGTGCTCAGACCGAAGCAGGTGGTTTTCTTAGGGGGGCCACACCCCGAGCCTTTGACGTAAAGGTCTAATCCATAAGGCAGTGGAGCGTCGTGAGGAGATGCAGTCCCATGGTAGCCGGTGACCAATAATTGGTTCATACGCCATTTGTTCCTTCAGGATTGTGGAGCCCATGTGTACCATTGGTTTGGGACCCGGTTAAAGCAACGGACATTCACTTTTTTTGTCCTCTCAATTTCGTAAACAACACCCTTGGTGCGAGAAGGCACTGAGTAAGATTTCCTTGGCAGAGGCTGTATACGCGTGGCCGTGTGAGAGCATTTCGAAAGGGAGGGAGGGCCCACCCCACTCTCGGCCATACCAGGGCATTTGGGGGCATGTTCAAATAAAATAAATAATAATACTGTAAACTGTGAGATTCACTAATCCGTGCCACTCTAGCATAGTGTCCATCATTTATTTAATCAAATGAATTTGAGAAATAATTGTTTACAGTCCATTAAACATTTCTATCATTTTTAATTTGTATAACCTTGATGTAGTTATGTTACTGTAATTATAAGATTTGAGTACAGTTAGCCTAACAAAAACAAACAAACAAACAAGAGAACGCCCATTATTGTATCGTGCCAAAAACCTAACAGATTTACAACAGAAAGTTTAATGAATGAATAATGAACGTTTCATTTTTTATCATTATTGATACCTCCATACTTACACATGTTACTCCCAATGAAGTATAGACCGCCGATTAGAATTCTCCAATCCATTCTGTCCTTGACCTTCCTTTCTAGTTCTATCCAATTATTGTTCATTCTTCTCATGTCTGTCTCCATTTATAATTATTGTTAGTTTTATGTAAATATGTTAAATAATGATGGAGGTCATTTAAAATAGAATTATGATTATTCTTGTATCTTGTTATGTTTATTTACTTATTTACACCTGTTACTCCTCGTTGAAGAGTATAGGCCACCCACTAGCACTCTCCATTCAATCATGTCCTGGACAATCCTTTATAGTTCTTTCCACTTGTTATTTATCTTTTTCATGTTTGCTTCCAATTCTCGATGCAGTGTGTTCTTTGGCCTTCCTCTTTTCCATGTATGTTCATTGTAGGGATGTATAAATATTAATTACTGAATAGAAAACCAAATAGGTCAATTCATTATGATTAAATGCTAAATTTATGGTAAGAAGATGAAAGCAACCTACCATTTGTCAAATGAATGATTAAGTTTTTGATTGAAATCTTGGACCGATTGATGTTAGACCCACCGTTGTAAACCTGGAAGCACTGAACATCCATTTCGTCCTATTGTGGAACTCCTCAACAGTGCGCATCCATGACCCCGCTCGCGGGATTCAAACCCAGGGACTTCAGTCTCACGCGTGAACGCTTAACGTCTAAACCACTAAGCCGGAATTCAATGGTGTTAATGTCTAACATCAACAAATCTAACCAATCCGTGTCGGGAAGAGACAGGTATCTACCTCAATATAATGGAAGAGATGGTTAAGGCGTACTTCTTAGCTAGTTGTATATTACACTATGGTTTAATAAATGCATTGGCTAAGTATCATTTTATACTTATGGTTCTTATTCATAATTGGAAATCAGAAAACAGTGGATAGTTATTTTACTTAAATTCAATTGTCTCAATAAGTACATACTGATAATCTAGAACTCGTAATTGTCAACTATCATGATAAACCGTGTTTTTAAACTACCGAATTACAATTCAATAGTTCATGTTTTCAGTTTCAAGCAATTGACAATATATATCTACTGGGTTTGTTATCATATAGTGTTGTCTTTGGTGAATAATTGCTTCATTATCTCGAAATGATTGAGATTACTAGTTATGATTTCTCAATAAAACTTTAGGGATTCATCTGATAGCTTGTTGATATGAAAATCGACGTCATTCTAAGTACGGATTCCCATGAACTTTTCAACCAAATATAATGAATGTTGAATAAGATCATTGACTAAATACATGTTGTCGTATAAATTAATGTAAAGCTTACTTTATAATGAATATCTAGATTAGCCAATAAGTTATATGGTTGACCGACTAAGGCTCAACTTAGCTAATTAAGTAACGACTAAATGTTTAGAATTATTCAACTTCAATGTAATATCACTAAACCACCTTATACAAACTACCAAACCCACAATTGATTACATCAATTTGTACTTAGTTATTCAAGTATATCAACATGAGGGAGAGGAGGAGTTTATGTTCAATTTGTTACAAGTAAATATCCTTATTGTTCAACTACTTATATTATATTTCAGTAGTAAGTTTGTAATAAATATAATCAACTTACTCGAATCCTGATAATTATCTTAGAAATTGATCATAATGAATAACAAATACTAGTTTTATTAGTAAATCAAATTCAAACATTATCTAAAGTAGTTTTAAGCGAAGATGGATAGTGGCTAGCAGTGGAATCCAGGATGCGCGTTTCGTCTTATTGCGGACTCGTCAACGGGATGTACTTGCATCCCCGATTTGATGTTCACTCTGGGACTCGAACGCCGTACCGTTCGATTCAAACGCCATCGCGTGATCCGCTTAGCTATTGAGTCCTGATAACCACTCGCTTGTACAATGGAGTGAAGTTTTAATTCACTTGGTATTTTTTTTACTTATAACTTCCCATTGTTATTTAGGATTGCAATTAATCAGTCTCTTGTTGGAGTATGTGCATCCTGTGCGGATGAGTTTGTGAAATGTGTACAACCTTTCATTGTATATGTGTTAGGAAAGAGCCCAATCAAAGACATCACAGTTGTTGATAGTATGCATCGAAAAGGATATACATTATTCATATATCGATTCTTGAACTGCTAACATTTAATTGGCTATCACTGAATATTTATCGTCAGGATCGATTAGGAAATAAGTAAAGGAAACTCACTGAAATACTTTATGCTGAGAATTCTATATTGTACCACAAGTAGAATAGTGAATAAAGCCATTATTAATAATAATAATCTAAACAGTTGAGATCATGAGTCAGTTGAAGCTAGACCACCATGGAAAAACTGGAAGCACTGGACGGCCGTCTCGTCCTATTGTGGGACTCCTCAGTAGTGCACATCCACGACCCCACCTCTTGGGATTCGAACCGAAGACCTATCAGTCTCCTGTCAGGTGCTTAACCTCTAGACCACTGATCCGGCACCCAACTGTGTCAATGTTTAACTTCAACTAATCCACGAAATTGAGCGGCATATCCACCATTGTCATCAGTGAGTTACTATCTCACAAATGACCCGGTTGAACTTATGGGTCCTAGGTTCGAATCCCGCGAGGCGGGGTCGTGGATGCGCACTGCCGAGGAGTCATACAATAGGACGAAACGGCCGTGCAGGTTTTCCATGGTGGTCTAGCTTCAATTGACTCATGATCTCATCTGTTTAAATTACTACAACCTCCACAAAAACCCTTCTGATAATAATAATAATCTATTTAATTACTTTTTTTCATTATTTATTTGTTTTATCCAATCATAATTCTTAGCTCTATATCGACTAGTTCATCTTATCAATCTGCATCGACAGTTCTTCCAGAGGAGTATTATCAAACAAATTCATCATGTACAACATTGAATTCTGGTAATGGTAAGTTGATTTATTCATTTGTAAATAGATATGTGTTTTGTTTTTACTTTCTTCTCTTCCCAAGTTGAGATCATGAGTCAATTGAAGCTAGACCACCATGGAAAACGTGGAAGCACTGGACGGCCGTTTCATCCTAGTATGAGACTCATAAGCAGTGCGCACCCACGATCCCACGCCCCGCGAGACTCGAACCCAGGACCTATCAGTTTCGCGCCAGGCGCTTAGCCAACTAGACCAACTAGACTCACTGAAGATAATGGTGTACGGTTGCGCAACTTCGTGGATTGGTTGAAGTTAGACATTAACATCGTTGGATGCCGGCTCAGTGGTTTAGTTGGTTAGGCGCCTGGTGCGAAACCGATAGGTCCTGGGTTCTAATCTCGCGGGGTGCGGAATCGTGAATACGCACTGTTGAGGAGTCCTATACTGGGATGGAAAGGCCGTCCAGTGCTTCCAGGTTTTTAATAGTGGCCTAATATTGATCGCTTCATGATCTCAAAATGATTTTGTGTTTACTAATCGGATTGCGAAGTGAAATAATTTTGATGAAAAAAACTATTGTATGTTGACTCAGTTGTCCAGTGGTTAGGCACTTGCCTCTAGATTTGACGAACAAAGATTCGATTCTCTAAAGAGTTATGGACAAGGACTCTTGAAGAGTCTCATATTTAGATAAAACAGTTATTCGTTGCTTCTTGTTATTTGATGGTTGTCTAACTAAAATCAATCCACAATGTAAAATTATTACAGTCTACAATTTCTACAATCCACTTTACTAGAACAGTTCTCTAATCGGTTCTTTAGGGACCAATCCAATTATTTCATTCATTTTAGAATTAATTAATTAATTAGATTAGATTAGATTAGGTCATCATTATAGTGAAGATTTTGCTTTAACTTAATCATTAAAAGCCATTGTGATTCTCTTTACTTGTTGACTCCCTCCTGTCCAAAAATATATCATTAAATCAGTTTAGCTAATTGTAGACTCATTCTTAATGCACCCTTTTATTCAATCCTTTGACCATAATATCCATACACATACAAATTCTTTCAATAAAAGCATATTCTATTGACAAAGCAATCAACCGCAAGATTTTCCGAGCGAAATTCAAGATGCAATGTCGAGTAGGTTGTTACTTGTTGCTGCCTTACTTCATCAACTCTTAAAGGGATTTTATAGTTGAATTCATCAGTTAATTAAAGATAGACCATTATGAAGAACGTGGAACAATTGAACCACCGTTTCGTCCTAGTATGGGATTCCTCATCAGTGCACATCCACGGTCCCGTCTCGCGAGATTCGAATCTAGAACCTATCAGTCTCACGCTCGAGCACTTAACTTACTAGACCACTGAGCCGACCGACATCCAACTGTGTTAATGTCTAACTTCAACCAATCTACGTAATTGAACGACACATCCACTATTGTCTTCAGTGAGTTAGTATCTCACAACAGAACCGGTTGAAATTCACTGGTCACAACTTATCACCAGAACTTCAGGAAATACCTCTTAAGGCTAGTCACTAGTGAGCATATACTGACTAGTATCAGAAGGGGGTTTTGTGGATATTATAGTAATTTTAATAGTTGAGATTATGAGTCCTGGGTTCGAATCTCGCGAGGTGGGATCGTGAATACGCACTGTTGAGGAGTCGCACAGTAGGACGAAACAACTGTCCAGTGCTTCTAGGTTTTCCATGATGTTTCAACTTCAATTGACTCATGATCTCAACTATTAAACTTACTAAAGTATTCCTCTCATTACTCTTTGGTTTTCATTAAATATTAATTTTTGTTTTTGTTTTAACGTTTGAATTTTACAAGTGGATTAATGTAGCAATCATCATTAGAATCATTTAATTAAAATCCTTTATCTTCAATAATCCATTTGTTTACAATAGAAGATATATATGTTCAATGTTTCAATTGGGAAATTAATTTTAGAATTTATTTTTAAGATAGATAGGTGAATAGATAGTTACTTATCGAGATTGAATATTTTTTTGAGAAGAGTTTATAAATAGTTTGTCATCTATATAGGTTAAAATGAATCAGTTACTAGGGTGGTGTGTGTTACTAATGTCGATAGATATCAGTAGTATATATCATTAATCGAAAGTGAAATGTCTGACGGTAGAAGATTAAGAAGATCGATGAAAATCGAACGAGAACAGAGAACGATTGCTGTGTAAATGAAAGAACAGTGAATTCTGAGATGATTAATTGACATTTTCAAAAGGAACAGATCGAGGTTGGGGGATAGTCAGCTCTCCCTCTCGAAATGATCTCAAATGGACACGTGTATACAACCACTGCCATAGAAGTCCTACTCACTGCCTTCTCGTGTCGGTGGTGTTGGTTACAAAATTGAGAGGACGGAAAGTGAATATCCGGCTCTTAAACCAGGTTGGTGGATATGCGAGATGCACCTAGGAGAGTTGAAAAATCCCTATCTCAAACCGATGGTGCACATGTGCTCCAGTGTCCTAGGAAAACAAATGGCGTTTGACCCTTTTGTTGGTCAACGGCTAGCATGCGACTGCATCTCCTAACGTTGCCCCACTATCTTTTGGATTAGACATTTAGGTCGAAGACTCAGGGTGTACCCCCATAAGAAAACCACCTGTTTCGGTCCGGGCTCCCGAGCAGTATCGTAGCCCTCACACAAATCGATCCATAATTTATAGTCTCGCTGTTTTTCATATGGTGAAATATAAAACATACATTTGTATATGATAGAGTATAAACTGTATACTAGATAAGTAAACTGACTCATTGTAAACTTGAGATAATCTATTAACTAGATCATGAGATTACAGACTTGATTTTGTTAGAATATAAAGGTTACTGATATCATCAAATCAGTAATTTAGTGTGATTTTTTCCTGTTGGCATTTCATTAAGTTCTTTTCTACGTGATGATGTTGGTAGCACATATCAATCTTCTTCCTTTACGTGGGCTTAGGACCGAAAGTAACTTTAGAAGGGCTTCAGATGAAGTTAATGTGATGACAACTTACTAGCCAACAAATTTTGAGATTCAATATCATCGTTTACTACCCTGTAAGTGTGAATCAGTGTGTAAACCTCGTTTAGAAGAAAATAGGGTGAGATTATATGGAGATGACCTTTGAACGATGCTAAAATAGCCTTGAGAATGTCCACCTACTGATTAGGGCTAAATGAGGGTTTTAACCCTGTATCAAGGAATAAGATTGTGATTTACAGTTGATCGTTAAGCATAAAGATTCTATATCGAGTTTTCATCATGGACTGATATCAGCTAAAATGCCAAGATTCTATTTAGCCAAATAAATGAATGAATTTCGCGCCGAAATCCAAGACCTGTTATCGTGATTCTGATTAGTTCGTCCATAAATTATAGTTCGTTTGAAAGATAGAAAAAAAAGATTACGTTTTACCAATCTGTTTGTACAATTACAACCGATTGCTTGCTTGTTTGTTTGTTTTCTGATATTAGGAAATATACCTAATGGATTATCAAAACTACAAAATCGTGTTCATTCTTCACATTGTACTATTAATAATGATGTAAACAATTCCACAAATCATTATATTCACAGTCAACAATCACAACATCATCAACAGTTGAATTCACATGTTGTTCATCAACTTAATAGTACAACATCGTTACAACCTCGTTCATCTTCTGATTGTCCATCGAGTAAGTTAGTTTTCATTAGTATTATGATGATTATCATTAAGTCACTTATCAGTTATATCTCGATGAGAATAATGAATGGTAACTGTTGTAATCTATTTCTGGACCAATACTAAACGTATATTTTTATCGTATAATTGTTTAATAACTAAACTATACATATTCATATTCTTATTATTATAAGCTTTATTTTGACCTATAAACTATTATTATACGACTTACCATTCTTGGGTTATGCCCCCTGTCTATCGATTACTACCTCCCTTATTCACAGCTACATCTGGCCAATTCTTCTACAAATGTTGTTTTCTATTTTCTGGTACGATGTGGTCTGTTTGGTTGGTGTATATGAACCCCAGTATGTTTGAAGTACATGATTCATATTGCAGAAGCTAAGATTGGTGTTCTGAACTTTGACAGTCAAGGCTAGGCAGGAAGCAGGACCGATAAGACTCTAGACTTGTACTGGTTTATGCATCATTGGTCATAATTCATTGTTCTCTAATTGGCGGTATCATGACATTATTACATTGATAGGGGACACAGGGCACAAGTTATAACACTACCTTCCTGTTCGTAGTAAATAAAATAGAAATATACTACTTTTAATAGTATCTTGTCCTGTTGAACGGAACGATTCCAGTGCAAACGAAAGGAAGTTTTAATAATCATTGCATTTGTCAAGTCTATATTTTATGTACTGGGATATGATAACTGTCACCATTGATTAATAAGCTAAATCTCGTAAAGATCTATTATGATCATCAGTGAGATATAGGATGCTCGTTTCTTTCTATTTGTAATTTCAACTAGTTAATCTATTCAAGGTGTAACAATTTACTATAATTTAAGCTTGTATCTTGTTGAGAAAATAATACGATTGTGATCAATCAATCTGGTTATATCACTCTTACAAGAAGCCTGTAGCTCCTCGAATAACTCAATGGTAAGGTTTCATACTGTGAAACTGGTTAACATGGGTTTGAACTTTACTAGAAGGATCCGTCCGATCAAGATCACAGGTATCCCTTACCCAATACTACTAACTAGCACAAAATATAGGACGAGAGTTTAGTTGAATATTGTCATCAAAGCAAACAAACTAAATAACTTGTTTTGTGTACATGGATGCGTTTTAAGTCCAGTGATGATCATATGTCAGTTGAATTTCCTCTTTCTGTCTATTATTATGTAACGAATCACTTTACTTACAATGTTCTGTTTAATCTCTGATTTACATTCATTAAGCTCACAAATATCGGATTCATAATTTAATTAGTCTTCGTCTATCTGGCTTCAACCATATAGACTATGAGATAGAGCTGCCTAACAATATTTTGCAAGTATAGGGGTTGTGGAGATTATTAAGTTTTTGATTGAGATCATGAACCGATTGATGTTAGACCACCTTTGGAAACCTGGAAGCACTGGACGATCGTTTCGTCCCATTGTGGAACTCTTCAGCGGTGCGCATCCACGATCCCGCACCCCGCGAGATTCGAACCCAGGGCCTTCGGTCTCGGTTCATGATCTCAAATATTTTGCAATGTGGTTGCACAATTTAGTAAATTAATCGATGTTGAACATGTACATCAATAAGTGTTGAGTAATGTAAAGGTTAAGCTCTCTGAATGAGAACTGAAGGTTCAGGACTCAATCTCTGGTAGATTCATGAATGCATACTCTTGGTAAAGTCCATACTCAATCAGTCAGTCAGTCAGTAACAACGTAGAACTTCGTACCTACGTACATCAGTTCGAGCTACCATAACACATTAGCACAGAGATACAATTGTTGATTCGAATCCCATAGTGGTAGAGGTAGTGAAAGTATAAGTAGTAATCGAAAAGATTAAGGTTTGAAGATGTTGTTCAAGGATTATAAACCAGTGAAATAAATTTGAAGAGAGAAAAAAGAAAGGGACATGAAGAATTCAGAAAATTAGAATATGGGAGAACACAAAGAGTGTATGCATCTGCGCCATCGCAAACGATTTTGAGCCATGTTATTCAAGGTCTTTAACCATCTATTGCTATCATCTCGCGTATTCCAATCAGATAGTCTACACTTTCTAACATGGCTCAGTTCACTTGTCAGTGACTTCATGGATTTGTGCCATGTTTTGTTCTGGCCACCCCTAGCTTTCTTCCAACCTATTCCTACACTATAAAACATCGCATGTTGGGGCAGTCGGTGGTTGGGCATATGTAACACATGTCCCAGCCATCTCAACTGATAAAGTTTCACTACTTCATCAATTGATTTGCCATCCTTACCTAGTACCCGTTTCATAACATTTGTATTACTTACTGGGTGGTCCCATGATATACGAGCAATGCTTCGAATACTAGTAACCTCCGAATATCTTCTACCCTTACCGGCCATATTTCACTGCCATAAAGCAAGACGGAATGAATGGCGACTGTCTAATTCTTATTAGTTTTCAATAGTTATCTCAGTTAATTCAGTTTCTTATTTAACGTAAACCACAATATTCCCTTCTAGTGTCGTCATCATCACCTTAATTAGTAACGTATTTTTTTACATTTTCAGATTCATCTTTTATTCATGTACAATCAATGAATTTGGATCCACAAACATTGACCATATTTAATCAATTCAATATTGGTTAGTTTTATATGAGAGAAACTTTTGTAGAAAATGATTTTTTCTTCAAAGTACTTTAAGTGGGCAATCAGTAATAACCCCCCGAGTTATAAACTCAAATGTTGTTCTGTATGTATGATGGACATGGAGAGTTCACTTTGGGGGAGTTGGAAAATTCTGATTCCAAATCAATGGTGCATATGGGCTCCAATATCCTGAAGGAACAAATGAACGTATGAACCAATTATTGGTCACCGGCTAGCATTGAACTGCATCTCCCTACATCACTTCACTGTCTTGTAGATCAGATCTTTGATTGAATGCTCCAGGTGTGGTCCCCTATAAAAATCACTTGCTTCGATCTAGGCGCTCGGACAGTATCTCAGCCCTCACACGAATCGAATGATTTGTGTGGCGCATATATATTTGGTGCCTCCTTGTACCAATGTTTATGTGTTTAAATATAATATAATAATAATGTATGGACAAATATCACATCTACGTGTGATATCTAATAAGTAATCTGGATAAGGCAACATTGGATTATGAATTGAGAGATTAAACCGTAGCTAATTGATTACGGTTACTCAACGTCTTTTTATGTAGTTCTTGATATGTTAGTTTCGTATTTTTCATATTTTATGAGCAGCGACAGAAATTCATGATACAAGGTGAGGTGTGATATTTTCAAGGTTGATCTTTCTAACTTCCACTTTCCTTGCAAATATTGGTTATGTGGGTGAAACGCTTGATTTTTATCATACCCTAGTACAAATGGCTGTATAACTTTGAACCATGAGTTTGCTTGATTTACTCTTATTATAGAGAAAGAGTGCACCAACCTGTAAAACTCGATTGAGTCGTTACGATTAGAAAACTTGACTACCACATCAAACAGTTATGATTGGGACTACCATAAAGATTTAATATAAAGCAGTAGCCTTAATAATCAACGCTTATACTTTTAAAACATTAGAGTTGTGCAAATTCAAACCTTTGTCCATTTATTACAATTTAAGTAACTGGATAGTGTCTCTAGCTTTCATATGGGATAATTGTGACTGAAAGTTGTATGGTATATAAAGGTTTACTGAATTAATACGTTGCATTATAACTCTGTGATTAATCCCTTAGATAGACAGGAATCTTACTTGTAATCTTTTTAAAAATCATAAATCTTCTGATTTAAAGTTTTATTCTTTTATATATTTATATCAACATATAAATATTGGTACAAGGAGGCACCAAATAGATATGCGCCACATAAATCATCCCATACATGTGAGGGCTGGGGTTCTGCTCGGAGCCACACTTGGAGCCTTCGACCTAAAGATCTGATCCATAAGGCAGTGGAATGACGTAGGGAGATACAGTCACATGCTAGTCGTTGACCAACGATTGGTTCATACGTCATTTGTTCCCTTAGGATACTGGAACCCATGTACACCATTGTTTTAGAATTTGTGTTTTACAACTCCCCTAGGTGGACTCTCCGTATCCACCAAACCCTGTTAAAGCCGTGGACATTCACTTTTCATCCTTTCAATTTCATAAACAACAGTATTGCCGCGAGAAGGGAGTGACTACGACTTCCCTTGTAATGGCTGTTTGTACGTGGCCATATGAGAGCAGTTTTCGTGATGGAGAGCTAACTCTCCCCACTCTCAGTTGTACCATAGCACTAGGGGGGGGGCAAATATTATTTACTCATTTAAAATCAATTTTATAATGAAAATATGTACTAACATAACCTTAATTATATTACGCAAGATTGGTTGCGTAGAATGTCTTGCGTTGACTTTCTCCTGTCGACCAGCGTTGTCTACGCAAACGGAGGATAAGTTACCTGAGTTGGCCTCCTCAATGTGCATTCACAGATTCAGCTGCTCCTGTGGAGATAGCTATATCGGGGGTACTACCAGGCAACTTAACCAACTAATGAGTGAACATCTACCAGCTTGGTTTATAAAGGACCAGATAAAAACAATTCTCAGTTCTATATTGGCATATCTTATTGATAGAGGTCATGCTGTGTAGATAAATCGAAATCATTTCGAATGATCTATCGTATATCTCCATCATTTCCCAACAGAGTTCGTTCCCGCCTCCTACATGTAGCTGAAGCCATAGGAATTCGTACATATAACCTCAATTTATGTGTACAGAAGAAATTCGTAACTAATTCTCCCAATAGCACTCAAGCTCTGATTTATAATCATTCTTCAATGGATTCAGTAAAAGGATTATAAACGTGAACTATCAATTGAATTATATATATATATATATATATATATATATATATATATATATATATATATATATATCCTTTATTCTTTACATATTTATATGATACAATATAGTTGATGCCAATCAAATACCAGGTTATCATCCTATTTCATCGAATCTGCCTGATTGGAAAATTCATCGATTAGAAAGAAAAAATCGTGATGCAGCTAATATTTATGCAGTAAGTATATATATAGTGTATATATGTGTGTATATTGTTGAAAAACTTCCATGTTTATACTCAAATAAATGAATTGGGTGGGTTTTGTTTTTCTTTCTTTCATTGAACACATTCGTTTTATAATAAGGTGATATGAATGCCTCTACCACCCAAATGCCCTAGGTACAGCTGAAGGTGGGGAGAATTAAATTTCGTTCTTTAAATCCTCTCACATGGGACTACGCGTATACAACCACTGCCATGGAAGTCCTACTCATTGCCTTCTAACCACTGAATTGTTGTTTACGAAATTGAGAGGACGAAAACCTTATGCCCGGTGCTTTAACCGGATTGGTGGAAATGGAGAGTTCGAATTGGAAAACCCTGATTCCAAACTAATGGTGCACATAGGGTTGGCTCCAGGATTCTGAGGGAACAAATAGCGTATGAACCTATTGCTGGTCACCGGCTAGCATGTGACTGCATCTTTTAACGTTGCTCTACTGCCCTGTAGATTAGACCTCTAGGTCGAAGGCTCCAAGTATAGTTTCTTATAAAAACTACCTACTTTGATTTGGTCACCCGGGCGGTATCACAGCCCTCACATATAATCAATGATAACTACTCCTGGCCTCATTGTTATTGTATGGCGCATATGTTACCAATGTTTATGTGTTCAAATAAATAAATATAAAATAAACACAGTAAAGATAATAATAGTTTGGAGTGGTATCATTAATCCAAAATATTTGTTCATTTATAGTGATGACCAGTACTTTTTTTTGTCAAACAGCACTGATTGTATATATGTGATGTGTTTGCACAAATTGTAACTCACATGAGATAGACGTTTGTTGTTTAAAAAGTGAGTATACTGCTCTACATTGTTTGACATAGACTTTTGACGGTAGAAAGTGTATAAATATCTCAATTACTTGCTGATAAAATGTCTTTTGTATGACGGGACTGCAGATTGAATTAGATTAGACATTTATTTATACTAGGCAAATGTTAAATCACTTGACGAGGAGTCCCATACTAGGACGAAACGTCCGTCTTGTGGTTCCAGGTTTTTCATGGTGGTCTAGCTTCAATTGACTCATGAATTCAACTATAAAATTACTGAAATCTCCACAAAACCTCCTTCTGAGGCTATAAATGTTGCTAAACTGAGGCAATTTTGATTTTTTTACGCTTGTATAACTAACATCTACCCAAAAAATGATTACAGGTAGTGCTAAGATGTCTAAAATGAAGTTTACACCTTTCAATGCGTTGAGCATCATCGGCATATGGGAAATTTACGAGTCGATGTATAAAACTGGTTAGTTGTAACAGTAACAGAGAGAGGGGTCAGCATATTAAATCAAAATGTTTAAAAAAAACTTTCTTCCCTATAGGAGAATGAAATAGTTCGAACCAAAACTCATTTTTCTCTTCAATAACTTAATACGGTTATAATTCACTTGTAAGAGTTTAGATCTTCTCTTTGTCGATATTGAGGATTTCATTTGATTAATCTCTTTTGTTGCATATATGCATCTCTAAGTAGACTGCCTTAATATTGTGATTACATTACAAGTATTTGAAGTAACATTTGATGGTCGTTCGAGGTAGAATACAGAAAGTGCTTTTCGTCCTTTTTAAGACTTATCAGCTGAATAGACGCACGCCACAGTATTAATGTTTACACGTGAATCGGAACCCAGTATCTCTCTTCAAATGCTCTACGTATTATCCACTACATACGATTATGTTTACTATTTGTCGATGCATTAATTAATTTCATTAAAGAGAAGTAATAAATGATTAAACCAGAGAGAGGTTTTGTGGAGATAATAGTGATTTAATAGTTGAATTCATAAGTCAATTGAAGCTAGATACCATCATGGAAAACCTGGAAGCACTGAACGGCCGTTTCATCCTAGTATGAGACTCCTGAGTGGCAGCGTGCATCCACGATCTTGCACGCGGGATCCGAACCCAGAACCCATTAGTCTTGATCGCGATCGCCTAACCTTTTGACCACTGAGCTGGCCAGTATCCAATGATGTTAATGTTTAACTTCAACCAATCCACAAAATTGCACTACCATCCGTCATTGTTTTAAATGATTAAACCTTAAATTCTATCAGTATAACTATGATTCAATTATCATTGTGAATGTTTCCCATTTTTAATCATTTCAATTTATAGGATGAATTAAAGAAATGGGGTCTTGTACCACATTGGAAACGTGAATTAATTGAAAAGAAACAATTGAATAAAATGGTTTGTCAAAATGATTTCATTTTCTTTCTATTATATTCTTTATGCCCTATTGATTATCATTTGTCTAAATCTCCAATTGTAACACTGACTTATATGATTTTGGCATTGTGCCAAGCCAATGATGCATTAACCAGTACTGGCAGCCTGGAGGCAACTCTAGTTTTTCTCTCATAACCATGTCCTGTCTATAAATAGATCCTAGCAGTTACTATTCATTTATTCTTCATTAGGATACGGACACTTCCCACGTGAAGTCCCACAATATGACAAAACGGCTATCCAGTGTTTCCTGGTTTTCAATGGTAGTCTAGCTTTAATTGACTCATGAATTCAGCTATTAAACTACTAAAGTCTTCATTAAATCCCCCTTATGAATGAAATGCTTCTTTGTAAAATGTGCACATAAATGTTATGATAATAACACCATTTCAAGTGTATGTTTTCTCTATCTAACGGTGTTCAGATTCACTTGGTATTGTTTACTTGTATCTTCCCGATTGTCTTAGATTCCACTGCTAGCCGCCATCTATCTCTGCTCATATAAGTGTTCAGATAGTAATTTGAAATAGATGATAATATAGTCATGACTACACTATGAAGACAAAAAAATATGCTATTTCTTATAACTGAAAGTCCAAATTGTCTTTGAAACGAAATCTTTACATTCTGAAGGTTATTTATTATTTACTTATTTGAACTCATAAATATCGGTACAAGAAGGCACCAAATACATATGCGCCACATAATAACAATGAGGCCAGTGGTAGTTATCATTGATTTGTGTGAGGGCTGGAATACTGCTCGGGTGCCCAAATCAAAGCCGGTTGTTTTCTTAGGGTCTTTGACCTGAGGGCCTTATTCATAAGACAGTGGAGAAACGTAGGGAAATGCATTCCAATGCTAGCCAGTGACCAATAATTGGTTCATACGTCATTTGTTCCCTTAGGATACTGGAGCCCATGTACACGATTGATTTGGAATCAGTTTTCCAACTCCCCGAGGTGGATCATCTATATCCACCAACGCGTGTAAAACATCGGACATTCGTTTTTCGTTCTCTCAATTTCGTAAACAACACCTCAGTGGTGAGAAGGCATTGAGTAAGACTTCAGTGGTAGTGGCTGTAGACGTGTGACCACGTGAGAAGATTTAGAGAGAGAGAGTGGACTCTCCTGACCTTCGGCTATTCTGAAAGTATCTAAAACTTGTCTGTGATTCAATAGGTTTATTTGTGACTAGTAATAATGCAATGAAATCTTAATTCGATATAATTTATTCTGTTTCCATATAAGATGTTAGGTCTACATACAATAATTATCATGTTTTTTCTGTCTACACGCATATAATGAACATAATCTGAAGCATACTATTACACTTAACTGTTTACTATTCACTTCGATAATTCGCCTATAGACAATTGTAAAGTGTAATATGAATAATACTTATCACAATGGTTGATTACTGTGTATATGGATTGATTATATCAATGAATAAGGGAGTTGGAAAATTCCTTTTTTCTATTGTTTGTTTGAAACTTTTCATTGATGTTCAGGACTTAGATTGATCAGTCTTTTATTGGCATATTTGAATCCTATGTGGAATATTTTAAGTTACAAGCATTGTAATCAGAGATAATGGTGGCTAATATTAGAACTCAATAGCTAAGTGGATAACATGATAGCGTTTCAAGTAAACGGTACTAGATTCGAGTCTTGGAGTGAACATCAACTCTAGAATACAGGCATATGCAACTGACGAGTCTCAAATAAGATGAAGCGCATGTCTTAGGTTTCACTGCTTGCTATCATTCATCTTTACTTACTTACTTACTTACTTACTTACTTGGAATATCAACCAGTAATTTAATCAGTTATATATTTAAATACTGTACAATGTATATCTTTGAATAATATTGATGTATTGAACAGTTGTTTAGATCTAATGTATCTTCTATTTCAAACAATTACTGATAGGCATGATTCATCTGTATGAAAAATAACAACTAATCACATGTATTTTCATTCACCCCAAGGCT
The DNA here is from genome assembly GCF_000699445.3 of Schistosoma haematobium. Lineage (NCBI taxonomy): Eukaryota > Metazoa > Platyhelminthes > Trematoda > Strigeidida > Schistosomatidae > Schistosoma > Schistosoma haematobium. Next base: position 2,402,390 of record NC_067196.1, on the reverse strand, counting down.
TATTCTCTCTTTCTTTCTCTCTTATCATCTGTTTCAGTATTATGTACATTAAAAGTAGCCTAATCTCTAGGGTGTATATTCAAGTATAGATTAACATGTCAGTCATAGGTAAAAATGGAATTGAATAATTAGTTAACTTGTAAACTGTGCAGTTTAATTGAAAGTTCTGTTGTTCTTTTTTTTGTGTGTGCTTGACTCCTCTATGTTTTTTTTTCACTATTTGTTTGAACACATAAATATTGGTACAAGGGGGGGAGGCACCAGATACATATGCGCCACACAATAATAATGAGAATGCGAAGAGATAAAGAATGTTAGATGCGTGTATAAAGAAAAACAAAGAACGATAACGACCACAAGTTAGTGTATGGTAGTGAAATAATAATAATAATCAGTCAGTCAGCTACAACGTAAGACCAGGCACATATATGTATCGGTCCAAGTTGCCATACCGCATTAGCACAGCAAGATGAATAGCGGATTCATAGAAGTAGTTTTTGCTGCCTTGACATGGTAGTTGAGCTTGCCTATCGTGATGAAGCAACTGAGCTATACTGTCTGGAACAAGCGTTCCTCAAGTTCCTACCATGTCAGACAGGTCGGTTAAAGAGCGATAAGACTAAAAGCAACAAACCCAAGGTCCGAAGGTGAAGTCGTACTGCTGACTGTACAGAGGTGTAACAGCAGTAAGGTGTTTCCTTCAGACAATCAGCATGACAGCGGTGCGGCCTTCCCACAAGGAGGGGCGGGGTTAGAAAAGGTCGACCCTAAAAATGCACACCTTGCCTTATCCCACGGATATCCGTCTCGGGCGGTAAGATCTCAACAAGTACAGAGCTAACACGAAAATGACTCACGAAGAGGTCGCGTGTGACCGACCTCAAGTAGTTGTCCCTTGGGTACTGTGGTCACACTCTCAGGTCACTAAAACCTCCTCTAATCCAATTTCCTTTTCACGTACGTTCAGACGAACCCTTCCATGGTGTGGGCAACCGGGAAGTGATAATCGCCCTCATACCTCTAACAGCACTCAAGACCACTGAAATAATAATAATGGGGGAAACAGAAAGATACAACTGGAAAGAATTCTTTCATTTAAAGAAGTTACAGCCACTTTTTATGAAGAAGGTAAAAGAAGGTTACAGCAGGATCGCCACTGGCTTCTATTCTGAGCCATATCTGATAATGTCTCTAGCCACTGTGTTGAACCATCTCTCGGACCCCAACCAGGGAGTCGTGAAGGACCAACAGAAGCCAGCCCTTTGCAGCTTTCTTTCATACCCCGACACCATGTCATACACTGAACACCTCTCCTTTTTTCCAACCAATCACAGCGTCGGGAAATAATGCACGACGTGGAATTCTCTGGGACGACATTCGTAGAACATGTCCAAGCCATCGAAGTCGATGTTTTATGATAGTGACACCAATTGAATTATCATCTCTGTGCCCAAACACATGATTCCGAACCTCTATATTACTAACATGGTGTTGCCACTGGATACCAGCAATCCTTCGGAGACAACAATGATCAAACACAGAGAGCATAGGCCACCGATCAGCATTCTCCAACCCACTCTGTCCTGGGCCTTTCTTTCTAGTTCTATCCAATTTTTGTTCATTTTTCTCATGTCTTCCTGGGGCTCCTGTGGGGTTACTGCCGGTTCAAAGCCTGGATAAAGGAAAGGGACTAGGCATGGGTTAGCGACTCCATCCTATAGAAAACTAACTCGCTAAAAAACGCTAACCAGAAAAAAGTATTCAAACCCCTTCCGTTTCCACACTAATCATTATTTGTTCTTGTTCTTTGATCTTGTTAAGTTTCTGTTAGTCATTCGACTTTCAATTGATGATACATACTACTTATATCTATCAATATCTGTAGCACACACAATATGCTACTTGTAAAACCGGAAAAACTTATACTGAAGTTCTGTAGTTAGACTATTAGAATGATGCTACATTGACAATTTATTCATTTAAATATCTAAACAATCATGATCAATGTTATGTTCTGTCTGTTCTTTTTTAATACTGATCATAGTATTGACTACTTTTTAAGCATTCAACATTCCAATATAGTACATATATATGATATTGAATCACTGAGAGTAATGGTCACATAGCAACTTAATCGGTAGAATTCAAACAAATATGATATTAACCAACGTTACTCAATGATCAATCAATTAGAAATGACATGGTTTTTCTATTGATTTAGTTGAACTTATATGACCTTAAGTTGGAAATCATTTAAATGAGTCTTTCAAATCATAGTTAGTATTTATTATGAATGAGTTTATTCTATATTAGAGTTTTTTCTGGTACAACATAGAATTCTTAGCATAAAGTATTTCAGCAAGTTTCTCATTTCTTATTTCTTGATCGAACCTGATGATAACATATTATTGAGTGGTTGCCAGTTAGAAGGTTAGTAGTTCAGTCAATCGACATCTAAACAACGTACATTCTTTTCTCTGTTTATTGCCAGCAACCGTAATATCTGTCATTGGACTTTGTTTGCAACTTGTGAATATTATAGTAATTTTAATAGTTGAGATCATGAGTCAATTGAACCTAGACCACTGTAGAAAATCTGGAAGCACTCGACGGCCGTTTCGTCCTATGTGGAACTCCTGTGTGGCAGTGCGCATCCACGATCTAGCCTCGCAAGATTCGAACCCAAGACCTATCAGTGTCGCGCACGACCACTTAACTATTAAACCACTGAGCTGGCCGGTATCCAACAGTGTTTATGTTTAACTTCAATCAATCCACGAAATTGCTCCTACGTACACCATTGTCTTCAGTGAGTTGATATGTTACAACAGACCTGGTTGTACTCCACTGGTCACTGCTTCTCACTAGAACTCCAGGAAATGCCTCTTGAAGTCAGTCACCAGTGAGCAGATGATTATTATGAGAAGGGGATTCGCGGGCGAGACTGATAGTTCCTGGGTTCGAATTTCACGGGGAACGGACGGGATCATAGATACGCACTGCTGAGGAGTCCCACAATAAGACGAAACAGTTCTTCAATTGACTCATGTTTTCAACTATTAAATGTTAAATGTTTTTCAACTTTCATTGGATAATCAGTTCGTATGTTTGTTTTTTTTCTTGTATAGGAAACAAATCCTCATCAATCACAACATTACAATAATGATACATCATTAACAACAACAACAACAACAAATGAATTAGCTGAAAAACTTCAACGTCGTTTAGATAAAGTTACTAAAGCAATGATTGAATAATTTCATCATTGAATACTGTATTAATGAAGTAACCAAGGTTTCTTGTTATCATTATTATTAATAGGATATTACATAATTCTTAACGGTGTTCACTAATTATTCTTTATTTATATGATTGATCTTTATTTTCTGGCTACTGATTACGCTTGAGTTTTTCTTGTTTAGATAATAGTTTTAACTTATTCTGTTTCTATGGTGCCTTTTATTTAGAATTCAGGTAACTATGTCGTATTATTATTATTATTACTATTATTATTAATAGTAGGGTATAACAGCTATTATGAAGTGTATACTTGTGAGAACTATTATTATAGTATGTGCTACTGATGTTGACAGATATAAGTAGTATGTATATGGTTAATCGAAAATAGAAATGCTTGACGTCAGTAAGTTGAGATCATCGAAGAGAACAACACCACCACCACCACCACCAACAACAACGAATGATTGATATGGAAACGAAAGAATCATCAAATCTAAGCCAATGAATGAATATTTCTACAACTTAATTATTTACTATATGATTCAAAGATTTCAATAAAACATTCTATTAATTTGTGTATTCTTATTCAATACACTATTCATACTTTATGAATCCTATTCATAATCGAATCAAGATCATTGATGGTGTTTCTTTTTGTTTTTCATTTCTCTTTGATATTTCAATGATATTGAATATTGATCACTTGTTTGTTTGATCGATTCTTTGATTTGAACATGATTGATTATTGATTTGTTTTATTTCCTCTTGAATAAATCTTATCTGAATACTATTGACAATCATATCAAATCATTAACTCTATATTATTACTTCTAGAATAATCGATAATGATAACCAATCATTAATAATTATTCAAATAATGACAATCATTTCAATGATTAAAAAAAAACTTTACTCTTTCCATTCTATGTATCTTCAAATGACGTACATTTGTTTATGTGTTTAGTTAGTTGAGTTAATTTTGTTAATGTTTGTAATATTCTTCAAAGTTTATAATACATACTGGTTGGGGACCGCAAGATGATCGCAACCGATGGTTAGAGACCTTGAATGATATGGTTGAAAATCGTTTGCAATAGCGCAGGTGCATACACTCTTTGTGTTCTCCCAAATTCTAATCTTCTGATTCCTCCTTGTCTCTTTTTTCTTTTCCCAAGTTTATTTCACTGGATTATACTCTTTGAATAACATCTACGAACCCTAATCTTTCCGATTACTGCTTATACTCTTACTACCTCTACCACTAAGGGATTTGAATCGACAATTGTATCTTTGTGCTAATGTGGTATGGTAACTCGAAGTGATGTATGTACGTACGAAGTTCTACGTTGTTACTGCCTGACTATAATACAAACTAATTCAATGATAAGTTATGTGATATTGTACATTTACAATTGATTAGTTACTGGGTAGAGGTGATCAATATCATACGTGTCAGGTCCTTAGTGTACATTGAATCCTATCGATCAAGTTATAATGTGGCTATTAGTCTGTCTAGGTGATTCAATTATTGCATGCACTGTTGTTAAGATAAGATAGTGGGTGAAGGTAGTCAATAGGAAATTATGGACCTAGTTTTCCATTTAAACACATAAACATTGGTACAAGAACGCAACAAATAGATATACGCCAAATAAACCATTTGATTTGTGTAAGGGCTGGGATACTTCTCGAGTGCCCGAATCGAAGCAGGTGGTTTCCTTAGGGAGTCACATCTAGGAGCCTTCGACCTAGAGGTCTGATCCACAAGGCAGTGGAACAAGGTCATGACATTCACTCCCACGGTAGCCGATGACCAACAATAGGTTCATACACCATTTGTTCCCTCAGGATCCTGAAACCAGCCCATGTGCATCATTGGTTTGGAATCAGGGTTTTTCAACTCCCCTAGGTGGACCCTCCATATCCACCGACCCGGTTAAAGCGCCGAACATTCGCTTTTCGTCCTCTCAATTTCGTAAACAATAGTATTGTCACGAGAAGGCAGTGAGTAGGACTTGTATGGCAGTGGTTGTATGCATGTGGTCATGTGGGAACATTTCAAAAGGCAGAGCTGACTCTCCCCACTCTCAGCCGTACCACATCATTTGAGGGCAACTTTATCTGCGACTATCATGTTGAGGTGATCCAGAAAACTTCTCGCAAAAGACAAGAAAGCCTCAAGAAACACTGAGAAGCATTTTATCCAATCAGCGTTCACTTGAAGTTTAGCCAGAAATATCAAGAAAGTGAAAAGTCACATGTAGGGTTTCTGATTGACTAACTACTACTATGTTGAGTAGCATTCCAGAAATTTCGGGGAACTCAAGGACATCTAAAATACTATAAAAACCCTAATATTTTCTTTACTAAAACGAATCATTGGAGTAAATTGCTTCTCGTATATTTTGCGCACTTTCTCCCGTGTTCAGATCGTTGTGTCGTTCTAACTTGGGCGAGGGGGGGGGTTACGAGAATAGCTTAGGAACCGAATATAGCGTTCAATTAGCAAGATTTATCATTGATAACTTAAACTATTAAGCTGTAATTCAGTAATCTTCATTCATGACTAGATGAAAGGATAATCCAATTTCATCTATAATACATATTTCACTCTTTGTATAATTGATTCTTCAGTAGTCATGTAAGCTTGTCAAAGTTATTTGTTTTCAATTTTTCACCATAAAATTATATTATTTGATAATCATGAAAAATTGAAGAGCCTCAGGAAGCTTTTCATTCTAGTTTAAGACTCTTCTACAGTGATCATACATGATTCTGAAAGGAATCAATACGAGAAGACCATTAGGTCTCATAGATAGATGGATTGACTTGGAAAATTATTTGTTCCCATTAAAAAGATTCAGCTCACAATCCCGTGTGTAAGATAGATTTCAACAGTATGTTTAAGAAGAAAAGGGATAATTTTTCTGTTTACTCATTTATAGAGTTAAAATGTAAGAATATCCTAAAGCAATTCTAATTGAAGTGTTAAGTTCTTGTAGTAAAATTCAGTATTTTACATTATAATCCCACAATAAGCCCCCGAATGCCCTGGTACGGCCGAGAGTTGGGAGAGTCCGCTCACTCTCTCGGAATGCTCTCACATGACCACGCGTATATAGCCTCTACCAGGGAAGTCATACTCACTGCCTTCTCGTGACAGGGGGGTGTTGTTTACGAAATTAACAGGACGAAATGTGAATGTCCATCGCTTTAACCGGGTTGGTGGACATGCAGAGTTCACCTAGGGGAGTTGGAAAACCCTGGTTCCAAACCAATGGTGCACATGGGTTGGCTCAAGTATCCTGAAAGAAAAAATGGCGTATGAACCAATCGTTAGTCACCGGCTACCATAGGACTGTATTTTCTGACGTTGCTCCACCGACTTATGGATCAAACTATTAGGTCAAAGGCTCCGGTTATGAACCTCTAAGAAAACCACCTGCTTCGGTTTGGGCACCCGGGTAGTATCACAGCCCTCGTACATATCAAATGAGATTTGTGTGGTGCATATGTATTGGGTGCCTCCTTGTACCAATATCTATGTGTTATAATAAATAAAACTAATTGTTACTTTTTAGGGTAGATAGATAAATGAGAATAAATGACTACTTCCTAATCATTAACTTTATAAATCAATCAGCCATTTCTCTCATGTTCAGATCGTTGTATCGTTCTAACTCAGGGGAGGGGGGGAGGGTTTTACGAGAATAGCTTAGGAACTGAATATAGCATTCAATTAGCAAGACTTATCATATAAGTAAACGTTCACACTGTTACCTCGGCAACAAGTCTATCAACTCTATAATCATAATTGAATATATATATATATATATATATATATATATATATAGTATAATCATTACTATATTATATCATTATTTTACAAAATAATTGTCCATAATACATACAACTTGGTGACAGAAAAAAAAATATCCATCCACATCTATTATGTGAGAATAAATAGTGTACAATATTATAATTGATCATAATAATTAGAAGAAAAAGTAAAAGAAGGGATCAAAATAATTGACATAGAAATGCATTTGAATGAATACTCATCATTGATAATAATCTATAATCATAAACACATTTGATCCAAGTTACATAATACATTGTTTGTTTTCAAAAACAATAAAGGTATTCAATAGAAGATTCGAAAAGAAAAAGAGGACTTCTTCTATTATTTGTTACTAGTACAGTGAAGAACAACACAATTTCTAGATTAAACAAGCTATTTCTGTTTGGTGTTAATATACTACTCATATATGTCGATGGCTATCAGTAGTATATCCCATTATGTGTATACATATTACACCGATATGTGAATTATAATTGGAATGTTTATTTTTCTATTCAATTTATATGATAAGAATGTAAATACATGATCATTGAATAAAATTAAGTTGGATTAATGAACAATGTAAATCTATCTGTGTGTAGTTCTTCTCGAGTTCATACCGATTCCAAGTTTGGATAAAAAGAGGAAGGTTAAGCATGAGGGTTAGCAATTCTATCCCGTAGAAAACTAATTTACTCCACACAAAAAAAAAAAAAAAAAAAAACGCTAATGGAACAATGACCCTATCACTGTATACACAAATATACTATTCATGGGATAAAGATGAAAGAGAGATGACCAAAAAAGAAATAGAGTTCAATGTAGTTGGTTAATTCAATGAATATGATTCATTGTGAATGAAGACGATGTTGTTGAAGATGATGATGATGAAGAGGATGAAGATTTCGGTCCAATTCTTAATTCTTTTTCATTAACAATAATCTGGAAATAAGTACAAAACATAACAACTGTAAGATTGATTTTTTTTAATTTTAACACATAGATATTGGTACAAGGAGGCACCAAATACATATACGCCAAACAAATCTTATTTGATCTGTGTAAGGGCTGGGATACTTCTCAAGTATCCAAATCGAAGCAGATGGTTTACTTATAGGGCCACACCCCGAGCCTTCGACTTGAAGGTTTGATCCACGAGGCAGTGGGACAACGTAAGAAGATGCAGTCCCATTTTCCCCTCACGGTACTGAAGATCATATGCACCACTGGTTTGGAATGAAAGTTTTCCAACTCCCCTAGGTGAACTCTCCATGTCCACCAACCCGGTTAAAGCGCCGAACATTCGCTTTTCGTCCTCTCAATTTCGTAAACAATAGTATTGTCACGAGAAGGCAGTGAGTATGACTTCCCTGGCAGAGGCTATATACACGTGGCCATGTGAGAGCATTTCGAGAAGGAGAGCGGACTCTCCCAACTCTCGGCCGTACCAGAGCATTTCCGGGCCAAGATTGATATGCATTCTAGGGTGTAGAATAAAAGGAAACTCCTCTCTTTGAAAATGATTGAGAGTTTTATTACTAATCATAATAGATCTAGTAGTTTATTAAGGAGTATTCGATAATTCTTTGAAGTAATCTTTAAAATATTTCGATCAATCAACGTTTTCATTTTGTTAATTGTTGAAAGATTTCAAAATCATCCTTGAAAATTATGATGGGTACTTTGATTATATCTGATTGAACAGTTACAATTAGTGATTGTCTATGATCATAGAGTCATGAATAATCTTATCAATCACCTTGTTCTCTTTAATACAAACACATTGAAAGTGATACTTCTTCAATACTTTGTGGAGGTTTTTGCCCCCAAATGCCCTGATATGGCTGAGAGTGGGGTGGACCCGCACTCCCTCTTGAAATACTCTCACACGGCCACGCGTATACAGCCTCTGCCAGGGAAGTCCTACTCACTGCCTTCTCGTGGAAATACTATTGTTTACGAAAATGAAAGGACGAAAAGCGAATGTCCGGCGTTTTAACTGAATCCCAAATCAATGGTGCACATAGACTCCAGTATCCTGCAAGAACAAATGGCGTATGAACCAATCGTTGGTCACCGGCTACCATGGGACTGCATCTCCTTACGATGCTCCACTGCCTTGTGGGTTAGGCCTTCAGGTCAAAGACTCGGAGTGTTGCCCCCCTAAGAAAACCCACCTGCTTCGGTCTGGCACCCGGGCAGTATCACACACACAAGTATGGTGTGACGCATATATATTTGGTGCCTTCTTGTACCAATATCTATGTGTTAAAATAAATAAATGAATATAAAGGTTAAGTAAAGTAGAATTTACTGTCAATTACATATATCTACAATCAACTCTTAACAATGATAATGATATATTTATAAATTAAATAGATAAACTTACTTCTTCTTTTAATAAATTACTTAAATCAACTCGATAACGATCTAATGCATCACGCATAGCACGATATTTTGCTTCATGTACACTTGACATTAGATTGTAATAATATGTAAGAAGTACCAGACAAGTTGATAAGAAATCACTATATATAAAGAGAAAAAAGAAGAGCAATAGACAGTGTCATGAGAATATACCATTAGTGATAAAACAAAACCTAACATATAAGTAAATCAGTAGTACAACTAGATATCATACCCTAAAAGTAAAGTGAGATGAAATAATCAGGATAATATAATGATGATTAAAAAGTATCACTTCACTTTGAAACTTAATATCTAAGAGAATACCCGACTGTTGTTGCTACCTTGATGTAGTGGTCGGGCTTGCCTATCGTGATGAAGCAACCGAGTTATACTATCTGTAACAACCGTTCCTCAAGTTCCTACCATGTCAGACAGACTGGTTGAAGAGCGGTAAGACTAAGAGCAACAAACCTAAGGTCGGAAGGCGAAGTCGTACTGCTGACTGTACAGAGATGTGACAGCAGTAAGGTGTTTCCTTCAGACAACCAGCATGACAGTAATTCTGCCTTCCTCGAAGGAAGGGTGGTGTTAGAAAAGGCCGACTCTAAAAATGCACACCTCGCCTTGTCCCACGGATATTCGTCTCCGGTGGTAAGGTCTCAAAAAGTACAGAGCTAACACAAAAATTACTCATAAAAAGGTCATGTGTGGCCGACCTCAAACAATTATCCTCGGGTCTCTAAGACCACCTGTAATCCAATTTCCTTTTCAGATACCAATAAAAAAGCCCATCCGTGGTGTGGGCAACTGGGAAGTGATAACCTTTATGTTGGGATATTCAGGAAAATATCCCAAAAATTATTCTGTTAAGTCTAACGCTCTTCTTGGATTTGAGATGGTGTCATAGTTATTTCACGTGTCATTTTCCTACTGGTCAATATTGTACAATGTTATTTTCTATTTTATGGTACGATGTGGTCTGCTTGATTGGTATATAAGCAGAGTGTGTTTGAAATATAACGATTCATAACTCAGAGTCTGAGACTTGTGTTCTGGGCTCAACTGGCTGGGCTAGACAGGGAAGCGGGGCCAATCAGAACCCTTGGCCGTTCTTACGTGTTTGCGCGTCTTTGGTCCGATCGATAATTTGCTGTCTTCTAATTTGCAGCATCACAGTATAGCACTTTCTCATACCTCTAACAGCACTCAAGACCACTGTATTCATAATCTAAGAGAAGATAATGAATGAATGAATTTCTACTAATCATTAAATTATGATAATTATGAGAATCCCAACAAATTGATGCAAGCCTATTTACATGATTTAGTTAAATAGACGTTGATTTCATGAAGAGTTGTCACAACTTGATATGACTATCTTGTTTAGATTTGTCTCAACCTACTATTCAAATCGCTTTCTAGAATTATAACAAGTATAGAAGGTATATTCTCACAGTGGACCTCCCATTACTAACTAATTATTAAAGAATAATATAGAAGTGTAGTATAAACGTTAAGCCCCAAAATACCCTGGCTTAGCCGAGAGTGAGGAAAATCACCTCTCACTCTCGAAATGCCCTCACATGGCTACACGTATACAGTCACTACCACAGAAGTTCTACTCACTGCCTAATAACCACTGGAGTGTTGTTTATCAAATTGAGAAGACGAAAAGCGAATGTCCGGCACTTTAACCGCGTTGGTGCACAAGGGCTCCAGGATCCTGATAGAATAAATGGTGTATAAACCAATTATCGGTCACCGGTTATCAAGGAACTGCATCTTCTGATGTTTTTCTACTGCCTTGGGGATCAGACCCTTAAGTCGAAGGCTCCGGGTGTGGCCTCCTAAGAAAACCACGTGCTTCGGTCTGAGCACCCGGGAAGTATCACAGCTCACACAAAAATCAAGCGACTTGTGTGGCGCATATGTATTCAATGCCTTTCTCTGTAGCAATATTTTTGTTTTCAAAGAAATAAATGAATAAACATTAATATTAAAGCAAACAAACTATCTGGGATCAAAAAAAGTATATATTCGTCATTACAGGGTTGTGGAGCTTGTTAGGTTTTATTGAAATCATGAACCCAACAATTGTAGATCACCATTAAAAACCTGGAAACATTAAAATGTTGTTTCGTCCTAGTGTGAGAAATCTTCAGCAGTGTGTATCCACTCACCGGAATCAGACCTAGAACGTTAAGTCTTTCGCGAATGCTGATATGAGATCCAACGGTATTAATGTCTAACTTTAACCAATCCATAATGTTGTACAACCATTTTCCATTGTCTTCAATAGATAAACTATTTCACACTCAACACGGTTGAGCTCCATTGGTTACAGATTCTCATTAGATCTCTACGAGTAATATTGTAGATATAAAACTTAAAGCTTAATCCCTTTAACCAACCAATCAACAACCCACCCAACCACAAAAAAAACCCAATCATATTCACTTACAAAAATAACTCTTTCAATCGATTAACTTTACTGATAGGATAAAATGATTGATTTTCCACTTTTAAAAATGCTTGAGCATAAGCCATTGGACCAGCATTCACTGTAGGTAATAATGCACCTTGTAATTGCATATCCATTAATAATGGTATTTTATAAGTAGATATTTTTGAATGATTTCCATTAATACTACTATTTATAGTATTAGTAGTAGTAGTAGTTGTTGTTGTTGTTGTTGATGTTATGACATTAGGAATGTTTGAAGAAGTATTTGTTATTACAATAGGTGAATGTAAATTAAGCATATTGATAGAGACACGTTTATCTTCATTCAATGTTGGATTAGCTATTTTAAAAAATAATAATAATGAATAATTAGAAAATATTGATACAGATATACCGTGTAAATAGTCATGAAAGTCAAGTAAAACCGAGACCTATACATTCGATCAAGATCATAATGAAACAGTAAATTATCAATATAGGGTTGTGGAGATGATTAATTTTTTGATTGAGATCATGAATCGATTGATGTTAGATCATCATTGAAAACCTGGAATCACTGGACGGTTGTTTCGTCCTATTGTGGGACTTGTCAGTGACAGTGCGCATCCACGATCCCGCTCACAGGATTCGAACCCAGTGGTTTTTTTAGTCTCGCGGGCGAATGCTTAACCTACTAGACCACTGAGCTGGCCGGAATCCAACGATGTTTATGTCTAACCTCAACCAATCCACGAAATTGCGCGACCATCTTTCATTGTATTAAGGTAGATAGATGCGCACTCGTGAGGAGCACCACAATGGGACGAAACGGTCATCCAGTGCTTCCAGGTTTTCAATAGTGGTTTAACATCAATCGGTTCAAGATTTCAATCAGAAACAGTAAATCACTGATGAAAACAATAACTGAAGAATTGATGGAAGTATTGATTGATGCAACTCTTATTCAGTGATTTGATTGTATCGGGGTTGTAAAGAAACCTGAAGAAAGAGAATTCGATTACATATGCGCTAGAAAGTGAGTACAGAAAATAATTATCTGACCTAAGATAATACACGAGTTCCGTGTACCTCTAGTTTTAGTTCGTGAAGAAAACTTCCTCTAAGTAAATAACTTCGATTAAATGTGATTGTTTAGATGTTCACCTTGGAAGAATACAATCTCATTGATTACAACCTTCATATTGACTAAAATTATGAAGCTTCAAGTATTATACCCAAATATTTAGTCCATTTATTGAATTTTATCATGTAGATTTGCATTAGCTGGACCAACATGATATTGAAAAAACACGTCCCAGAGTCGAAAAATAATAGATATATACAGCTATTCAGATATGAAGACTGTTATCAGTCATCTAAAAATGTGAAGTACATGTGTGAGGACGATCCATCGAAGAACTCAAAGAACCTCAGAAAGAACCGAACACATTCCATCCAATCATCTTTTGGAAGAATATTCCAGAATCCCTATTGGACGAATGCTGTTGCGTGAGAACCAACAAACCAGAGAAAAAGAGTCTCAGGAAATTTGTTTTGGAGAAACACAGACAATTGTTCACGGAAGAACTGGAGGAATGCAAAAATGTTAAAGAAGAGGAGGTGCTTGTAGCTGCCGTAGATATCAAGGCTGAGGTTCACACAGTATCGGCAGACGCAGTTTCCGAATTCCCGGTCACATTTGAAGCCATTAAAGGAGCTAGTGAGAAGGATAATGCGTTGAAAATCCTTTGATAGTTGTCAATTCGTGCATTTGTAGTAAGCCCATTCAACTACTGTATTATTTATCTGCTCATTGTAATTTAGACACTTAATCCACTATGTAAATTTCTGTGTATGATTAATGGAGTGATTTGTTAATTGTAGTGTTTCTATTAAGTCTAGACCCAGCAAATCTAGTCCTGGGTTCTCTGTGAAATATACCGTTGCACTCGTTTTTGCGTTTCCTTTTGAAACTGTACAACAAACCTCTCCAACAATATTTAGTTTCCTTCCAGATGCACTATGAGCTAACTGGGTTGTTGGGAGCACCTGTGGTTTTCCGATAAGCTTCCAGGTTCTTCGACTAATAAGTGTGATGTCGGAAGCAATGTCGAGCTGCAGGCGGGCACGCTTCTTATTTATATCTAAGTTTACATACTTTCGTTGGCGGTAAATTTGTGCTCGATTATGTGATACCAATATTTTGTTAGTTTGAGCACTATATCTGTATTTCTTGGAGTATGATTTCGAAGAATTTCATTTATGGGTTCGTTTTCTGTAGCTTGTTTCTTTATGGCCCTTCTGATGACATTTGCTACAACAATGTTCTTTATATGGGCAGAACCTCTTGTAATGCGATCCTCCACATGACCAACATGGAGACGAGGGCTGATTGTCTGTGTGCGATAATTTTCTTGAGCAGGAATCTTTCTTTTCGCTTACAACATGAACGTATGGCAATAGGCTATTATTTTCAATCATGGAAGTGTCATGTTTCAAGTTTACCAATATCTGGCACTCTGTGGTTACTTCCTGTAGTGTTATATTCGGGCATTGTTCAATTTTACTCAAAAAGTCTGATCCTAACATCAGAATCTTAGAGAAACTGGAGGCTGCACACAAACACGAGACACTTAATCTGATCTGTCATTGCTGATAGTTTGAACCACTCACACCCACGGTTTACTAAACCCGCATGCTTCACACAGTCATCACTACCTGCTTTTGTTATCTTGAGATATTGATAACGAATATTATACAAGGATGACTGTTCAGCAAAGATTTGCGACAAAATATCAATCGTTGCATCAATAGAAAAATCTCTTGGGTTCTTTGGAAGGATGAAGTTACTGTAACGTTCATGTTCAACCGTGCCAAGTTTTCGCAAGAGTATTCTGACCTTGGCGGGTCATCAAGTTTTCTGAGGTCAACCTTGAACAAATCTTCATATTTTTTGAACCGGGTTTCAAAAGTAATGCCAGCCGACTCATCGAAATTAAATTCATGGATAGAATTAATAATGTGGTCGGCATGAGATTTGAAAGAATCATCTGTAACCCCTTTTTGATTTAGGTTCATTTGCTGGGTTAGCGTCTCTATAATATGAATCTGGGACTGTTCGAAATATTTTTCTTGATGCTCCAGCAAGGCTTCAAAGTGTTCAAAGGTAAATGACATCTTGATAAGACAACCCGTCACCAGTTGTTAGATCTAGAGCTTAGATTCCTAATTTGCCGCGTATATCTTGAACACTCGAACGCTAGAACCTTCCCAAGTCGCAAATGAGAAGACAGAAAACTAGTGAAAGGATTGTTATCTCAGACAGTGCCAATTATGGTACAAAAATGTCAGTTATTTATAGTTTTTGGTAAAAACGAAATCACAACTATAGTTATCCAATCCCCACACAGGGAGTTATTAGCATTCTTCCAATAGGGAAGCTACACGTAGGGATTCTGGAATATTCTTCCAAAAGATGATTGGATGGAATATGTTCGGTTCTTTGAGTTCATCCGTGAACCGTCTTCACAATTGTAGGCCTAATGATTAATATTTCCAACTCGTTTCTCTCTTTTATATACCACGACGATCATCTAGTGTCTCCAGTAATAATAGTCACACTATCAACATGATTTCAAATTCTTTGAACACATTAATACATGTAATATGGATAATCATTCAGAACTAGCTTAATAAAAGTGTAAACTGATATTAATCAGAAATCATTTATAGGTCTGTTAGGATAGTCGGAAAAATATACCAATAATTATCGTGTTAAGTCTATGGTGGCCTTGGACCTTAAATGTACATTTCTTATTGGTCGATGTTTATTTCACTTGTTAAATATTTTGTAAATATTGTTTTCTATTTTATGGTACGATGTGGTTTGTTTGTTTGGTATATAAATAGAGTATGTCTGAAATACAAGGATTCATAACTCAGAGGCTGTGACTTGCGTTCTTGACTCAACTGGCTGGGACAGACTGCGAAGCGGGGCCAATCAGGGCACTAGGTCGTCCACTACGTGTTTACGTGTCCATTGAATCGATCAATACAATACACTGCTTATCAAAACCTGCAGTCGCACACCCGTTACAACAAGGTCAACTGCATTTAATTGGGTTAATGGGTCTATTTTCTAAGAATAAAGTAGCATTTGCTCATTTCATTCGGCAGTTCAATACAATTTCTCACTTATTCTTATGTTCCCGCTCAAGTAGTCAGTTTGGGGGAGAGGAAGGTTAGTGCAAACGATACAATGTTTTATGGACTGTGTTGTTTCTTTGTTTGTTTTACCGAAAAGTGAATCAATCAATACTGTTACGTTTTACCTGTAGTTAATAGATTGTATACATGAACAAATATCAAATTACACATTATTTCAGTTTTAATCTTTTTTTGTGATTTCAATGGTTGAGATTATGAGTCAGTTGAAGCTAGACCACTATGGAAAACTTGTAAGCACTAGACGGCCGTTTCGTCCTATTGTCGGACTCCTTAGTGGCAGTGCGCATCCATGACCTCGAACCCAGCGAGATTATTATAATTTGAAACAGGAAGAAAGAAATACTATTTGCATTGACAAAATTACAACAATGAAGATGAGAGAAAAGAAGAATATATTCATCACAAAAACAAGTATCTATCAGAGAAAAGACCCCCCTTATCCACCCACTAACTCATTTACTAAATACAGATTTATATTATTGAAATCATGAAAATATTCAAGTTAGACAACCGTTGAATACCTAGCATTGTGACTCCTCAGTAGTGTGTATCTATCAATTCGCAATGGGAAATCTGATCCACGACCTTCGGTTTCGATTGAATTCCAATATGTACATGGTCTAAAACGTTCATGCGAAAGATCGGTTTGTGATTTCAATAATATTAATCTGTACTTGATAAATGAGTTACTAGTGGATGCTTCCTCTGGTAGCCTCTAGTTTTTGTTATGAATATGCTCTTTTTTTTTAACATATCCATTGATTGAATGAGCAATGCCGAGGAATCTCATCTTAGTACGAAATGACCATTCAAAGTTTTCAGGTTTTTAATGGTTATCCAGCTAAGATCAGTTCGTGATTTTAATGAAATTCGATTATCTCAACAACATTATACTAACAGATTTATATGTTAAATGGTTGAACACAGTGAAAAAGCAATCCTGAACCTATGTGCTGATCAAGTTTGATTAACACCATATAACTAGACAAACAACAATTGTAACTACTCAGTGATTGATCATTTGTACAGACTTATACATTCAACATTGAGTTACAAAGTTCGGTGTAATAAATGGAGTAATTGTAATGATGCTATGAAATGGAGGGGAACCTAAAATCTGTTATTTGAAATCTGACTGTTTTAAACAATAGGTGACCATCACTTTACAAAACTCCAATAACTTCTAGTTAACATAACAATGACTATTATTCCATTTGACGGTAGTAATCTTCATTCAGTTGTTATAATAATAAACAATAACTTTACAAAGTTTTAAACATCAAAGTTCAAACAATCATATCAGATTCATCTTGAAAAAACCCTCAGGAGCGCGAATATAGAAGACATAAAAGACGCAAGGGCAAAGCTGCACAATCTTTGAGAGTGATGGATCGCAGGAGAAATACGGTAACCAAGTTTCAGGTGGATCCAAGGAAAAAGTCTTACACAACAGACTTAAAAGGCGGGAGGTGTGAGGACGGTCCAAGGGTGAACGCGAAGAACCTCAGAAAGAACCGAACATAGTCAATATGTTTGAAATAACAATATTCGATAGAGAAACAAGGTTAATTATTTCAACTTAACTTCAACAACGCTGTAATGATTGAGGTTAACACAGATGAAATATTCAAATGAAATGATCTTTTTGTTCATTAATCTTAGCTCTGTACTTTAATTCAGGGAAGCCTCCAAATACCCTGGTACGGTCGAAGGTGAGGAGAGTCAGCTCACTTTCTCCCTCTCGAGACACTCTCTTATGAAATTGAGAGGACGAAAAGCCAATGTCCGGCGCTTTAACCGGGTTGGTGGATATTGAGAGTCCACCTACGGCAGCTGCAAAACTCTGATTCTAAATCAATGGTATACATGGGTTGGCTCTAGTATTCTGAAGAAATAAATGGCGTATGAACCGATTATTAATCACTGACTACCATACGATTGAATCTCCTGACGTTGTTCTACTGTATTGAGGACCAAACCTTTAGGTCGAAGGCTCCTAGTATGGCCCCCACACGAAAACAACTTGCTTCGGTTTGGGCACCACGGGCAGTATGATAGCACACACAAAAATCAAGTGACTTGTGTGGTGCATATCTATCCATTGCCTCCCTTTGAACCAATATTTATGTATTCAAATAAATGAATAAAAATTCAAGGAAAATTATACAGCCAATCCCTTAGAATATAAACTTTCTAATCTGATATATAACTAACCTGAATAATGGCAAATGGTCAGATTATTACGTAGAGTTATTACATGGCTCATTAATTCCTGATTTTTACACTGTATAAACAAGAAATAATATAAAGCCGACTTTAATAATAATAATAATAATAATAATAATAATAATAATAATAATAAATGGATGGTCATGAACAAAAACAAGTACTTCATTATGTGTCGATAGCTAATCACACGATGTCTTTCGATGCTCTCTCCAACTATCAAATGATACATCTTCGAAGGTTTTTGAAATAGATGTAATAAACAGTGACATATCGTCTAGTGGTGGATAATTAACAGATCAATATTAATAATCACTTTATAGTCGAACGTATATATTACATATGGATTCCAACAAAAATATCAAAATGATAAAATATATCAGAGGGGTTTTGTAGATATTATAGTAATTTCAATGGTTGAGATCACGAATCAATTGAAGCTAGTCTAACATCGAAAACCTAAAAGCACTGAACGGCCGTTTCGTCCTATTGTGGGACTCCTCAGTGACAGTGCGCATCCACGATCCTACCTCGCGAGATTTGAACCCAGTACCTATCAGTCTCGCGCACGAACGCTTAGCCAATATACCATTGAGCCGACCGGTATTCAACGGTGTTAAGGTGTAACTTCAACCAATCCACGAAATTGAGCGACACATCCACCATTGTCTTCAGTGAGTTACTATATAACTGCTTCTCACTAGAAGTATTGACCAATGAAGTTCAACGAGGTCTGTTGTGCTTCCAGGTTTACCATGGTGGATTGCCTTCAATTTACTCATAATCTTGACCATTAAAAATTAATAAACTATAGTTTATTGTTAAATGACTTCAGAAAGTATATGGAAATAACAATCATTCGATTATTTCTTTAATTTAATCCATTCAAACAACTCAATTATAAACTCACTTGGTATTTTTTGGCTTGTACCTTCCAATTGGAGCAATATCGAGGCATATGCACATATGCCAATAACACACTGATCAATTGCAGTGTTAAACCTCAATGGGAAGATACAAGTAAAAGACAATACCAAGTGAATTTAAATTCACCCCATTGCACAAGCAAGTGGCTATCAGGACTCAGTAGCTAAGTGGATAACGCGATGGCGTTTGAAGCGAATGATACTGGGTTCGAGTCCCAGAGTGAACATCAACAAGTCTGAGATGCAGGTACATCCAGCTGACGAGCCCCAAGTAGGACGAAACACACGTCCTGGATTTCACTGCTAGCCACTATCCATCATTGTTTACAAAGAAAAAACTCAATTACAAACCTTTAACAAACTTTGAACCTCAAATTAGATCTGTCTAGATGAGTAAACTGTGTAAAACTAAAATCATAAATCCTCAAGGTTTGTTAGTAGTGTTTTACGATCGTTGATGTACATTTCTCAAAACTGATGAAAATGACTAGGTTTTTAGTAAATGGATATTGTGAATATTATTAGAATTTTATTATTATTTTGATTTCGATCGAGTGATCTGAAAGTTTAGAGACTGTAAGATGCCTTAAAAGTCCTAAGTTTGACCCTCTAAGGGAACTACACATGTTAACTGTCAAAAGGAAAACCAGATGCTTCGCTATCCTTGAATTTTAATGGTTTCTTAATGCAAGTCAATAAACATGACGCAAAAATACAAACAATTAAGTTATCAGAACGAACTTATTTAAGTTTTATTTAGTTATAACCTAATTCATCAAACACTGCCCCCAAATGCCCTGGTATGGCCGAGAGTGGGGAAAGTCCGCTCTACCTCTTCAAATGCTCTCACACGGCCACGCGTATACAGCCTCTACCAGGGAAGTTCTACTCACTGCCTTCTCGTAGTAGGGGTGTTGTTTACAAAATGAGAGGACGAAAAGTGAATGTCCGGTGCTTTAACTGGATCCCAAACCAAATCAATGGTGCACATGGGCTCCAGTATCCTGCAAGAACAAATGGTGTATGAATTAATTGTTGGTCACTGGCTACCATGGGACTGCATCTCCTTACGATGCTCCACTGCTTTGTGGGTTAGACTATTAGGTCAAAGGCTCGGGGAGTGGCTCCCTAAGAAAACCACCTGCTTCGATCTGGGCACCCGGGCAGTACTCCAGCCCTCACACAAATCGAATGAGATTTGTGTGGCGCATATGTATTTGGTGCCTCGTTGTACCAATATATATGAGTTAAAATAAATAATAAATAAAAAAAAAATCATCAAACACACACTGCAAAGTTCCCTGAAGTTCAACTGCAACTCAATATTAGTACAATAGTAAATAAACAAGGTAAAAACACAAGAAATCCTCATGGTACAAATCTGGGCTCTTTGAAACTGATCATGTCGAGAAAATGACATAATTATTATTCAATGTCATAGAATAATAGTCATAACTTGACTGAAGATGGAAATATACACCAATGACCTGGTCCTAAAGGTAGACCGTTGAAGAGTACTATAAGACAATGAACAGTTGTCTAGTGTTTCTTTATATTTCAGGATTCTCCAAATGAATTCAGTTAATAATAAAAATCATCTCTGAAAATTATTGACTAGGAATAAAAACATTTCACTTGTGAAGATAATTGAATCTTGAAAATAAATCAGTATCAAAGATGTCTACAAGAAAAAGTAACATTTTATGTTCTATTTTGACTTACTTGAATAGCATCTATCGCTGAATCGATTGGAGTGAAATCAATCTCTGTTACTTGTATAATTTCAAGTCGACGACGTATATGCGGGAATGTTGCTTCAGTAGTTAATATTGTACGACGTTTCCATTGGATAGTTAAATCATCACTTTGTTTTGGACCTGGTGCTAATAGGCATTCTTCCGTAGATAAACCTATTCAAAAATTAATTATATAAAGAAAAACAAACAATAAGTCAGTACAGTAATCTCGATAAATATGGAGTTCATAATGAGATATGCATAATGTTAGTTGATTGAAAATAGTCGATAGGAATTAATACTCCCTGTGGAACCTGAACCTACATAAATCTGAGACCTCAATATTGAGTTATTGAGGCCAAGACTGACCAGTCATAAGAATGCAATGATTATTCACTGATTAGTGACCAATTTCATGTTTGTTTATTCTCTAAATCATAATCGCATTCTAGAAATCAAATAACGAATTACTAAAGAGTCGAAATGATAAAGTCAATTTCATCTCGAATAACTTTTGAGTGCCAATGTGTTAGGTATGCTGAGGAATAATGTGCCAATCATTATCATGTTAAGTCTAATGATGTCCTTGGACTCTAAATAGGCATTCCCTGTTGGCCATTATTTATTTCATTCGTTAAATATTGTACAAATGTTGTTTTCTATTTTTATGGTACGATGTGGTCTGTTTGGTTAGTATATAAACAGAGTATGTTTGAAATACAACGATTCATAACTCAGAGGCTGTGACTTGCGTTCTAGACTCAACTGACTGGGTTAGACAGCGAAGTAGGACCAATCAGGGCACTAGGTCGTTCACTACATGTTTTCCGTGTCACTGAATCGATTAATAATAATACGCTGCTCCATTTAACCTGCAGTCACACGTTACAACACAATGAATTCATAGTCTTTGAAGATTGACAGTCTTATATAACAAATCTTATTCAACATTATTAAGACAGACTATATCTATCACTCATAAAGAAAATATCAAAAGTCTGGATCCTAAATTCTATATTATTTATTTCAGAAAGTAATCACGAAAGGTTGTTGAATTTGAATTAGCAGCAGTTATATTGTTATTGAATGCACAACTAACCATATTAGTGATATGGACTAGTGACCATTCAACCTGTGCACCATATTTTCTTATTAACCGGTAGATTCAGTCGTTAACATCATTATTATCTGAATCATTATGATGATTCGGATCAGGAAACAGTTTACTAAACAATTTAAAAACAATACAATTATTCATATAGTGGCATATATAAACGATTTTCATTTCCCATGATACGGAACAGGTTGTTACTATGATCATAAGATATGAGCATGCAAACAATTGATGAAATATAATTCCTTAATTTTATTTATTTATTTGAACACATAAATATTGGTACAAGAGGGTACCAAATACATATGCGCCACATAAATCATTCGATTTGTGTGAGGGCCGATATACTGCACGGGTGCCCAGATCGAAGCAGGTGGTTTTCTTAGGGAGCCACTCCCCGAGCCTTTGACCTAATAGTCTAACCCACAAGGCAGTGGAGCATCGTAAGGAGATGCAGTCCCATGGTAGCCGGTGACCAACAATTAATTCATACACCATTTGTTCTTGCAGGATACTGGAGCCCATGTGCACCATTGATTTGGTTTGGGATCCGGTTAAAGCACCGGACATTCACTTTTCGTCCTCTCATTTTGTAAACAACACCCCTACTACGAGAAGGCAGTGAGTAGAACTTCCCTGGTAGAGGCTGTATACGCGTGGCCGTGTGAGAGTATTTCGAGAGGGAGTACGGGTCCACCCCACTCTCGGCCATACCAGGGCATTTGGGGGCAATTCCTTTACTAACTTTGTATATATTCATCGACCTAATCATATGGGTGAACAACTAGAAAGTCAGATACAATAGTGCTGTAGATGCATATTATTTTATAAGTGAGACCATGGAGATAGAATTCAACGAGGTCAAACCTATCTATAAGGATAAATGAGTGTATAGACAGATACAGACCAGACACATAGATGAAAAAAATGGATAAAGAGTGATATGGGTAAACAGGGATAATCAACAGAGTTACAATGAAGCATACAAAGGTCAGAAAAAGGTCACATAATAGATTGTATCAGCCTGTCATAATAGTTTATAATATGATCGTCACTAATTTGATTATGTGTCTATAATTCAAGTGAATATGGATCAATACATTATTATTAGATTGGATACTCAATCGATATGGTATACATAGAGTGGAATCACTTCATTCCTCTTAATAAACGATTCACAACCATATCAGTCAGTCAGTAATAACGTAGAACTTCGTACGTACGTACATTAGTTTGAGTTGCCATATCAGAGTTGTACACAGATACAATTGTCGATTCGAATCCCATGGTGGTAGAGGTGGTAAAAGTATAAGCAGTAATCGGGAAGATTAGGGTTTGAACGTGTTATTCAAGGAGTATAATCCAGTGAAATAGATTTAGAAAGAAAAAAAGAAAGGGACATAAAGAATTCAGAAGATTAGAATTTGGAGGAACACAGAGAGTGGATGCATCTGCTCATACCATTTCAAACGATTTTCAGCTATGTCATTCAAGGTCTCTAACCATCGGTTACTATCATCTCGCAGATCGAAACCAGGCAGTCTACACCGACATGACCCAGTCCACTTGTCCGTAACTTCATGGATTTGTACCATGTTTTGGTCTGACCGCCCCTACCTTTCTTCAAACCTACTCCTATACCATTGAGCATCGCACGTCGAGGCAGTCGGTCGTTGGGCATACGTAACACGTATCACAGCCATCTCAACTGAAGTTTCATTACTTCATCGATTGATTTGCCATCATTAAATAGTACCCGTTTTCTAACAACTGCCTTACTTACTCGATGGTCTCAGGATATACGAGCAATGTTTCGAAGACACCAAATATGGAAAAGTAAAGAATAGGTCAGAGAATAATTTGTTTAATATAAATATTATTATCAATCCATATACACATTAAGTTCATAGTAGAACGGAATTAACATAGTAAATAGTTAGTAAGTCAAATATCTATCAGTTTATCTACGTTCTATAGTCACATATCAGTTGTAGACAATTGTTAAGATTAAGATATCTTGGAGTTGTTTTAACAAATGAATCAGATACTGTTAGGAACATAACGTGATGAGTTGTAACCGATTGATAATTATCAGCACGTAAACCTTCTTCAAAAGTCACTTCAAATAAACTATTATCAAAGTACAACACACAATTGTTCAGGAAAATAGGATATTTTTGCTATTGTAGGTTACGGATTGTATTGTCTATCTTATTAAATAGTATTATAAATAAGTAGATATATCTGTTATGGACTGGCTAAGTAGGTCTTAACCTATATGATACTTTAGTGAAGCCCTTTAGATCAGACAATGTTGTCGACGAGCTCACCACTTTATTGGCCTAGGATCTAACTCCATTGAGATCGTTTCTGATTGCTATTGAAATATACATATTGTAATTCCTCGTATATAATTATCGATTTAGATGATGTTAGTCAATAACGTAATTAAATAAGTCAAATATATGAATTAATTTTGTACATTCAATGATCTGGACAGGAAATGAGAGGGATGAAGCGAATAGAAGAGACTAAAGTGAAATAATGCGCAGTGTAGAAGGCTCTTAAACCCAATTGATTTCATCAAGCGTTAATCAATATTTATAGCCATACAAAAATAAGCTACAGATATATGATGAATAGGATAAGAAGTGTATACACACATACACACACACACACATGATCATATAAAAACAATCAGGATTAATAAGCGATTAATTAACAAGACTAAAATGTGACTCAAAAAAGGATGAATAAATTGGCCTATCTGAAAGCTAGAATAAACTATGTGAGCTTAACATAGTGTTAGGTCCCGATAAGCATAATGAATGGTAACATGAGGGATCTATTTATCGACCAATAGTATGCGCATATTTTTATCGTATAATTGTTAAGTAACTAAACTATCCATATCCACAATTGATTGATCACTGGGTGGAGATCAATGTCATGCTTGTCTAGTCCTTATTAGTATAAATCGAATGCTATCGATCATGTTGCTTGGATACGGCTCGGATAGCTCGGTGGTAACGTCTCTGACTGTGAAGCTGGGTGAATCCGCCAGGGAGCACCAGTTCCCTCAAGAATACAGGTACACCTTGCTGACGAGTGCCAAGTAGCACGAAATCCGGGTCCAGGGCTTCCTGTTGACTACTTCTAACCACCATCTAAATATCCATATTCATATCCCTCTTATCATGAGCTTTATTTCGACCTATGAACTATCACTATATAATTTACCATTCTTGAATTATGCCCTGTCTATCGATTACTACCTCCCACATTCACAGCAGCATTTGGCCAAATTTTGTACAAATGCTATTTTCTATTTTATGGTACGTTATGGTCTGTCTCGTTGGTATATAAACCGAGTATGTTTGAAATACATGATTCATATCACAGAGGCTGAAATTAGTGTTCTAGACTTAATAGGCAGGGTGAGGTAGGAAGCAGGACTCTAGGCTGCTCATACGGATTTACGCGTCATTAATCCAATCAATAATTCACTGCTCTCTAATTGGCGGTATCGTTAAATTATACATTAACAGGGCACACAGGCCACAAGTTATAACACATAGCAACCAACACCACATACGACATTTACGAAGTTTAATTTACAGAGTTGATAGACGCAGAACACACAAACAAACCAATAAAACATAAACAATCAAGAAGATATGCAAATTTCTTACCTGGTTGTCTTAGAAATGGTGCTTCAAACATAAATTGTCGTACATCATGATGTTTTTCATAAGATCTTAATGGTTTTTTATCAGAATCTTTTATTTCTTTATATGGTTCAACATAAGTAATCTATAGATAAATAATATAGAAAAATATATAATCATATTAAAGGGTATGAAGAATTCATGTATAGGAAATGTGTTAATTTATAGGTTTCACAAAAATAGTTCTAAAGTTATTTTAATAGTTGAGATCATGAGTTAATTGAAACTAGATCATCATGGTAAACCTGTAAGCATTGGACAACCGTTAGGTCCTATTATGGGACTCGCGGGGCGGGATCGTGGATGTGCACTGGTGAGGAGTCCTACAGTAGGACGAAACGTCCTTCTAGTGCTTCCAGGTTTTCAATGGTGGTCTATTGGTCTCACACTCGAACGCTTAACCTCTAGACCACTGAACCGGCATCCAACGGTATTAATGTCTAACTTCAGCTAGAGTTCTAAAGTTGTTCAGTATAGTATAAACAATAATTCCTCTTGTTCATCATTTTGATTACATCAAGACTGAAAGATGGAGCACACAGGACAAATCGCTATTTTTTCTGGTAAAGCTGTTTCAGTGCAGCAATTTACACTGTGAACACTTTTTCCTGAATGGATAAGCTATAATCTAGTTAAGAGTAAATACAGTTAAATATTATGTAATACGTCAAAAAATATCTGTATTCAAAACAGTAGGTTAAACTTATTTTCTCTTTCTTAACTAACCTCATTAACTAAAGATATCGAGCAGATTTACAAAAGCCAGTCACATACAAGCAAGGTAGAATCCAAGTTGCAAAACCACATCAGTACAAAGAGATGGAATAAGTAAGACAAACACCATAGTAATAGAACTGATGATAGTATTAGTGGTAGTAGAAAATAATAAACAGATAATGTGATTTGAGAATGTATTCATGGGATAGAGAAGTATAAGATAATTTTAAAACTCAATATCTAGGTGAAGAAAAAACAGTGATTGCATTTGTGCTATTACAACAGATTCTGGGACATTTCGTCCAACGTCTGCAATTGTTGGCCACGACAATCGCGCGAACCAATATCAGATAGTCTGGACCCAACTCCACGGTTAAGTCAAACACGTGGTGAGTTCGTAGATTAGTGCCACGTTTTATCTTAGCCGAACCTAGTTTTATTCGAACGTGTTCCTGTCCCTAAAAACATCGGGCATCCAGGTAGGCAGTGGATATAACACTGACTGATAGCCTGCGGATCCATGAATAGATCATTCATACTAGTTTGAGGCTCCTCAACAATAGTCAACCCCACATATATATATATGATATCAGTATGATAACAGTAGTCTAGATATATAGTTTCTGTTAAAATTCAGATACAGTAGAGTGATTGTCAAATGTTGTCAGTGATATAAGCTGGCAGTTGAAGGTAGTCGACAGGAAACACTGGACACAGGTTTCGTGTCACTTGGCATTCATCAGAAAGGCGTTCTTGTAATCTTGAGGGAAATGACTGTCAAGGGAGGACTTGACCTCGTGTTATCCAGTTTCACAGTTACAGATGTTACCCGACCGTTGTTGCTACCTTGACGTGATGGTCGCGCTTGCCTATCGTGATGAAGCAACTGAGCTATACTGTCTGGAACAACCGTTCCTCAAATTCCAACCATGCCAGACAGGTCGGTTGAAGAACGGTAAGACTGAAAGCAACAAACCCAAGGTCCGAAGGCGAAGTCGTACTGCTGACTGTACAGAGGTGTGACAGCAGTAAGGTGTTTCCTTCAGACAACCAGCATGACAGCGATGCTGCCTTCCCACAACGAGGGGTGGGATTAGAAAAGGTCGACCCTAAAAATGCACACCTCACCTTACCTCACGGATTTCCGTCTCCGGAGGTAAGGCTCTTTGAAGAACGGAGCTAACACGTCAAAAACCTCCCACGAAAGGTCGAGTGCGACCGGCCTCAAGCAGTTGTCCCTTGGACACTGCAGTCACGCTCTCAGGTCACTGAGACCGCCTCTAATCCAATTTCCTTTTCAGGTACCTCCAGAAGAACCCTTCCTCGGTGTGGGCAACCGGCAAGTGATAACCGCCCTCATACCTATAACAGCACCCAAGACCACTGTATTCATAATCAACCTTCCTCTTCAATTCCTATTATTCCTCCTACATCGACTTTCAACCCTAAACTTCCTCTTTTGGCTTCCTCCTCAAGTGTCACCATAGCCAACGATTCTAGTGCTCAAAACTCTGTCCCAGGTCTACTGAAACCTCGCTCCAAACTACACATTGGAGCCTTCAACGTACGCACCCTATGTCAAATCGGTCAGCAGGCTTCCTTGGCTAAAACCATAGAGTCTCTTTCCATTGATGTATGCTGTGTCTCCGAAACACGCATACAGGATTCCAGTGTGGTCATTCACTTGACCTCACCTCGGCAAAACAGAGAGCCAACGAGATACACCCTCCGTGTATCTGGTGACCGGATGGCCAGTTCTCGTGGACTGGCAGGTGTAGGCATAGCACTAAGCATGAGGGCGGAACAAGCACTGCTAGAGTGGATCCCCGTCAACAGTCGTCTATGTGCTGTTCGGCTAAGCAGCTCCGTAAGAACTCGGAAGGATAGGGACACACGTCGTTGCCTTTTCGTCGTTTCTGCCTACGCTCCCACCGACTGCAGCTCAGATTATGTGAAAGATGAATTTTACAGAAAGCTTTCTGAACTTCTTCAGAAAGCTAAACGTTCAGACATAGTACTCGTAGGGGATGACTTTAATGCTCAGATAGGCAGTTTAAACCAAACAGAAAGGCATTTAGGTGGATATTTTAGCATTTCGGCACAGCGAACAGATAATGGTGATCGTCTGCTGCAACTGTGCTCAGACAATCGCTTATTTTTAGCAAACACAAATTTTAAGCATAAGGAGAGACATCGTCTAACATGGCGAACCCCTACACCAAACCAACGATGGACTCAAACAGACTATATTGCCATCAGTCATCGTTGGAGAGGGTCGGTAGAATATTGTCGCTCATTCTGGAGTACCTGCTTGGACTCCGACCACGCCCTAATACGGGCACGCATCTGCTTGCGCCTCACTGGACGCAAAACAGCCACATTAAAAAGACCCATTAGAACTGAGTTGAGTAACGAGAAAACCAAAAATAGGTTCCAAGAACAACTGAGTTCACAATTAGGTAGTTCTGAAGACGAGGCTGACCCAGATGTTGCTTGGAAAGACATACAAACAGCTGTGGAAACAGCAGTGACAACTATTAGCCACTTAAACCACAGAGTTACAAAGAACCAGTGGATTTCTTCAAAGTCTATCACACTGATGGATTCTCGCAAACTCGTCCCATCAGGTTCCGAATATGATGAAGAGCGACAACAAATCAGATCCAGGTTAAGAAAAAGTCTAAGGAACGACCGTGAGCAGTGGTGGGCAACGAAAGCAAAAGAGATGGAAAAGGCGGCGACTATAGGGAACACAAGACAGCTTTACAGACTAATAAAAGAAACTGGAATTAATAAGTCAAGTGTAAGTGAGATTATATCGGAAAAAGACGACACTCTCATCTGCTCCCAGTCCAGACGTTTAGAACGATGGGCAGAACATTTCAGAGAACAGTTCAACTGGCCTTCAGCTACTCTACAACTACCCTCCATTCCCAGACAGCGTGAATGGAACAATGAAGTAGGTCCCCCAACTCTTGCTGAAGTTCAAAAGGCTATAGTTAGTCTGAAACGAGGAAGGGCAGCTGGTCCAGATGGACTGGCTCCAGAGGTCTTTAAGGATGGTGGTCCAATTTTAGAGATTAGGTTGACTAATATTTTAGCTAAGATCTGGGAGTTAGACGTTATCCCATCTAACTGGTCACAATCACTTATCGTCCCAATATATAAGAAAGGGTCAAAATCATCTTGTGACAACCACAGAGGGATTAGTTTAACTAATATAATATCTAAAATACTAGCCTCGATAATTATCGAACGCCTAACTAAGACTCGTGAACTGCAAACACGAGAGAACCAAGCTGGCTTCAGACCTGGTCGTGGCTGCATCGACCACATATTCACCATTCGTCAGATTCTAGAACATAGGCATACTTATCGGCGTCCGACAATGGTGGTCTTTCTTTACTTAAAAGCAGCATTTGACTCTGTAGACCATGAGACTCTGTGGCAGTGTCTGTCATTGAAAGGCGTACCCCAGAAGTACATAAACCTTGTGAGTGCTCTTTACTCGAACACTACTAGTCGAGTCAGAGCTTATGGCGAACTGTCATCTACTTTTGCAACCTCAAGTGGTGTCCGTCAAGGCTGTCCACTTTCTCCACTTTTGTTTAACTTCATCATAGACCTACTAATGGAAATAACATTCTCGTCGACTGAGTTCTCGGGTATTGATCTCCATCCAGGAGGTCCACTTGTCGACTTAGAATACGCAGATGACATAGTCCTGTTTGGTGAAGACGCTGACAAAATGCAGAGTCTTTTGGTAGCACTAAGCAACAATGCCAGAATGTTTGGAATGCGCTTCTCTCCCTCTAAATGCAAGTTGTTGCTTCAGGACTGGTCTGCGTTAACACCTGAACTAAGGATAGGGAGTGAAGTAGTCGAACGCGTTGACAACTTCACTTATCTTGGAAGTCTGATCAGCCCTAATGGGTTGGTATCGGACGAAATCTCAGCACGGATTCGAAAAGCTCGTTTGGCTTTTGCCAACTTACGTCACCTGTGGCGAAGGCGAGATATCCGTTTATCAATAAAAGGACGAGTATACTGCACGGCAGTCTGTTCTGTTTTAATTTACGGCAGCGAAACATGGCCATTAAGATTAGAAGACACTCGTAAGCTATTAGTATTTGACCACAGATGCCTTAGAAATATTGCTGGCGTCTGCTGGGATCACCGGATAAGTAATAGTGAGGTTAGACGCAGGGTATTAGGAAATGATGGTAAATCGGTTGATGAGGTTATGAATCTTCATCGACTGAGATGGTTGAGCCACGTATTACGTATGCCTGAACACCGATTACCACGACGTGCAATGCTATCCGGTATTGGAGATGGTTGGAAGAAAGTTATGGGCGGCCAAACCAAAACGTGGCATCAGTGCTTGAAGTCACTAACTTCTAGTCTGAGCCATGTTGGTAGATGCAGACTACTTGGTTGGGGTCCGCGTGACTATCGTAATCAATGGTTGGAGACTCTTGGTGACATGGCTCAGAATCGATCACAATGGCGTCGGTGTATACACTGTCTGTCATCCCTGAAACTAAGAGATTAAAATCGCTTCATATCTTTCTTTCTACGAAGTAATTCCTTCTTCCGGTACTATATCCTTATATGCAATCTTTCTTTTATATATTACCACCATTGACTTAACTACTTCTATGAATCCGGTGTTCATCTTGTTGTGTTAATGAGATATGGCAACTTGGACCGATGCATATGTGTGTCTGGTCCTACGTTGTAGCTGACTGACTGTCCGGGTCGTAACTGATCTATTGTAGGACTGAGATGTAATTACAATTGATTGCATACTGGGATTGTATATCAATTCTTTTTTAGTACAGATCAAATTCTGTCGATCAAGTTGTAATGTGGCCACTAGTCTAGGTGAGTCGAAATAGTATGAACTATCTTGTTGTAGGTAGTTTGTACCTCTGAATACTCCTTTATACACACCATTCCAGCTCTTTTTTTAAGAATCATCGTTTTAATATTTAGTCTTTCTCACTCCTATTTTTGTTATGTTTAATCTCGTTTTATTCATAAGGGATGGAGATTTGAGGTAACGCATATCTGAGTAAGATTTACTATATGGGGCGGAAACTTGGTGAACTACGAAAGCCATCATCCAAAAGATACAAGTGTTTATGAACAATTGTCTACGCAAAATACTTCAGATCCGTTGGTCAGACACTATTAGCAACAACCTACTGTGGGACAGAACAAATCAGATCCCAGTGGAGGAAGAAATCAGGAAGAAGCGCTGAAAGTGGATAGGACAGACATAGAAGAAAGCACACAACTGCGTCACAAAGCAAGCCTTTACTTGGAATCCTCAAGGCCAAATGAGAAGAGAAAGACCAAAGAAAACATTATGCCGAGAAATTGAGACAGACATGAGAAGAATGAACAACAATTGGATAGAACTAGAAAGGAAGGCAGAGTGAGACAAAGTGGGTTGGAGGATGCTGGTCGGAGACCTATGCTCTACTGGAAGTAACAGTCGTAAGTAAGTAAGTATATATGAGACAAACTGTAAGTTGATTATGGCAGACTAACATGAACCTCTCTTTTTCTCTTTCTCTCTAGAACATTATCAGATCAAAGAAGAATAGAGATGTGTATAAGAAACAAAAGAAAGAAAGAAAGAAATGAAAAGTATTGTTCATTCTATATTACTTACTTGAACATAAGCTTTCATTGGATCTAATATTGATCGATTAATAAAATTATCAGTTAATAATTCCACTGATTGTTCACCATATTTATGACAATATAATTGTAATAATTCATCACATTTTTCATTTAATTTTTGACATGGATTTGAACGATATATAAATGATTTACCAGCCATTGATTCAAATAACTATATATGCATAGAGATAGATAGAGAGAGAGAGATAAAGAAAAGTAGTTCTTTTCTTTTCTAGAAACCCTATTACATAATGCTTACTGAAAGTCAAGTTGATTTAGAATGAATAGTTGAGATCATGAGTCAATTGAAGCTAGATCCATTATGGAAAACCAAGGAAGCACTGGACGGTCGTTTCGTCCTATTGTGGGACTCCTCAGTGGCAATGAGCACCCACGAGCCCACCTGCAGGATTCGAACCCATGGGCCTCTAGTCTCACGCGTAATCGTGGATGTGCACTGTTGAGGGGCCCTACAATAGGACTGAACGGATATTTAGTGCTTCCAAGTTTTCAATGATGGTCTAACATCAATCGGTTCATGATCTCAATCAAAAACTTAATAATCTGAGCAGATGGAGAAAATTTGTAGCTCAGGTGGATGATTTTGATGGAGTTTAGTTCTCTGAGCTGGATGGTTTAGTCAAACCAATGGGAGATACAGTCAAAATAAAGAAGTAAACAATGACAAGTTTAAGGTTAACAAGAACCAATCAGCATCGAGGTATACAGGAAAAGTTGTGAAATTCGAACACTTCACCTCTACCTGAAGTTTGTGTTGATGATGTTGTTTAGAAGAAGGATGAAAACTCCACGACTAAACCATCCAGCTCAGAGAACAAAACCCCATCAAAAACATAATAAACTCCAAAACCCTATAATGATAAAATTTATATATTGTTAATATAATTTATTATGGGCAAAGTTTTGAGTATTTACTGTTATGATGACAAATTAAACAAGGGAAAATTTGATGAGCTTTTAGGGTTTCATTAGTACCATATGTTTAAACTAAGTGTTAATTAATTAATCAATGAACCGATCATAAGTAAGCAATACTTTGACGAAACATATGATCATGTATATGAGGACAGTCCGTGGATGAATTCGAGGAAACCTTAAGAAGTTCAGAAAGAGCCGAAGATAACCCATCCCCGTCACCATTTGTTATAACTTGTCGTTTTGAATGCTAATTGTCTTAGCTCTTTTAATACTACTTTTTATATCTGGTCGTCATCGTGTTTTTGTGGTTAATAAATTATCACTTATACCAGTCTTTGTGTTTTTACTTTCGCGTTGTGTAAATTGCAGAGGTCCCTCGTTTCGAGTATAAGGTATAAGCATTCCGGCATAAAAATCAACGACGATCAGATATAAAAAGTAGCATTCATAAGAGCCAAGACAATCAAAATTCAAAACGACAAGTTATAACAATGTACTTACAATTATTGTGGAAAATTATGTTCTATAACCAACAAGGCAATGAACCAATTTCTAAACAGTATACTTATGTGTGATAAACATTAAGACATCTTACGTAAATCATAGATGCAGCAAGTAGATAAAAACAAAAAAAATGCGTTTCAATATTCAACCGAACACCGATGACCTTTTTAAGGTTAATATCACTTCTAAGAAAAGCAACTCGTACACTTTCACTTTCTACTCTCATTAGCGCTCACTAATCCATGGAAGAGATATATCTATCTCATAGATTACTAGACTTATATATATATATATATATATATATATATGTCAGTGTCACCACAAAACAGAATTATGTCCCCTGAAGATGCCACAAATATTCGGAGTTTGACAACGCTTTAACCAGTAACACCTTCTAATATGAAGCGTACCCACCAAGTGAAATCAAAAGACAGAAGCGAGGAGGTTCGAAGATATATTTTATAGGCTATTAATGTATCGAGCATGGTCTGATCTAATCTGGCTAGCGATTACAGGGGTTGTTGAGCACGACGTTCCCACTCGTGATCTGGTGCGGATGCATGACCGGGCGACTTCAGCTGGGTGAGTCCATTAAAACTAATATGGTCAGCATCCAATGTCGAAAACTTACAGAGCTATTTATATTTTAGGAATTTATTTACGGCTACACTCCCAATGGGTTACAAGTAGTTCAGTAAGTCAATATCTGGAAATTCCAATGTGGAAGAAGTTATTTTGTGCCAGACATTTACGGTAAAACAAAAACGATGGAAGTTCAGAAGATAAATTTATGTTGAATTTTATTCCGTATGACATATCGTTCATCTAATATCTGTTTTAGATAATATCGACTAGTGTGATACTTAAATTGTTCACATTTCCAGGCACTCTTGCTGATATAGTTCAGAATTGATCACAATGGCGTCAGTGTATACACTATTTGTCTTCCCTTAAAACAAAACAAACATAACTTAAAACAATTAGTCCCTTTGATAAATTTCGATAATGTAATTAGAAGACGAAGATTATCAGAACTATGTGATATATTAGCGCAATAAATTTCGAACAATCTGATCACACATATACTTGCTAAGAACATTTATAGATGAAAATTAAAAGGTCAACTAGACTGGAAATAGGGTAAGAGGAGATAAGGATAATGATAAGAGTAATAATAATAATAATGTAAACACAAAGCGAAACCTAATCACTCAGGATAATAAGTCAAGATTACCAGGGTAGGTTTAAGGTAAGAACAAATTGTTTTTGAACACATAAAGGGGGTTTGAATTTTCGTATGGCAAGTATATGTATGACCAGATTGTTTGAAATGTATTGCGCTAATATATCACATAGTTCTGATAATCTTCGTCTTCTAATATCATTATCGAAACATAACTTACTTGACC
Source organism: Schistosoma haematobium (assembly GCF_000699445.3). Lineage (NCBI taxonomy): Eukaryota > Metazoa > Platyhelminthes > Trematoda > Strigeidida > Schistosomatidae > Schistosoma > Schistosoma haematobium. Next base: position 2,367,237 of record NC_067196.1, on the reverse strand, counting down.
ATGAAATGTAACACGATAATATGCGGCAAATAATCGATGTCCATAAGATTCAATTCGATTTATTGCTTCATAAGTTCGACCAATATGATGATAAATTTGAGCTAAATTCATATATTGACATTTAGATTCATATATTGGTAAAATTAAATTATACACAGGTTGTATACATTCATATAAACCAGCAGATTCTAGGGCTAATGCAGCTTCATTCAAATCTGTTAATAAATTCTCCTTAAAGAAAAGTGAAGATTAAAAACAAAAAAAGATAAATATCATATCTATTCTATAAATTTCAATGGTTAAGATCATGAATCAATTGAAGCTAGACCATCATGGAAAACCTGGAAGCACTGGACAGTCGTTTCATCCTACTGTGGGACTCCTCAACAGTATGCATGATCTTAACCATTGAAATTACTATAATATTCACAAAACTCATCTAATATTCTACAAATATTAACGACATAATGATTATAGAAGAGTAATCTGTACAGGATATAGATATAGTAACCAAGACTAGTTGGAATTCATTAGAAACTATCCAAAAAGAAAGAATAACACAATTCCCCTTACAAATTGAATTAAAATAATGGTAGATGAGAAAACAATCAATGTTTGGAACTGAAACAAGTAATGAGAGATACAATACTCAGATAGTAACTTAGATAGGATATATAAGATGAGTACTGAAGCCGATGGTAATTGTGAACTTTTGAATGTATTCTTGTATTAGGACATTCATGTCATTGTAAGCCCCCAAATGCCCTGATATGGCTGAGAGTAGGGTGGGCCCGCACTCCCTCTTGAAATACTCTCACACGGCCACGCGTATACAGCCTCTGCCAGGGAATTCCTACTCACTGCGTTCTTGTGGTGGGAGTGTTGTTCACGAAAATGAGAGGACGAAAAGTTAATGTCCGGCGCTTTAACCGGATCCTAAACCAATGGTGCACATGGACTCCAGTATCCTGAGAGAAAAAATGGCGTATGAACCAATTTTTGGTCACCGGCTATCATGGGACTGCATCTCCTCACGATGCTCCACTGCCTCGTGGATCAGACCTTCAGGTTGAAGGCTCGTGATGTGGCCTCCTAAGAAAACCACCTGTTTTGGTCTGGGCACCCGTGCAGTATCACAGCCCACACACAAAAGTGTGGCGCATATATATTTGGTGTCCTCTTGTACCAATATTTATGTGTTCAAATAAATAATAATAAATATCATTGTAAAGATTAGAAATTAGGGCTAATTAACGGCCGTTCAGTACTTCCAGGATTTTCATGTTAATCTAGCTTCAATTGACTTTCAATTGATCTCAACCGTTAAAAATTAACTATTAATCTATTATTCAACTTTGTAAAGAAAACATATTAGTAAAGTACACCTATTAGAGACTAGTAAATGATCGAATATAGTGTTATTGCATTTTACTTGTCTAATAGAGTAAATTATGAATCTAAATAATGTCAGAATGTTATGAGCAATGATTAATCTAGCAAAAATAATCATTGATCAAAGTTTCTACACCGCAAAAGCGAAGTATGATGAAGTTAGTAAGATAAATATTAATGTAGGAGTATTATCAGGGATGGCCAAATTAACGGTATTCAACTATAAAATAACATGAAACTCAGGGTCTAAGAGAAGAAAAAGAATAGTTACACCTGGGCTATTACGACAGATTCTGAAACCTTTCAATCAACATCGCCAACAACTAGCTACGACACTCAAGAACACCTAACTAGGTATTCTGTACTTACCTATACAGCTCAGTTCAACAAACATAAATTGATGCCATGTTTTGATTTAACTGCCCCTTTAAGTTTCTTTCAACCTATTTCTGCTCCTATGTCAGCTAACACGAGTCGTCGAAAGCGGTAGTTAATTAGGCTTACATAATAAATGCCTTGATCACCTCCACGAATAAAAATTCACCACCTTATCGATCGATTTGTCATCTGCAGCTAGTAGTACACTTCGTTTAACTTTGCTGTAGCTCACTCGGTAGTCATAACATACGCAAGCAATGTTTTGAAAGTAAGTATGACCGAATACTCATAACTTATAAACATTCTCTGTGTTAAAAAGACCCCCCCTTGTAACACTTTCTGATATTCTAGTTTGAAGATTTTTGGAACGTGAGAATTCGTGTAAATGATCGACCATGCAAAAAAAGATGGACGCAATAATACGTACGTAGATTATTCACCTTACTCATTAAAACTTAAGTCATTTGCTTTTTGTTAAAAAACGACACACAGAGAAAATTCACCTAATTATCAATATAGTATATGGCTTATTTACTAACTTACGCATGTTAACTCTCCTAGGTAAGAATATAGACCGCTCAAGTAGGATTGTTCGTCGAACTCTATTCTAAGCAATCCTTTTCAGTAGTATATAAATTTACAATAATTATATGAACGCTTCATTGTATTTACTAAACGATAAATAAACGTATATTTTTCAATAGTTAAGATCATGAGTCAATTGAAGCTAGAGCATTATGAAAAACCTGGAAGAACTAGACGAGCGTTTCGTCCTATTGCAGGACTCTTCAACAGTGCACATCCACGATCCCACCCACGAGTTTCGAAGTTGAAATTAGGCATTAACACCGTTGGATACCAATTCAGTGGTCTAGTAGTTAAATGCTCACGTGCAAGACCGATAGGTTCTGAGTTCGAATCTGCTGAGAAGTCCGGTAATAGAACGAAATGGCCATCTAATGCTTTCAGGTTTACCATAGTGATTTAACTTCAATTGATTTATGATCTGAACTATTGAAATTACCTATAATATCCACACAAAAAAATAAATAAACACAATCCCTTTCTGATATATTTACTTGTGTATAAGAAATTTCTAATACTGTAGAATCTGTTTTTAATCCATTTTCTTCTATGTAAATATTAGATGAAATTGTTTTAAATGCATTACATCCTTGAGGAAATTCACCTAAAACAACAATAAAAAAAACGGACGGAAGGGGGTCATTATTTTCATAAGTATAGAAATGAATATATGAATCAATATTTAACTATAAACATTCTATCACTAAGTTATGGTGAATAAGAGATTTCATTCTGATAAGGTTATGTATGAGCAAGCCTTTATATATTAGTCATTATGCATGTACTAAACTTGAGAGTTTGATGTAGAGATGGGGATGTTAGATCCCTAGAAGTTACTTGGAAAAGGACCTAATTTTATAATTTTATTTAGAAAATTTGAATTTCTTTGTTTTCGCGCCAAAGGCACTCTTGTCACCTTCATGTTATATTTCCCACTTGGGAAATATCTTAAATGGTTTTTGGTCACTGAGTCTTGTTTCTCGTTCGCAGATTAAGTGAACTCGTGATAGCTTCAACTCTAGCAGTTATGAAGATGCCTTTATATATTAGCCATTATGTATTTACTAAACTTGAGAGTTTGATGTAGAGATGGAAAATTGAATCAAGAGAGAGTGTTACTGCTGAATTGGCATTTGTCAACTGGACATACGTGCATGGACTAATCAATTGTAGTGTAATACACATTCATGAAAAGATCTAAACAACGAAAATATATTATTTATAACTGAGTATTGTCTTTCAAATGTCAAATGACTAGCATAAAATAAAAACACAGTATTGGTTATTCAGATGATGTTGTTATACTTGTATCTTCCCTTTATTATTTAGGATTGCAATCGATCAGTCTTATGTTGGTATATGTGCATCTTGTGCTGACTGCCTCGATAGTGACTTAAGTTACAAACATCTTCAAGCAACGATAGATAGTTTGACGCGCGTTTCGTCCTATTTTGGGACTCTTCAGTTGAATGTTAGTTATTCTATGATTGGAAATAGAGTCCCAAAACATTTTAGGGTAATATGAGTTAATACATTCTACTTTAAGAAAATCTGTAAAAAAAGTGTTCATTATTTAGTCACCATTAAAAATTCATTTAATAAACATCTCAAATGCACATTAACCGATTAGTTAACCAAATAGTTGATTGATTCCCCTATACACGACGGGTATTAGAAGATGAGTGTGCATTGAAAGAAAGTAATACATGCATCATAATCAAATGGTATACACAAAACATTCAATGAATTCGATGTAAATCAAAAGTTCCAATTTAGATACATATGAATCAATTGCAATTCAAAATCCATAACACAGAAGTAGTAAAGTGTAAAAAGATTGAAAAATTACCGAATAAAAATTAGTGATATTAACAAACGAAATCTACACCAAGGTAAATAGAAGAAAAGGATTTTATTAGGTAACAATATGAATTTGCCCCTAAATACTTTGATATAGTCGAGGGTGAAGAGAATTCACTATCCCTATCGAAACGCTCTCACATGGCCATATATACACAGCCACTAACATAGAAGTCCTATTCACTGCCTAATCGTGAAAGGGATATTGTTTACGAAATTAAGAGAACGAAATGTGAATGGCCGATGCGAAAACTGGGTTGCCTCTATAATGGCCACATGTATATAACAACTGTCAGGGAATTCCTATTCATTGCCTTCTCGAGGTGGAAGTGTTGTTTACGAAATTGACAATACGAAAAGTGAATATTCGGTGCTTTAACCAGGTTGTTGATTTAAGAGCATCCAGTTAGGATAGCTGGAAAATCCTGATTCCAAACAAATGGTTTGTGATCCTAAAAAACAACCTGTTGTTAGTCACCAGCTATTACGAGACTGTATTTCCTAACGTTGTTCCACTTTCTTATGGATTAGACCTGTAAGTTAATGCTCTGGGAAGTGGCTGTCGAAAGGAACCACCTATTTTGGTTTGGGTGTCCAGGCAGTATACCAGCTCTTACAAAATTCGAATGATAAAGTCTGGCGCAATATATCTATGGTACCTCCTTGTACCAATGTTTACTTGTTTAAATCAATAAAGATATGCAGTCAGTCAGTAACAACGTAGAACTTTGTACGTACGTACATCAGTTCGAGTTGCCACACCACATTAGCACAGAGATGCAGTGGTCGATTCAAATCCCGTAGTGGTAAAGGTAGTAAGAGTATAAGCAGTAATCGGAAAGTTTAGGGTTTGAATATGTTATTTAAAGAGTATAATACAGTGAAATAAATTTGGAAAGAGAAAAAAAAGGGACATGAAGAATTCAGAAGATTAGAATTTCGGAGAACACAAAGAGTAGATGCACCTGCGCCATTGCAAACGATTTTGAGCCATGTCATTCAGGGTCTCTATCCATCGGTTGCTATTATCTCGCGGACCCCAACCAGGTAGTCTACACCTACTAATATGGCTCAGTCCACTTGTCAGTGACTTCATGGACTTGTGCCATGTTTTGGTCGGGCAATAAAGATATACATGCATATACACAGATAAGATGTCTAAAATGATACATATATTTATACTAAATAATTTTCATTGTAGTTTAATCTAAACAAGATGATAATTCACTAATATAAACTAAAAGGATCCAATCTGATCCAGTTTTTTTTTGTTTGTTTCAAGGAAATATGATCAAATATAAAAAATGATCGAATATTACATGGTTCTCCGGTTAATTCTATACTAAAATAGATCAATTCAATTATGTGAACACATGTCTAAAGTAAGTATTGCTGTAGTGTGTATGAAATATGTTATAGTGTTTAATGGATGATCTTAATGCTTAATTTAAAGAAATTGGAACAAAGGTAGATCTGAACAAGTTACTATATCATATCAATATAGATAGATGAAATGATTAATAACTATAGTAACAGTATAAGCAGAACTAGAAAACATTAAGTATAGACAATATGATTTAAGAAGAATGAATGATTGTTTTCAGATAGAGGTTTTGTGAAGATTTTAGTAATTCACTAGTTGAATTCATGAGTCGATTCAGTGGTCTAAATGTTCAGCGTTCGTGTGCAGACCCTAGGTTCGAATCCCATGAGCGAGATCATGGATGCACACTATTGAGAGAGTCCCATACTAGGAGGAAACGGGCGTCCAGTGCTTCCAGGATTTTCATGGTTGTCTAGCTTCAATGGACTCATGAATTCATCTATGAAAAGAATGAATGAATTTGATGAATGAAATGTATAAAACAATTTTAAAAATCGAAGGTTTAATGGGATAAGAGTAGTGAATGCATCTACCTCATTGTGATCAATTCTGAATCATGTCATCCAATACAATAATCTTTTAGATCTATTATCAAACAGTCTACACTAACTGATATATCTCAAACGGACAACTAACAAATTCATCGACGTCAGGTTTGGGCGACTCTAGCTTTCTTTCAATCTTCTCAAATTACCATTATATATTGAAGTAAGGAGTGGTTGAATATACATAATACATGTCTTAGTAACTTCCTCCATCAATGAAGATTCATAACTTTACCTTATACAAATGAGTACAGATCAAGATAATGGAATAATGACTAGTTGATTATTTGAATTAAAACTCTTTCACATATAAACAACATTCATTCTTCTATACACATATTGATTAGTTTAATATCACTTTCTAATATAGTGAAAACATAAATTCGATGGACAAGAAAAGTATTTTCTTTCTTTAGAGTGTTTTATCTTTTTCTTTGATTGTTTCTTTTTTAGTAATTGGAATAGTTGACATCATGAGTCAATTGAAGCTAGACCATCATGGAAAACTCGGAAGCACTGGACGACCGTTTCGTCTTATTATAAGACTCACTCAGTAGTGCGCATCCACAATACCGCCCCCCCCCGCCGCGATATTCGAACCCAGGACCTATCAGTCTCGCACACGAGTGCTTAACCATTAGACCACTCTGAGTCGGTATGCAACAGTGTTTTTGTTTACATACAAGTTAAAATTTGAGAGTATGATATTTATTTAAATAAACAATCAATTGGGAACACTTTTTTTTTGTTTCTGGCTTGTTTTTGTTTTAAATGTCATTAAATTTAACAATAGAACACTATGATCTCTAACCATCATTTAATCTTTTCATTTACATTTCAATCTATATGTAATACAAATATACATAGATTATGTAATCACATATGTAAACATACATAAACATTCCATTAGAATCTCTCTCTCTCTGTCAATATCAAGAAGATCGTATCACCCCCCCCTTCGCTACCTATCACATCAGACATACCCTTTGATTCAATAAACAAACATACTTCATATGAGATAATCAACATACAAAATAAAATATGCATCTAGTGTACATGTAAACAAAATAGATGCATGCTCGTGTGTGTGTGTGTGTGTATATGTATGTGTCTGTAATTGAGTATAAGTCAGTAAATGAGTAGTCTGGTAATATAAGTAGTGCATCTATGCAAATAAATAATCATGTAATAGATGTGTGCGTATGTACACACACACACACAAACAAACAAACAAAAGGATAAACAAACAAACAAATGTACAAACTAATTTTGCACCAAGTATAAATATTAAAACAAAACTAACTTACAATCTAAAATACCTAAATGAAAAAGTAAATATGATTACATTATATTAGACAAAGTTTATTCTTTTTCTTTCTCTCGTTTTCTCGTTTACAATCAATAAATTCAACATAATAAACATTTGACAAAACAAAATAAAACAAACAAACAAACAAACAAAAACAAAAAATCTAAAAATTTGCGCAACCATCTTCCATTGTACTAAGGTAGATACCTGTTTCTACTCGACACGGATTAGCTCCATTGATCACGGCTTCTCATTAGAACTCCGAGAATTTTCTCACGAAGCTAGTTACTAGTGAACACATGGTAATTATCAGTTTAGGGGTTGTGGAGATTGTTAAGTTTTTTAATTCAGATCATGAACCATTGGATGCCGTCTCAGTGGTCTGGTAGGTTGAGCGTTCGCTGTGAGAGACTGAAGGCCATAGGTTCGAATCCCGCGAGCGGGGTCGTGGATGTGCACTACCACTGGGGAATCCCACAATAGGACGAAACGGCCATTCAGTGCTTCTAGGTTCTCCATGGTGGTCTAACATCAATCGGTTCATGATCTCAATCGAAAACTTAACAATATCCACAACCCCTAAACTGATAAAAACAAAGAAAGGCAGAGAATTTTTTTCTTTCTCTCAAATTTTCTAGTTGATGCTTATTGTTTATTGAAATAGAATTGTCCTTCGTCTCACTATTCACAATACGTTCACATATATATGTGAGCATATTGTGATGTATGACTGAAATATTGAACATCTCAATCAATATATTGAATATTTTGATTACACCATAATGACATAATACAACTCGTGGCAATATCGATCAGTGAATTCAATTATGAAAATATTACAATTACTAAACATCACCCCCCCCATTGGAGATTAGATTCAAGATGAATTTCTTGTAGTCCTAGTGAGAAACTATAACCAATGAAGTTCAAGTGATATTGGATATGAGAAAGTTATCCATTTCAGATCATGTATAAACGGTTGCACAACATCATGAATAGATTAAAGTTAGACATTAACATCATTGAATGCTAGATATTCACGTGTGAAATCGAATGTCCTGAGCTCGAGTTCCATGTGTAGGATCGTGGATGTGAACTGTTGAGAAGTTTCAAGGTGATTAAGTGATAACAATCAATTTTCATTCAACCAAGAATTGAAGATAATGATTGAAATCATGAGTCTATTGATGTTAGACCACCATTGAAAAGCTGGAAGTATTGGATAGTTGTTCTGTCCTATTGTGGGACTCTTCAGTAGTGTGCATTCACAATTCCGCTCATGAGATTTGAACCCACGGCCTTCAGTCTTACGCGTGAACGCTCAACCTAGTAGACCACTGATTCGGCCAATATCCAACGGTGTTAATGTCTAACTTCAAACAAACCACCAAATTTCGCGACCATCTTCCATTGTACTGAAATAGATATTTGTCTCTACCCGACACATGCTTTCAGGTGATCTAACATCAATCAGCTCATAATCTCAATCAATAACTTAACAATCTCCACAACCCTTATACTGATAAGAATTAAAGAAACAATAGTAGTAACGTATTAAGCAAACAATGTACACATCAAATGAGAATTGTAAAGATCAAAAGGGGAAACGAAAATTTACCAGATTAAATTGTTTCATATCTATGAATAGAAATTAAAAATAAATCGAATTATTTGAAAGCTACTCTAAGAATTCATTCATTAACTTAGTTATTATCTTTTAATTGATACAATTGGAATCTTGAAAGGAAACAGAAAAGAGAAAGGTTAAAGTATACATTGAGTTGAGAATTGGAAGTAGATATCAAAAGGATTGGCCAGTATAAAGTATGATGAAGAATGTTGGTTGGTGAGTGGTCTACACTCCTCCACGAAGAGTAACAGGAGTAAGTAAGCAGGTAAGTAAGAAAGTAAGATAAACTGAGTTCGAACGATTATTTTGAAGGTAAACTCATAGATACATATATATATTTTGGTAAAAATGTATATACAAATTTATAAGTGAATTACCTTTACGTTTTAAATATTCAGCCATTAATGCAGCAATATGTAATTTAGTCATAGCTAATTCTGTGAAACTTCTTGAATTCATATGTAATTTGACTAATTCTTCTAACCATGTACTATAATCATTAAAAAATAAATAATAAATGTTAATTAGAATAGGAAATGCTTAAAAACGGGAAATGTTCAATAGAGAAAAGAAAAGTCATTTACATTGACAATTTGGGCATCCTTCTTTCGATTTGAGCACATGGGCAATATTCCAGTCCTTGCACAAATCGAATAAAAAGTCATTTAAAAAGATAATCGTTGGTGATTTGGGCATCCTTACTTCGATTTGAGCACATGGGTAGTATCCCAGTCCTTGCACAAATCGAATAAAAGGCCATCTAAAAAGTTATACGTTGATGGTTTATTGTTAAATCATATACTAATGACAACATTTGAAGTTAGTCATAATATTTTTTTAGTTTTCAATAGGTGTGTTGATCTCATTACTTTCGTTCATTTCCTCATTCATTTAGTTGATGAATCTTCTATATTAGTGTAAATCTCATTAGAGAATTTAAGTCAAGCATGAGAAATAATCTGCAACTGACTTCTATGAACTATGTCTATGTAGCCCAGCCTGATATTATGAATAAAAAATACAAATGTAGTCAAAGAGATTGAATGAAATTTCCAATGAAAATTATACTCACCTACTGAATGAGTGAAAAGTGACAGACGTGTTCTGTACAACAAACTAACTAAACAAACTGTTTCAGTCATGATAACATATTCATTATTCCCTAAGTCCCAAAATGCCCTACTACGACCGAGAGTGTGGAGAGTTAGCTCTCCTTCTCCAAATGCCCTCACATAGTCACGCCTATATAGCTACTGCCACATAAGTCCTGCTCATTGCCTTCTTGCCACTAGGGTGTTTTTTACGAAATTGAGAGGGTGAAAAGCGAATGTCCGGCGATTTAACTGGGTTGGTGGATACGGAAGATCCACCTAGACGATTTGGAGAACCCTGATTCCAAAACAATGGTGAACATGGATTGGTTCCAGTATCCTGAGGGAACAAATGGCGTATGAATAAATCGTTGATCACCAGCTACCATGGGACTGCATATCCTTATGTTGTTCCACTGCCTTGTGGATTAGACCTCTAGTCTAAGGCTTGGGGTGTGGCCCCTTAAGAAAACCACTTGCTTCGATTTGGGCACCCGTGCAGTATATCGGCCCCCACAAAAATCGAATGATTTCTGTGGCGCATATCTGTTTGGTGCCCCCTTGTACCAATGTTTATGTGTTTAAATAAATAAAGGGCTTATTCAGTAGAATCAATCGTATTTGTACTAGTGGTACTATTGAAGTAGAGACGAAGCTCTTGACTGATACGTTAATCAATAATGGTTATTCATTGAAGTTCATAAACCGCTGAAAGGGTTGCAGTACGACAATTCGTCCTTACACTTAACCTACCCTGATAATACTGATTTCTAAATAAGCAGTAGTCAATACCCTGTAATCATTTAAAATCCAATCCAATGTGTATTACCATGTCGAATCACTCACCTTATTAGCTATAAAGTGATCATTGTCTTTATTTAAGCCATATAATAACGGTAATTTTCACTTTTTGTTTTGGTATCCAATCATCTTGTATCCATGACTTACTTATTATTTATTTATTTATTTAAACACATAGATATTAGTACAAGGAGGCACCAAATACATATGCACCACACAAATCTCATTCGATATGTGTGAGGGCTGTGATACTGCCCGGGTGCCCAAACCGAAGCAGGTGGTTCTCTTAGGGGACCACTCCCCGAGCCTTTGACCTAATAGTCTAACACACAAGGCAGTGGAGCATCATAAGGAGATGCAGTCCCATGGAAGCCGGTGACCAACAATTGGTTCATACACCATTTGTTCCCGCAGGATACTGGAGCCCATGTGCACCATTGATTTGGTTTGGAATCCGGTTAAAGCGCCGGACATTCGCTTTTCGTCCTCTCATTTTCATGAACAACACCTTTGGTGCGAGAAGGCAGTAAGTAGGACTTCCCTGGCAGAGGCTATATACGCGTGGCCATATGAGAGCATTTCGAGAGGGAGAGCTGACTCTCCCTACTCTCGGCCGTACCAGGGCATTTGGGGGCTAAACCTTCTTTTAATTGTATAACATTTTTAAAAAAAACTTATTTCTAAACATAGATTCAATTGAAATCTAACCAATAACTACTTAGTTTAGAAAATGTCATATGATAAGTATTACGTAACCAATTACAATCATTACCAACAATTCTGAACTTAATTGATTCAATTTCTAATATTTTGTGATGTAACATTGTTCGACTACTATCCTGTCTGATTCCATATTGATTTTAATGGATAGTGATTAGTACATATATATAGATATTGTTTATGTATTACAATACATTGTTACCTAGACTGTAAACTAAACTATTATGGGAAAGTATATGAAAATGTCAAGAATTCCTAGTTTTAAGACCAATATTATTAAAATATTTGTGTAGTGCTAACAAATAAGCCTTAGAACAAATTGAACAATTTCTTTGATAAAAAAAAGTGTCAGAGTTCATTTAAACTTCAGAATAATATCTCGATGAAACACTTTGTCGATTGATCCCAAATACCTTGGTACGACTGATGGTGGAGAAAATCAGCTTTCCCTCTATAAATACTATCACATGGTAACGAGTATACAACTACTCCTACAGAAGTCCAATTTAATGCCTTCTCATAGCATTACTGAGGAGATTTAGAAAACCCCAATTCCAAACCAATGGTGCACATGGGTTTGCTCCAGAATGCTGAAGGAACAAATGCTGTATGAACCAATTGTTGGTCACCGGCTACCATGGGACTGCATCTCCTGACGTTGCTCCACTGCCTTGTGGATTAGACCTCTGAGTCAAAGGATCCGGGTGTGGTCCCTTAAGAAAACCACGTGATTCAGTTTGAGCACCCCTGTAGAATCACAGCCCAAATACAAATCAAATGACTAGCGTGGAATATATGTATTCGATACCCGTTTTTAACAATATTTATGTGTTCAAATAAATAAATCAATATTATCAGAAGGGGTTTTGTGGAGATTTTTAGTCATTTCAATAGTTAAAATTATGAGTCAATTGAAGTTAGGTCATCATGGAAAACCTGGAAGTATTGGATGGCCGTTTCATCCTGGTAAGAGACTCCTCCTCAGCGGAACGAAGTTAACATTAGTTTATCATTATTATAATTTAAAACATGATCTGTGTGGTGTTGTCTATTTCATTTTTAGAAAGGTAATGAATTCGAACTCTCATAAGGCAAAAGCATAATCCATAATCTAACAGATCACAACAAAACTCTATTTAACAATGATTAGTTGATAATTAAACTGTAAATTTGTTTGATAATTTCTTTGATCATTGCTTTCTATAGAAATAGTCCCATAGATTTTTTCAATGGTTAAGATCATGAGTCAGTTAAAGCTAGACCACCACGGAAAACCTGGAAGCAATGGATGGCCGTTTCGTCCCATTGCGGGACTCCTCAGCAGTGTGCATCCACGACCTCAGACCATGCGAGATTCAAACCCAGGACCTACTGGTTTCGCGCGCGAGCACTTAATCACTAGACCACTGAGCCAGCACTCAACGGTGTTAATGTCTAACTTCATAGATTGTTGAAAGTTTAGAAGTTGTGTAGAAAGTTAGTATAGCGAGTGTTGAAAATGAGTTACAAAAATGTTATCCAATAAGTCATTACTTATTGGGATTTTGAAGGCTTTAAATTAAGGGTTTATTTGTGAAATAATCAGAATTGATGATTTTAGTTTTAAGAAACTGTTATGTCCCAACAAGAATAATGAAACGTAACTTTGGGGATCCATTTACGGACCAATACTAAGCGTATATCTCTACTGTATAGTTATTAAGTAACTAAACTATGCATATTCATATTCCTCTTATTGTAAGCTTTATTTTGACCCATAAACTATTATTATACGTTTTTACCATTCTTAAGTTATACCCAGTATATTAATTACTACCTCCCTCATTCACAGTCACATCTGGCTAATTCTTGTACAAATGTTGTTTCATATTTTATTGGTACGTCGTGGTCTGTTTGACTGGTATATAAACCCCAGTAGGTTTGAAATATATTGATTTATATCTCAGAGGCTGAGACTTGTGTTCTGGACTCAACTGGCTGGGCTAGGCAGGAAGCAGGACCGATAAGGACTCAAGGCTGCTCGCACGTGTTTTACGCGTCATTGATCCGATCGATAAGTCAGTTTATTTATTTGAACACATAAATATTGGTACAAGAGAGCGCCAATATATATGCGCCACACAAAACAATGAGAATTCGAAGAGAAATAGAAAAAAAAGAGAACAATAACGAAGACATTGGTGTAAGGTAATGTGCTAGTAATCAGGAAACGCAAAGGTACAATCGGAAGAAATCTTCCAGGTAAGGGAGACACAACCACTTTTTATGAAGAAAGTAAAAGAAGGTCACAGCAGGATCGCCACTGGTTTCTATTCTGAGCCATATCTGATAACGTCTCTAGCCACTGTGTAGCACCATCTCTCAGACCCCAACCAGAGAGTCGTGAAGGACCGACAGAAGCCAGTCCTTTGCAGCTTTCTTTCATACCACGACACCCGATAAGTCAGTGCTCTCTAATTGGCGGTCACAAGATATAACAGAAACATAACTACAGCCAATACAATATAAAGCTTCAATGTATTATGCACTCATTCAAAGTTGTATACTTTAATAACTAAAACATTGATTCATGTTGACTTTGTTGAAACAACAGAAGTATGAGGGGGGAGGAGAGTAGTAGTAGCAACAAAAGAATGTTTTTTTTTTTATTTTGAAAGTGAAATTGAATGTACTTTCATGAATTATATTTCCTATGACATTGGATCATCATTTCAAAGTGCATACAAAATGTTAATATGTCTATTAAGATAAATACAGATAGTTTAGTTAATAAATGATTTTAGAAAGTGCATACTATAGTTGAACTGATGTACTCTGTTGATATACCAAAATTGTTACATTCAACCAGGTTTCTCTGTATACATATGCATAAAATGCATACATAGACATGTAAACATCATTTAGAATAAACAACGGTACAAAGAGGCACCAAATATATATCTATTGCGTCACATTTCATCATTCGATTTGTGTAACGGCTGGAATACTGCCTGGATGCTCAAACCGAAGCACATAGTTTTCTTCGAGAGCCACTTCTTGAACCTTTAACCTACAGGTCTAATCCATAAGGAAGTGGAACAACATTAAGAGATACAGTCTTATAGTAGCCAGTGATCAACAATTGGTTCATATACCATTTGTTCCTTTAGGATCTTGGAGCCCATGTAAACCATTTGTTTGGAATCACAGTTTTCCAAATCCCCTAGGTAGACCCTTAGTAATGCTATGAGAAGGCATTAGGTAGGACTTCTGTGGCAGTGGCTGTATACGCATGGTCATGTGATAGCATTTAGAGAGGGAGAACTGACTCTCTCCATTGTCGGCCGTACCAGGTCATTTGGGACCAGTCGACAAGGTGTTTCATCGAGATATTATTCTGAAGTTAAAATGAACTTCGACACTTCTTATCAAAGAAACCGTTCAATTTGTTCTGAGGCTGACTTGTTAGCGCTACACAACCAAAATGCCTAGCTCAGTGAAGTTTCTAATTATTTTATGTGAAACAATTATTATAGAAACGATTAATATTTTAGTGTTGTTAGTCTTAAAACTAATAATTCTTGATAACAGGTTGATAAATCATTTGTTTTCCTAAGATCCTAGAGCCCATGTGAACCATTGGTTCTGAATAAGGATTTTCCAACTATCCTACGTGGGTACTCTTAAACGAACGATCCGGTTAAAGCACCGGACATTCACTTTTCGTGTTTTCAATTTTGTAAACAATACCCCCACCTCTAGAAGGCAATGGGTAGGAATTCCAAGACAGTAATTGTATACGATTACAATTCTCCAGTTGTCTCAGTATATTTACCATACTGTTTTATGTTAGAGCTACTCTTTTGATTGACTTAATATATCGAAAACTCCACCTGGAACCCCTCTGGGGCTATTGCCAAGCCCAGATAAAGGAGGAGGGTTAGGTATAGGGGTTAGCGATCTCATCCCGTAGAAAACTAACTCGCTAAAGAAACGCTACCCAGAAAAATAATAATATATAGAAAGCTACTTTTATGAAGAATCGATGTCGCCAAGAGAACAGCATGATAACAGTCACTAGAAGAAGAGGTTATCTACTACACTGCAAAAAATCTAATGAAAATGGTAAGATTTCGCGCCGAATACTATATCTTCAAATTCATATCTCCAACCACACTCATGACCTCATACAGCACAAATGGCATGATCGTTAACAATCTTAAGGAAGAGGTTTTGATGTATCTTTACATCGTACATGTTTCCAATTTCCTCTCAATTCCAAGTATTATTTAAACAATAACTTCTAATTTTTGCTCCGAAATACTGAATACTTTTCAAAGATGATTATTGAACAGTTATATATTTTTTTCAATAGTTGAGATCATGAGTCAACTGAAGCTAGACCACCATGGAAAACCTGGAAGCACTGGATGGCTGTTTCGTTCTATTGTAGCAGTGCACATTCACGATACCGCTTCGCGAGATTCGAACCCAGGACCTATTGGTCCTGAGACTTTTCACTTCCGTTACTTAAACACACTAAAACCATATAATTTGACGCTTGGTTCAAACAATCAAGTAACATGGTATAATCGTCTGTTGGATTTCTACAGCAGTTGAGTGTAAATAATGATACAGAGTTTTATACCCAAAACTGATCTATCTAATAAATACCCAATTTTTATGGAGGTATTAACCATGATTTTTTTAAAGAAGGAGACAGTGAGTATTGACTACCATGTGAAGGTTCCCAAGCCTTCAAGTGATCGCGTACATTATACATTCACAAAGTTGCATAATACCGATGGACAGTGTATTTGTTTATTTCGCAGAAGATTCGAGAAAAAAACAACTTTATAAATAAAATGAAAAAAAAACTTACCGTCTTAATGCTGGATTACTACTGTACGATTTAGCTAGTGCATACTGTAAGTCAACTATACGCTCAGGGTCATCACAATGTCGACGCATTTCAGCAGTAGCAGTTAATACAGTTAATATACGATGAATTAAATCGTCAATATCATCTAAGAATAAACGAATATTTGAATCAGTCCAAAACAACTTCCCAGATGATGACGACGATGTTGTTGTTACTGTTGTAGTTAATGACTTTGTCGAAGTTGATTCTGAAATTCTTTGCATATCAGTTTGTGCTAAACTATGCAAAAGACTTAAACTTGCTTCAAAACCGGGACTTAGTTCACTTACAAGTTTTGATATAGCAATAATTGTCTATCAATAAAGAAAAAGAGAGGTAGAGTGAAGAAAGATTACAATTGACTACTCTATTGTCAACATAATCAAATATTCCAGATCAATGAATTGTTGTGAACATATAAACTAAGATTCATTGACAATTCATCATATTTGCATCATAGTCAAATTTTATTTTAATAAAATTAAACTAAAACAGGTTAAGGATTGATGAACGATTCTTTGATGATGTAAGAGTAGTTTGAAAGAAAGTTAAAGATAATCAAAGAAAGACATGACATTAGTTCATAAGGTCCCTAACTTACAGATTAATCTATGTTGGTAGATACAAACTATTTCTTTTCGGGTTTGTATGATTACATGACCTAAGATTGGATACGTTGGGCGACATTATTCATATTCGATCACAATAAAGTTAGATGTTTTCGTTCATTTTATTCCTTTACTTATATTTTTAAAATTATTTTACATTACATTCTTAATCGCTTCTCGACAACTCTTTTGCATATTATTTTATACTACTTGATTAAATTCAGTAAAAAGTTGTGTTCACAGCAATTTCCTTATACTTATGTTGTAACGCAGGCTTATCGTGTCATATACTGAAATATTTACATAGACTTATAACGTTTATCGTATTAATCATCATAATTACTTTGCCTAAATCACTGTAACATTTATCTACAGTTTTGTGTATTTGTTTAAACACAACAGTTTCCATAGTGTTTTACTTTTGGTTCGGGTTTCGATTGTTGATAAACTGGTATCAAGTTTAGACACAGCTTTCTTTGCACTATCGAAGCTCTCTTTGTTTCATTTAAAAGAACGCATTAAACGCCACAGACACTTCAAAAGTTGAGAATCTCTATTGTAGACAAATCGTTGGTTTGTGAACTTTGGTTTTGCGCGTAACTCAGTTGAGTGACTTGGACGCTTCGATAGAGCTAACATTACATTTTATTAAAGAAATTCATGTATTCTTCTTGAATCATGTTGTCTATGCCTTATATGTTTTTCAGTTCTACTGATACTGTTACTATTGTTATTAATCAAACGTTTTTCTTGACCATTTTAGTTGGCTGTGTTAATGTGGTGGGGAAACTTGAAGCGAAACATATATGTCAAGTTTCTATGTTTCTTATGAGTAACAAACTGACTGAACCTATTCTGTTGAACCCATCATCGATTAAACAACATAGAGAACTTCAAAATCACACCCAATTGAAGTTTCAAAGCAAACATGATCCGGTTGAACTATATTTAGAAAAATAACGATATTTTAAATCCCCAACTGTAGACAATGTTTCGTATAAAATAATGATTGATCTCATTGTCAACATGAATACATTCCACCAGTTATAACATTTCACAAGAACATTAAAAATCCATCTTTAAGTTCACAACTAATAGGGAAATGGTTGTTATCCAGTTATCAACTAAAATATCAAATGTTTCATCATTTTTCCAATTATAAACATATATCAGAAGGTTTTTTCTGTAGATATTATAATAATTTCAATGATTGAGATCATGAGTCAATTGAAGCTAGACCATCATGGAAAACCTGGAAGCACTGGACGACTGTTTCGTGCTATTGTAGGACTCCTCCTCAGCTGTATACAGCCACGATCCTGCCTCGCGAGATCCGAACCCAGGACCTATCAGTCTCGCGCGAGAGTGCTCAACCACCATAATACCCACAAAAAACTCTTCTGATGTTCATCAACATATGCTTATTAGTGACTGACTTCAAGAGGTATTTCCTGGAGTTGTAGTGAGAAGCAGTGACCAGTGGAGTTCAACCAGATCTGTTGTGAGATAGTAGCCCACTGAAGACAATGGTGGATGTGTCCCTCAATCTCGTGGATTAGTTGAAGTTAGACATTAATACCGTTGAATGCCCGAAAGTTCAGTGGTCTAATGATTAAGCGCTCACGCGCGAAACTGATAGACCATGGGTTCGAATCTGACGAGAAGGGATCGTGGATGGGCACTGCTGAGGAGTCCTAAAGTAGGACGAAACGGCCATCCATTGCTTCCAGGTTTTCCATGGTAGTCTAGCTTCGATTGACTAATGATCTCAACCACTGAAACAAACAAACAAATATATATATATATATATATATATATATCGTATAATGTTATATTCACTTACCTGTAAATGTACACAATGAAATCCAACTTGTTGATGTGTTTCAAAACTACACTTCCATAAACGATATAAGAAACCGCATGCATCTAGACAAAGTCTACTTATCAATGCTTGATTATTCATATTACTATTATCATAATCATTACTATGATTAAAATGGCTAGTATTTGATATAATCTGATTTGTATCATTAATTTCAATATTTTTCAATCTAGATAGTATTGGAGGTTTATACTTGATAGATGCTGTTGTGTCAGACGACGTTGTATTAATATTATTACTTAGAAATGATATTTGAGAATTTTTATCCGATAGAGTATTAGTATTGGAATCAGTCGAGTTGGAAATAGGGCATGCGGTTGTTGTTGCTGTTGTTCGTGATGGTGGTGGTATTGATGAAACTGATAATGATGGAGAAGAGATAACCGATGATAATGAAAGAAAACATTGATTAGAACATCTTAAACCAGCTAAACAAAGCATGCTTAGAATATCGGTTGATTCAGAGAAGAGAGTCTAAAATTTAAATTCAAAAGAAGAAAAGAAAAGCCATAAAATATTATAAAAATAAGTAATTTGGACGAAACTATAATTTATGGACGAACCCATCACGTATAAGATAATAGATCTCGGATTTTGGCGCGAAATTCATCCATCCATTTGGATAAATGGAGTTTTGGCATTATAGCTGATGTCAGTTCATGATAAAAACCCCTTAAATCTAATTTCTAATCATCAACTGCAAATCGTAAATCAAATTCTTCACACAGGTTTATAATCCTCATTTAGTCCAGGTTATTAGGTGGACACTCGCAAGGCCTTGTTAGCGTTACTCAAAGGTCGTCCATAAATTTTGGTCACACTGTAATTTGTTGATAAAATATAAATTATCTGTGCCGATAACCATGCTATAAGAGAGACCAGAAGTATAATGAGTGAATTGACTGAAATAGAGAATGTGAACCATTTGAATTTCAACTCAGTAATTCAAAAGTAGTAGCGAGCTTATCGTGATTGTATGTGTAGCCTTTGATGAAACAATGGATGTGTTCTGTTCAGAAGTTTCAGTCTGGGAAGAAACATTTATTCGAAACTTTTACCATGAACCATATATCTCTTGAAAGTTACGGGCGGCTAAACCAAAACGTGGCATCAGTGCTTGAAGTCACTAACTTCTAGTCTTAACCATGTTGGTAGATGCAGTCTACATGGTTGGGATTTGCGTGACTATTGTAACCAACAGTTGGAGGCCATGGCTGAAATGGCTCAGAATAGATCACAATGGCGTAGGTGTATACACTATTTGTCTTCCCTTAAACTATGAGATTAAAATCGCTTTATATCTTTCCTTCTTCGTGTACTATATCCTTATACGCAATCTTTTTTTTATATATTACCACCACTGAATTAACTACTTCTATGAATCTGGTGTTCATCTTGTTATGCCAGTGAGTGAGGTATGGCAACTTGCACCAATGCATATACGTGCCTGGTCCTACGTCCTAACTATCTGACTGACTGACTCTTCACATCTCAGACAAATCTACTTACTACTACAAGTGAACAGTTTATAACATGAAAAGTTAACAAATCATATTTGTAATGACTTTCATAAATTTACTAGTTCAATGTTGATGAGATTTTTCTTATTCGTTGTGTGTTATAATTCAGTAGTTTCGAGGTTAAGTGTTCGCGTGTGAGACCGATAGGTCCTGGGTTCGAATCTTGCAAAGTGAAGATCATGGATGAAAACGTATTTCTGTTTGGACACCTGGGCAGTATCATAGCCCACATACACACACATACACAAATTAAGTGACTTGTGTGGTGTATATGTATTCGGTGACCCTTTGTACTAATATTTATGTGTTCAAATAAAATAATAGATATACTCGTTACTAGTCATAACACTATAATCATATTAATTTATTTGAACACATAGATATTAGTACAAGGAGGCACCAAATACATATGCGTCACACAAATATCATTTGGTTTGTGCGAGGGATGTGGTACTGCCTGGCTGCATCGTAAGGAGACGCAGTCCCATGGTAACCTGTGACCACCGATTGGTTCATACACCATTTGTTCCTTCAGGATACTGGAGCCAACCCATAAACCTTAGTATACGCCTTTTTATACTTTTATACAACCCTAAAAAAGCTGAATTTAGATCAATATTGTGACCTGTTTCAATTATATGTTTATCAATAAAGGGATAATGGGTGTTTATCCTCTGCTCTTATTGGGTCACTTGATTGTATTTGTTTCTGAAGCCATTTGGGTACATGTTCACTCACCCTAATGTTGAGATCACGATTACACCTCCCTATGTATGTGTGACCACACACACACATTTAAATTGGTAAACACAGTGGGATGCGACACAATCGTTTTCATGTACTTTGGGTTTTGAATGAACCATGCACCTTGTTCTTTCTTTGATGATGACCTTTGCTGGGCAATAAGTTTTATTGATGACTGATTTAAGTCGTTGTTTCAATAAAAGGCTTATTAACCAGAGTGATTAGGTTTCGCTTTGTATTTACATTATTATTATTATTACTCTTATCATTATCCTTATCTCCTATTACCCTATTTCCAGTCTAGTTGACCTTTTATATATAAATATATATATATATATGCTCTTAACAAGTATATATGTGACCAGATTGTTCGAAATTTATTGCGCTAATATATCACATAGTTCTGATAGTCTTCGTCTTCTAATATCATTATCGAAATTTATCAAAGGGACTAATTGTTTCAATTTTTAATGTTTGAAAATACAATTGAATGGTCATTTCCCGCTCTAATTGATGATAATACGGAGAAACTGGATAGGTTTGCAAAGTATTTTTTGTTTCATGTCCTTGATAATCAACTAATCAAGATGAAAGTTTTCTGTCATCTAACTCAACAGAATGTGTATAGTTTATCGTCAGTCAGTTAACTACAACA
The DNA here is from genome assembly GCF_000699445.3 of Schistosoma haematobium. Classification (NCBI taxonomy): domain Eukaryota; kingdom Metazoa; phylum Platyhelminthes; class Trematoda; order Strigeidida; family Schistosomatidae; genus Schistosoma; species Schistosoma haematobium. The sequence goes on along the minus strand of NC_067196.1, from coordinate 2,345,233 downwards.
TAGGACCAGGTAAAAATATGCATCGGTCGATTTTTTTTTTCTAATCATTTAAGATTGTTAGGAAGTTGTAGTGTCGGTTACTATATTAAGCCCACATAACTTAGTCTACTTTTTTGATAGGCCAATTTATCCATTCTTCTTGAGTCACGTTTAGACCTTGTTAGTTATTCACTTATCAACGCTAAGACTTTATATGAGGGTAACCTAGGATTTGACTCTAAGTAGATTGTATTGTAGTGAATGAGAACATACAAGTGGGGATAACCAAATATTATTTCAATACACAAAATTACAGAATTTCCTAGTAAAATCTAAGAATCATACAGTAAATACTTCATTTGTAGAATATTAATCAATTTTCTCAAATTTGATTGTTCCTTTGTAAATATCAGTCAATCGTCTCAGACTTCAATTTTCTCATTCTTTCCCTCTCGACTTTCTGCTGCCAGACATTTTATTCCTGACTAGCATTCTATATTACTTATGTGGATATAAGTAGCATACATCATAGTATGAATGATTGCTGTCGAAATATACACATCCTGAATATTCCCGTATATTATTATCAATTTAATCCATGTTACTGAACATAACGGAATTAAATAAGCTGAATACGACAATGGATTTCGTATATGTATATTTCATGCACTCAGTGATCTGAACAGGCAATCAGGGAAACGAAACAAAGAAAAAAGAGCGAAGCGAAATGATGCGCGGTGGAGCGTTAATCAATATTTATAGTCACACAAAAATAAGCTACAGATATGTGGTGAGTAGAATAAGGTGTGCAACCTATACGCTCATATAAAAAGTCAGTGTCGATAAGTGAATAACTAACAAGGTCTAAACGTGACTCAAGAAGAATGGATAAATTGGCCTATCCAGAAGCTAGAATAAGTTATATAGGTTTAAAATAATAAGCGACACTACAACTTCCTGATAATGTTAAGTGACTGAAATAACATCGTGTACATCAAATGAATCTTATTTAATGTTTCGTTAAGCGATAAATGAAACAAGTATACTAAACTTTATAAATAGGTCTATAAATTTTAGTCGGTATTAAGAACTAAACAACACGTTATATAACTATTGATCAAGAGCCTTAGTCTGTTAGCCTAATTATGTTCTATAGAGAGGTATTGACTATTTGAACAGCCTGACAACAATTAATCTAGTGGTTAAGCGCTCGCTCGAGCGCGTAACTGATAGGTCCTGGGTCCGAATCCTGCGAAACGAGGCCGTGGATGCGCACTGTTGAGGAGTCCTACAATAATACGAAATAGCCATCTAGTGCTTCCAGGTTTGGATTATTTTTCTGGTAAGCGACAGTGTAGATAGGAGGACATTATGGAAACTTCTTCGACACTACGGAGTTCCTGAGAAGATTGTCAATATTATCTGGGACTCATACGACGGATTACAATGCAAGGTCGTGCATGGAAGACAGCTGACAGATGCATTCCAAGTAAGTACCTGAGTCAGACAAGGTCGTTTACTCTCTCCCTTCCTCTTTCTTCTGGTAGTCGACTGGATTATGAAGACCTCGACATCTGAAGGAAAACACGGCATACAATGGACAGCTCAGAATCAATTGGACGATTCGGACTTCGCAGATGACCTAGCCCTCCTATCACGTACACACGAACAGATGCAGATGAAGACAGCCAGTGTAGCAGCAGTCTCTTCATCAGTAGGCCTCAGAATACACATGGGGAAAACCAAGGTCCTCAAATACATCACGGAGAACAGCAATCCAATCACCCTTGATGGCGAAACTCTGGAAGATGTAGAATCCTTCACATACCTGGGAAACATCATCGATGAACAAGGAGGTTCTGATGCAGACGTAAAGGCGAGGATTGACAAAGCAAGGGCCGCATTCCTTCAACTGAAGAACATATGGAACTCAAAACAACTTTCAACCAATATCAAAGTGAGAATCTTCAATACGAACGTCAAGGCAGTTCTACTGTATGGAGCTGAAACTTGGAGAACTACAACAACCATCATCAAGAAAGTACAAGTATTTATAAATAGCTGTCTACGCAAGATACTCAACACTCATTGGCCGGATACTATCAGCAACAGCCTTCTGTGGGAGAGAACAAACCAACTTCCAGCTGAAGAAGAAATTAGGAAAAGACGATGGAAATGGATAGGAAATACACTACGCAAATCATCAAACTGCATCACGAGGCAAGCCCTAACTTGGAATCCTGAAGGGAAGCGAAAAAGAGGAAGGCCAAAGAACACATTGCATCGGATTATAGAAGCAGATATGAAAACGATGAATTACAACTGAACGGAGCTAGAAAGGATTGCCCAGGACAGGGTTGGATGGCGAATGCTGGTGAGCGGCCTATACTCCTTCACGAGGAGTAACAGGCGTAAGTAAGTAAGTAAGTAAGCTTCCAGGTTTTCCATGGTGGTCTAGCTTCAATTGAACCATGATCTTAACTATTGAAATGGATAGTGGGAAGCAATGGAATCCAGTTTGAAGTGTGTTTCATCTTATTTTGGGACTCTTCAACTCGATGTATCTACAACATGACATTGATCAATTACAATCTGAATTAACAATAGGAAGATACATATAATCTAAATGTATCAATTACAACCAATAGTAAGCATAGATAATAATTAAAATGAATCAAAAACTATACATTAATTACCTGTGAATTTTGATTAATAAATACACGTAATGCAGAAAATGTATGACGTATTACATAATCAGATGGATTATTAGATAATATACATATATACGTTTCAATTAATGAACAAAATACTGGATCATTTGGTTTACATAGATTCAATTCTGACTAGAAATAAAATTATAAAAAACAAAAAGTAGAAAACTATTTTAGAGAGAAAAAAAACATTGATGAGAAAGTGAAAATTAAAAAAAATGAATCATTTGTAAACCAAATATGAGATATAGGAGTGAACTCATCGTGGTACTATCTAAATTAATAATTGACTGACTACTTGGCGAGACTCGAATTGATGGACGAGTCAATCAGAAGCGTTTTAAATATATTTTAAGGTTACGGCGCCAACGTTCAGGGAACTTTACACAAAACGTGATAATTGAGCGGCTATAACAAATAAAACGGCGAGACTATAATTTGTGAACGAATCAATCAGGTATAAAATAACAGATCTTGGTAATACAATATATACGGATGTTTGGAGAGCGTACAGACTCCTACATAGGCTTGGTTATATACATCGTGTCGTTATCCACAAGTAGCATTTCGTGTACTCAACAACTGAAGTACATACAAACAATATTGAAGCTATGTGGTCGAGGCTGAAGGAGTTTTTGAGACTTTATCATGGCTCCTAAGATCGATTATTCTATAACTATATGAATGATTTTCTCTTCTACATGCATCAGGATTTTAGAACCTCTGAACCTCTTTCTAACCTTGACAAGTTTTTGAACCACATATAGGAAGTGTATCCACTTTATTTCCTTGGTTTTGTATGATATACTTTTACTCTATACTGACTGTTTGCTGATTAGCTAATATTTCTCAAGGTCACTTAAGATTCGATCAAAGGTCGTCCATAAATTAGAGTCTCGCCAACTACTATTCAGTCCTTCATTTCGATATTTTATTGAAGACAGGTGTAGTATAACTACGACTTTAAGCAAGTCATCATCATATTTGCAATAAGTTTTAGTGATCAATCGTTGAAGGTATTCAACAGGAAACAAATCGGTATGATGAAAAATTTAAAAATTGTATTAAATCACATAGTTTATGCAGTAAATAGTGAAGGGTAACGGATAATTCATAGAGTTTCTATCATGTTTGATATAACTAAAGAATTTACACTTCAGGCAGTAATATATCATTAAATAAAATGCTCCACTTGAAGCCTCTCTCTGGTGCTACTGTCGGTCTCAAGCTCGGATAAAGGAGGAGGGTTGGGTATGGAGTTAGCGACCCTATCCCGTAGGAAAATATCTCACTAGAATAACGACATTTGATGATAACAACTTAGCTACTGAAAATTATTTAAGTAGCTCATATTATTCTGGATCAAAAGTATGAGTGATCTCAGTTTCGGTGTACAATGGACGTAAACAACGAGTGTGAAAATTAAGTAACTGTTCTGTAAATATTTCATTCCATTGGGTTTATATTCGTATACTTATTAACGTTGACCAATGGAGTTCAATACGTTTTCTCTATGAGACAACCGATGAAAGGTTGAGCAAGATCACAGACTGATTGAAATTACACAATAACACCAATGGGTCCCGATGCATTAACCTAGAGGTTAAGCGTTCATACAAGAGACCAAATGTCCTGGGTCTGACTTCGACAAGCGGGATCTTGGACATGCGCTGTTGAGGAGTCACATACTAAGACGAAACGGCTGTTCAGTGCTTCCAGGTTTCTAATGGTAGTCTAGCTTAGATGGACTTGTGATTTCGACTGTGAAAAATGTTTATTTATTTAAAACGAAATGTATCACTGAAAATGGTAAAAAAAAAAAAAAAAAACTTACTTTAAAAACTGTTGTAAACGTACTCAACAAATCTAAGATTATCAAGCTTGATTCAGTTGCCAAATTCGCTTTTAATAAAACTTTCATTTCTATAACAAAAATAATATGAGAAACTAGATGTTAAATTCACTCACCATTATATCCCGATGAGAATAATGAAAGGGTAAATTTTGGAGTCTATTTCTGGACTATTACTATACGTATATTTTTATCGTTAAATAACTAAACTATTCATATTTGTGTTCCTCTTATCATAAGCTTTATTTTGACATATGAATTGTTATTATACGATTTACCATTCTTGAGTTCTGCCCAGTCTATCGATTACTGTCTCCCACATTCACAGACACATTTGGCTAGGTCATGTACAAATGTTGTTTCCTATTTTATTGGTACGACGTAGTTTGTTTGATTGGTATATTAACCGAGTATGTTTGAAATACATGATTTATATCGAAGAGGCTGAGATTGGTGTTCTGGACTTAATACTTGGGCTAGGCAGAAAGCAGGATCGGTAAAAACTGTAGACTGCTAGTAGAGATTTTATGCGTCATTGGTGCGGTGGATAACTTACTGCTCTCTAATTGGTTGTACCATTAAGTCATACATTGAGAGAGGCACAAACCCGCAAGTTATAACACTCACAATCTAGATATATGGATTTTAGTTATGTTTTCTTGTTTATTACTTATACAATATGGGAACGTATTGTTACGACAAAGTGAAATTTTAAAACATAGTTGTAAAACCGTGTATTAAAACAAAAGTGATCCAATAAAAGAACTTACTTGGTATATTATCATGTCCTTCTTCAGGGGTTAGTTCATTAACATTTTTAGTTAACAGATCACTTTGTAAATGTTTACTCTTTTTACGAGAAGCAGCATTACTAGCTAGTGCATTGCTCATATGAAGGAGATGACCAGTACCACCAGTTCGTCCAACACTACTGTGACTTATGTGTCTAAATTAAACAACAAATTAAGTTCAGATAAACAATTAGGTCGCAGATTTGAATTAACTGTACTTTAAGTACTGATAACAAAATAAGTAGGCAATACTCAAAGAAAAAAATAAACAGTTGATACATATTCGATTTCACTTCATTCAGCACTCGTCAGTAGGGTGTCGGTCTGCAATCTTATGCTCCCCGTTAGATTTGTCATTGTATCACCCAGTTTAATAGTCTAACACATTAGCAATAACCTATTTCAGCAGCAACTAACTTCGCGTAAGACGGAGATCTTTACAAATGATTAATAACTGAGTATTGATTAGTGTCATATTCATCAACCAGAGAAATTTCAAGCATCAAGATGTTACAAATATATAAGTCAGTAGATACCGTTAATCATCAGAAACACGACAGAAACGGTATAATCATTCTTCGTCTCAGGTTGGGTGGGGTATGGCCGATCCGCATACGTTTGACTGATTTACATCTTACTCGATTCTCAGAATACAAAAAAGTAAAGCACTGTAAACTAAAATGACTCATATCTTGTTAGTTTTTTCCACGAAAAAGAGTATTTTGATTCCAAAACCAATTGTTAGGTCTATCGAAGCATCCAAGTCACTCAACTGAGTTACGCGCAAAACCAAAGTTCACAAAACAACGACTTGTCTACAATAGAGATTCTCAACTTTTGAAGTGTCTGTGCCGTTTAATGCGTTCTTTTAAATGAAACAAAGAGAGCTTCGATAGTGCAAAGAAAGCTGTCTAAACTTGATAACAGTTTATCAACATGCGAAACCCGAACCAAAAGTAAAACACTATGGAAACTGTTGTGTTTAAACAAATACACAAAACTGTAGATAAATGTTACAGTGATTGAGGCAAAGTAATTATGATGATTAATACGATAAACGTTATAAGTCTATGTAAATATTTCAGTATATGACACGATAAGCTTGCGTTACAACATAAGTGTAAGAAATGTGCTGTGAACACAACTATTTACTGAATTTAAATAAGTAGTATAAAATAATATGCAAAAGAGTTGTCGAGAAGCGATTACGAGTAATGTAAAACAAACTTAACACCGATAGAAATATAAAAACAAAAAGTTCTTATATAATCTTACTCATATTGTTGAATACAATGTTTGCCACGATAACGTAGATGTTGAATAGAAAATCTATAAATGGTAAGATAAAACAATGAAATATAAAAAACATAGTTGAATTCATGAGATGATTGAATGTAATTTTAATAGAGTGTTATCTTGTTTAACAATGTCTCAGTAGTTAATATCACTTTAAAACAAAACTTATGGAAGAATCAAATTTAAACAGATCACATGGATGAGTTGTCCAATAACTATACAAATAGAGCCTTTAGAATTTTTGTGATACTTAAGAACCGCATAAGATTTTGAGAGATAATTATCGCGATAAAAGATTGATGAAAGAAACTGAATTGATTAAGTAGATCAATAAATTCAACAGAATTGAAAACCTCAACAACGATATTCAACCAAGACAATTGTCAACTTTTCATATATGCATCGGTCCAAGTTGCCATATATCATTAGCACACAAAGATAAACACCGAATTCATAGAAGTAGTCACTTCAATGGTAGTAATATATAAAAGAAAGAATGTTTATAAGGATATAGTACAGAAATAAAGAATTAATTCGCAGAAAGAGAAATATAAAGCGATTTTAATCTCATAGTTTAAGGGAAGATAGAGAGTGTATACACCTACACCATTGTGATCGATTCTGAGGCATGTCACCAATAGTCTCTAACCATTGGTTACGATAGTCACGCGGGTCCCAACCAAGTAGTCTGCATCTACCAACATGGCTCAGACTAGAAGTTAGTGACGTCAATGACTTATATAATTAGCACTGACCAGTGCTTCTAGGTTTCCTTCTTATTATTATCACGCCGAGAATACTCAATTTTGCCTTTAAATTGTATGTTCCACTTGGAAGGACCTGAAATGTTATTGATTTGTTACTTCTTTTCATACTCTATTTTGTGCATACAATAGTTTGTGGAATATACTTTTCCCTTCATCTGAACATAGTCTTCTCTTTCTAGTTAGCACGTCTAAGACGCAGTGAATAGCTTAAGTTATCTTGGTGTTATTATCTCAATGATCCTTCATTACCTTCAACAATTTTAGATGATCCTATCATAATCTTTTCCAATCTAGCATAAACTATGAATAAAAGATAAGTAAACAACTATGACATTTTAAACGTTTGTATTGAAAAACGTCATCAAAAGAAAAAGAAGGCTGTTATACTGCTCGGGTGCCCAAATCGAAGCAAGTGGTTTTCTTGGGGGGAAACACCCCGAGCCTTCGACTAAAGGTTTGATCCACAAAGCAGTGGAGCAACGTAAGGATATGCAGTCCCATGGTAGCTGGTGATCAACGATTGGTTCATACGCCATTTGTTCCTTCAGGATCCTGGAACCAATCTATGTGAACCAATGTTTTGGAATCAGGGTTTTCTAACTCCCCTAGGTGGACTCTCAATGTCCACCAACCCGGTTAAAGCGTCGGAAATTCGCTTTTCGTCCTCTCGGTTTCGTAAACAACACCCCCGCCACGAGAAGGCAGTGAGTAGAACTTCCCAGTCAGACGCTATATACGTGTGGCTATGTGAGAGCATTTCGAGAGGGTGAACGGACTCTCCCCACTCTCGGCCGTACCAATGTACTTAAATTTTATACTGATGATATCGTTCAGAAGAATGATGAAATCTCCACAACCAAATGTCATCCAGCTCTCAGAGAACAAAATTCCATCATCAAAAAAAAAAAAACACATAAACACACATTAACCCATACAAAAACAAGATTTACAAGAGATGTTAACTTACTTTAATATATTCAAAAAATGTAATCTTTCTTGTATAGTAAAACTATGAAATAAACATTTTAAATGTACTAATGTTATAGTAGACATAATATGTAATATACAAATATATAAATCACGTTGACAATTATCAGTTAAACGACGTGGTGCATCTATATTATTTAATTCATATGGACGACGATGAATATGTGAACGTATAATAGGTTGTTTAATTAATAATAATTCAGGAATAAATATCTTTTGATGATTAGATTGTATATTTTGATGAAATGGTAAATGATTATGATAATGAGAATGTTGATGAACATTGTCGGAATTTCTATTTAGAGAAAAAGAAAGAAAGAAAGAAAGAAAGACAAATGATTATTCAACACAGAACTTAGTCTTTCTTTTTTTGGATGAAGTTTTGTTCTCTGAGTTGGATAGTTTGGTCTTCGGAAGAATGATGAAAGTTCCATGATCAAACACTATCCAGCTCAGAGATGTTAGATCCCTAAAACTCATTTGATAAATGCTTTAATTTTGAAAATTTGAATTTCCTTGTTTTCGCGCCAAAAGCGCTCTTTTCACCTTCATGTTGTATTACCCACATGAGAGAATCTTAAACACTGTTGATTCGTTGTATCTTTTAGTATGCTATTTTGTAACGCTACCCAAGGACAGTTTTATGCTGTATATATACGTTTGATTTTGTGTCTGTTGTTATAACTCGTGCTTTTGGCTTTTTGCGGAATATACTTCCTCGTTTCAGACTTCGGATTCTCCCTTTAGTTAGCGGGGCTAAGAGGCAATAGAATAGTCAGTTTATTGGTCTTTGATCATAAGTCTTTGTTCCGTTCGCAGACTAAGTGAACTCATAACCACTTCAAACCTAGCAAAAATCCCATCAAAATCATTCACCTAAGCTACAAATCGTCTCCCCCATCTCAGAACTACGTCTATAAATTGGATTATATCGATTATGATACCTTCTATATTAAAGAGTTATCTTGCGAGATCTTGAATAAATCCAAAGAATATGATACAAAATCTCAGTATTGAAAAGCTCAGAATACCTGTGCCTTGACCCTTCGTAAATCTAGAAAGTTGTACGAAGAGAACGCTTGTATTCCTATACAAACCAAAGGACAAAAAGAAGAGGAAATATTCTTGAAATATGGGGAGACAGCACTGCCTCATCATTAGTGGAGGACGACTCTCGTAAGGCTCAAGTGTTCCCGAACTACTTTAGCAATGTATATACCATAGAAACACCCTTCCCGTCAGTCCATAAAAATCCCCCCACACAATCACTGGACAGCGTGACCATTAAAGAACTCGATGTCTTTGGTCTACTAAATAAGCTTGACATAGGTAAATCCACGGGGCCCGATGAATTGCATCCTAGGCTACTGAAGGAATTATCTAACTTCGTTGCGAACCCTTTAAGTATATGCTTTAATCTATCCGTAACACAGGGTCGTTTACAAAAAGACTGGAAGAACGCCACAGTAAGTCCTGTCTTCAAAACAGGTACGAAACATAAACCTGAGAATTACCTCCCCGTTAGACTAACTAGTGTAGTTGTTTAAATCTTAGAAAAGATTATTCGAAAGGAGCTGTTTCGCTGAGTCGTTCCATATAGTATTTAATCCTACTGATCTCAATAGAAAAGAAGGCCTAATTATACATCACACTTGGACTATCTATCCAAGTTACCATGTCAGATATTACTCACATTTGTACACTATTACCGTACAAATAAATTAAACTCTATCCTTTCTCAATATAAAGGTCACACATGTTTTCATCCCTGACCTTGCACACGTAAACACACACACAAACTGATACACATAACGCTTATGAATTACCTTGACCGAAATGACATGACATTGATTTATTCAGACCTATTTTTTGATTGATCGTGTGTAATATTCTTACTTTGTTCCGTCGTACTATTTAAACTTGGATTAATTTTAATCTGGTTATTTGTACGTTGAAGAAGTGGCTTACACTGGAGTCACGAAACACTAGAAAAATTTAATTTTTCTAATTATTGGGATATTACAAATAAGTTATCTACTTAATGGTTGAGATCATGAGTCAAGTGAAGCTGGACTGATTTGTGTATGAGCTATGATACTGTCCGGATACCCAGATCGAAACAGGTGATTTTCTTAGGGGGCCACACTCGGAGCCTTCGACCTAAAGATCTGATCCATAAGGCAGTGGAGCAACGTCAGGAGTTACAGTCATATGGTAGTCAGTGACCAATAATTGGTTCATACTCTATTTGTTCCCCCAGGATACTGAATCCCATGTATACCATTGGTTTTGAATCAAGGTTTTCCAACTCTCCTAGGTGGACGAATCTCCATATCCACAAACTCGGTTAAAGCGCCGGACATTCGCTTCAGTACAGTAAAGTGAAATTACCAAGGTGAATACGAAATATAAAGTTGAAATAGTAGGAGAACCTTATTTTTGAGCATAAAAATAAGGCTAAAAACTCTTATTTATATTAATATGCAGAATGGATAATAATAATAATAATAATAATAATAATAATAATAATAATAATAATATTCAAATACTTACTCCATCTCTGAAACATTCATTTCTAATGGAATTCCAATAGAAGGATTAGATATAACAGATTGTGGACTCACTGAACTCATTGATTTTACATCATTAATACGATCTGTATAAATACCAGCTAATGTAAGAACTTGTTTTGCCCAATCTTGATCGTTATCTATAATTAATCATATTGAATAATAACACTATATATATATATATATATTTCATACAAGTCTGGAATTATTTACTTGAGAACTGAATATTCTATAACTGCTAAGATGGGATGGCTTAGTGATTACAGTATTCGACTTCCAAACTGTTCTAACTACTTTGATCTAAGTATCTGGATAGCGCCGCTGGGCTTCATGCACAAATAAAGTATGTCGGTCAGTCAGTCAGCTACAACGTAGGAGTGTGCAGTCACGACCCGCTAGGGATCGAATCCAAAACTTTCATATCTTGAGCCAAGTGCTTAACCTTTAGACCACTGAATTAGTATCAAATGGTTTAGATTTATAACTTTGATTTGCGATATTATGTAACCATTATACAATACCATGAATGTATTACTCCAGACATAACTGAAATCCAATAGTCTAAAGGTTAAAATGATTGTTACGAAACCTGACTCTAATAAACTTAAGGATACACACTGCTGAGGAGTCCCACATTAAGACCAGTGTTTCCTACTTTTCAATGGTTAAATAAGTAAGATTACTCCATAATGTAAACTACAAGATTATCAACTGATTAACTACTTATTACACCTTTCATTCCCTACAACAGCTGAGTATAATACGGAACTGTTAAAAGCATCAATTTATATATTACAAGATCAATCACAGTTTTACATTCAACTTACTTAGTTCATTGTGATTCTGGTTGATTTCATTATTTTTGTAATCACTTATTAAATTATTAATGTTATCATTCTCATCTATATGATTACCTCCATTTAGACCATTTATATGATCTTTATTATTATTATCCACATCGGGACCCGTTAATGTCAGTGTACTACTACTTGTATGACTTGATAAAACACAATTTCCACTTTGTGCACTATCCACAGAATGAATCGAATGAGAACGTGGACATTGGTTAGATATTATCGATGGTACATTAGATTCGATGGACGACGTGATAATTGTTGTTGATGATGGCGGTATAGATGAAGTGTCTTGATGACGTATTCTTTGTACACGTTGCAGAGCGCCACCTGATAAAAGTATTATAAGCATTTAACAAGTACATATTTAAAAGAAAAAAAACATTTGTATAAAGTGTTTTTAATCAGTGATTAGTTGCTATTCATATTGAACTGAACATTTGTATGATTAGTTTTATTTCCAAGATGTATATTTTTCGATTATTTATTTATTTGAAAACATAAAAATATTGGTATAAAAGGGCACCAAATACATATTTGCCACATAAGCCACTTGATTTATGTATAGGCTGTGATACCTCCCTGATGTTCAAACCGAAGCAGGTAGTTTTCTTAGGGGACCACACCCAGAGCCTTCAACCTGAAGGTCTAATCCACAAGGTAGTAGAGCAATATCGGGAGATACAGTCCCATGGTAACCGGTAACCAACGATTAGTTCATACTCCATTTGTTCCCTCAGGATATTGGAGACCATGTGCATCATTGGTTTAGAATCAGGGTTTTCTAACTCCCCTAGATGGATTCTCCATATCCACCAACCCGGTTAAAGCTCCAAAAAGTCGCTTTTTGTCCTCTCAATTTCAAAAACAATACGCCAGTGGCGAGAAGGTAATGAGTAGAACTTCCCTGGTAGTAGGTGTATACGCGTGGCCATGTGAGAGTATTTCGAGAAGGAGAGCTGTCTCTCCACACTCTCGGCCATATCAGGGCATTCGGAGGCATCGTAAACTACACCAACCATCATGGTGATATATTTTGGATTTCTAGTTAATCAAATTCGAGATAAACAATTTATGGAAGCTCGTAAGTACACGCAAGTATTCATTAAAGAAAGCTTACATGCAGTAATATATAAATGATGTTAAGATGAATCTTGATAGAGCTGTTAAAACAACACCAGAATAAATCCAGTTACACTTACAGAAAACAATATACAGTTTAATTACTACTGATCTTATTCAAGTCTTAATGAAGCTGAAAAATATCTAAAATATACTTTCATGATCCATTTGATTATACAGTTCATTGATTTGCAATACACATTCTGGATTCATTTCACAAAAATATTGGACAGTTGTCACATTAAACCAACTCAATAAATGGCCTAGTGTTTTAGAAAATTTATAAAGTAAACAGATAATAGATAGCATCTCTGTGTTAATATGATGTGGTAACTCGAACTGATGTACGTACGTACGAAGTTCCACGTTGTTACTGTCTAACTGACTGACTGAGTTGAGTTCATGAGTCAATTAAAGCTAGGCCATCATGGAAAATCTGGAAGCACTGGAAGACCGTTTCGCCCTACTATGGGACTCCTCAGTAATGTGCATCCACGATCCTGCACGTCACACTCGGACTGAGGACCTGTCAGTCTCATGTACAAACACTTAACCTCTAGACCATTGAGTCGGCGTTCAACGGCGTTAATGTCTAATTTCAAACAATCCACGAAATTGCGCTACCGTCCATCAATGTCTTCAGTGAGTTGAATAAATATAAGTCAGTAACAGACAAAATGAATACAACATAGTTAGTGGAATTAACGAGGTCATAAATACTGCTAAAATGTACCGATCTATTTTATTAATCACATGATATCCATTACAACAGTGTTGCCTATTACTCATATATGAAACAATGAATCACTCTAATTCCTACGACGCAAAGTAAAAACATAGAAAACTGGTACAAGTATAAACTTATTTCGATAGAAATAGCTTTTCGGTAAATTTTAAAAGCAGATTGGTTACTTTGTTACTTATTCAAGTATATTATTTGGAATTCATTAGAAGTAGTCTTCTCAAAACAATTCACTTAAATATAGAATGTAACACAAGTTCCTTTATTAAGTGAAGAATTTCGACCAAATAAAGCTATGGAAAAGCTTTTATTCTCAACCAATAACATACATGAGATTCAGTCTTCTATGAAAATGAAAGATGTACAATGGTTCTATAGCAATTATTAACTGAAAGGGTTTGCTTCTTCTACAGTTGCTCTATTATCTAATCGATTAAACCTTCGACTAAAGATTACTGAAGAGGAAACTTCAAGTAAAAAGGCCATTTACTTCGGGTTTGTGCAGTTAGGTAATATCAATCACGCCGTAAACATAAAAAGGATTGATTATGATCACTTACCTTGATTAACTCCAGCAATTTGATCTAATATATGCTTTTGTACTTTGCCATCTTTAGTTAAATAAGCAGCATTAGCAGTAGTAGTAGTAGTAGAAGCGCCAGTTGCAGAACCGCTGTTTGTTGACCGACCATCACTTTGATCACTTGATAGAGAAGATTTTCTACCACTACTACCAGTCTGTGAAAATGAATGACTACTACTAGTTATGGATAAATAAGAATCATATGATCCATTGTCAGAATTCATTGTGTTCTGTTGTTGTTGTTGTTGTCGTGAATGATTGTTATTATTAATTGTTTCTAATGAATAATCACTAAGCATACTTTGTGGTCGATAATGTGATATACTGTTAATATGACTAGTTATATTACCTGAAATATTGGATTTATTTAATTTATTTGATTTATCAATAGAATGTTGACGACGAGATGTATTCAATGTACTAGAATTACTATGACCATCAGTCAGTTGTAAAGATTCTTCATAATCTCGACGTACTGCAGCTGCAATAACAGCTGTTTGTAGAGCACCACCTTTTTTTAAAATAATGAAAGACAAGCAAAATATTGTGTTTTTAATTTAAAGCTGATGTTTCATTATAAAGTATTGATAGTTGCAGAAGCACTGAAACTGGATACAGTTCAAGTTAGTGTTGTATCCGACGAAGATTAAAGGGATGGTAACGGACAGGATTAATTTAAGGCCTATTATTATACATATTAAATGATAGTTTTACATACTCACAGCTCCTTTTGGGCTTGATCATTACTTACTTACTTACGCCTGTTACTCTCAATGGAGTACAGGCCACCGACCAGCATTCTACAACCCACTCTGCCCTCGGCCATCCTTTCCAGTCCTATCCAATTTTTGTTCATTTTTCTCATGTCTGTTTCCATTTCTTCCCCCGCTGGGATCTGATTTGGCTTAATCATGTATGAATGTTATTTCCTATTTTATAATGTGATGCGGTCTGATATGCCTAGTATAAAAATTACGTCTGGTTGAAATATATCATATAGTGGAGGATGATTACTCTGCTCTGGACTCAATGGGGAGATTAGGAAGACAAGCTACCGAATCGAGGACCAGTAAGAGCTTTTCGTTGACTCAGGATTATTAATACTGGAATGGATTTCGGTTGGTGTTTATGTCATGTGAATATTGTCAATAGTTGTAAGTCGTAACAGTCAGCACTTATAGCTTCACAAATGTGTCTACATTATAAGCATTAATGTTTTATGATCAGCATGATTATAACCCACGTCATGCAATCAACTCAAAATATGAAAAAAAGAGATTTTTATGACAGAAGAGCTTAAAACTGAATGGAATTTAGTCATTTATTGGTTTCAATTAATTATGGTGGTGATTGAAAGTAGTCGACAGGAAACCCTAGATCTACGTTTTGTGCTCATTTTATAATCCGTCAGCAAGGTGTACCTAAAATCTAGAGGAAACACATGTTCCTTGATTGAATCGACACTGTATGACTTAGATTTACAGTCAAAGACTTTACCACTGGGATATCCGGGCTACGAATAACCTCTTATAAGACTGAGATATATTTACAATTGATTGATTTCTGAGAAGTGACAAATACAAAATACGTCAAGTCCTTTACAATTGATTGATCACTGGGTGGTGATCAATGTCATGTGTGTCAAGTCCTTATTAGTGCAGATCGATTGCTATCAACCATGTTGCAATGTGGCCACCAGTCGAGGTGACTCGACACTGCGTGCACTATTGTGCCATTAGATGGTGGTTGCAGGTAGTCGACAGGAAGGTTGGTCGTGGCCCGGATTGCTCTGTGGTAACGTCTCTGACTGTGGACCTGGTGACACAGAATCGAATCCGTCAGCGAGCGCCAGTTCCATCAAGATTACAGGTATAACTTGCCGACGAGTGCCAAGTAGCAGGAAACACGGATCCAGGGTTTCCTGCCGACTACCTCCAACCACCATCTAATGTCAAGTCCTTCCTTGGATAGTACTACAAAGGAGGAAACGAGAGCAACGAATTATATTAGTAGCCATAATCCTTCTTATTCGTAGGAAACATGACGCTACGAATCGATCGGATCAATGACGCGTAAAACGCGTACGAGCAGCCTAGAGTCCTGATTGGTCATGCTTTTCGTCTAGTCCAGAACACCAATCTCAGCCTCTGCGATATGAGTCATTTATTTTAAGCATACGGGGTTTATATACAAATCAAGCAGACCGCAACGTACCATAAAATAGAAAATAACATTTGTACAAGATTTAGCCAGATGTGGCTGTGAATGTAGGAGACAGTCACTAATAGATAGAGCATAATTCAAGAATGGTAAAACGTATAATGATGGTTCATAGTTCAAAATAAAGCTTATAATAAGAGCAATATGAATAATGTGGTTATTTAACAATTACATAATAAAAATATACGTATAGTATTGGTCCATAAACGGATCCCGAAGTAACCAGTCATTATGCTTATTGGGACCTAACAAGGGTATATAATCCTAACATTATAGCTATTAATGCGAAATTTTCCAGTCGTTGAAAGGTACTTCACTACTGAAATATTAGTTACAAAATGTTTAATGTGGCGAAAAATGTGGATCACCCAAGGTGTTACACTATGTCGACAGAAGAAGATGAAATTACGACGAATCATAGAATGTAAATCGGTGTAATAGTTGTATCAGTGACGGTGAAAAAAAAAACTAAGCGTTGAGAATATGATTTGGGATGATATGAAAAGGTAATTGTCAGTGAAAAAGTGGAACTCAAAATCTTGGAGACACTAGGAATCTACACCATTGTGATCCCTAATCTCAAACTGTTGATTATCGAGTAAACTGAAATCAGGGATTTTTACACCTCTACACATAGCTCAGTTCAATGGTAAAGATTAAAGTGATAATAAGTGCAGCAGTTCTACTAGAAACTAATTGTCACTTCAAAAATATAATAGTGGAATTAAAATGAATTCTTGAAAAAAAAGATGGGTTCCATCAAGATAACGAACTCAGTTTATTGATGAACCAACATCAAAATGATTTGAATAACATTAATAGTATTAAACACTTTACCTGGAGGTCCAAATGAATCCCAATGATCCAACACTAAACGAATCAATGGAAGATATAATGTACAAATTCTAGCTTGAATTACTTTAGAATTGCGATAACGAGGATCAAGTGTATGTTTAATTAATAGATTACGTAATATTGTAATAGGTTGTTTATAATGTTGACTTGATGTTGATCTAAGTATTGCCCAACTTCCAGTATTTATACAACCAGATAATAAACAACTAAGTTGATTCAATAGAATCCCAATTGGAAAATGTTGTTGACAAAATTGATCAGTTAACGATAATTCAAGACCAACATCTAAGGATTCATTTAAATAAATACAGAAATGAAGGGAAAGCAAAGAATTGAATCAATGGTATAAACAAGGGGATTCTATGACTTGCTACAACAAACCAATCGATTTGATAAAATAACATTATAATAATTCACTTAGTGTTGTTCTACTTGTATCTTCCCATTGTTATTTAAAAACTGCAACGGATTAGTCTCATGTTGGCATATGTGCATCCTGCGCGGATTGCCTTGATATAGCCCTAAGTAGCAAGCTTTTTTTAAGCAAAGCTGGATAGTGCTTAGCAGTGGAATCTAGTTTGGTGAGCGTTTCAGGACTCAGTAGCTAAGTGGATAATATGATGGCGTTTGAAGTCAACAGTATTGGGTTCGAGTCGCGGTATGAACATCAACTCTGAGATCCAGGTACATCCAGCTGACGAGTCCCAAACAGGACGAAACGCGTGTTAAACTGGATTCCATTGCTAGCCTCTATCCATCTTTGTTTAACATCACAATACTTAATTTCTAAATGGATATAGTTATCAGATTTTCAGGAATATTTGAATAACTAACATTCAGTTAATGAACAAGAAAGGTATATAAATTAACAACGAAAACTATGTCTAAAGTTCTATGGTCATAGAAACAGAATTCATAGATCATCATCATTGATTAAACATTTACATTATCTATATTCTTGGATTATTACAACACAGCATATTTCACAAAAACATTTTTGGAATATTATGCAACTAGTACTGATCACTCCTTACTGTATGAAATTAAAGTATATTACAACTACAGTTATTATGATAGATAATCGATACTATGAAAACATTTAACAGTTAATGATCTTTGATATGACCGATTTAATGAGTACAATCTAAAAATTGATTGAATGATTTATGCTGATTAGTTCGACGACTAAATCGATTAGCCAATAAGAGTATTCAGACTATGTAACAGTGTGAAATACAAAATCTCAAGTGGAAAAAAATATCCTATCTCATTGATCAATAACATCAAAGTGTTGACTTCTAAAAAGACTACATTCCATGAATAGTAAAATTTCTTATAAACAAAGATGGATAGTGGCTAGCAGTGGAATACAGTTTGATGAGAATTTCGTCCTATTTGCGACTCATCATCTGGAATGTACGGTTTGCTTCAAACACAATCGCGTTATCCACTTAGCTAATGGGTTCACATTCCAGAGTGAACATCAACTCTAAGATGTAGGTACATCCAGTTGACGAGTTCTAAATAGGACGAAACGTGCGCCCTGGATTCCACTGTTAGCCACTATCCATCTTAGCTTATAATGCTTGTGAATTAAGGCAATACGCACAGTATGCACATATGCTAATAAGAGATTGACTAATCAACTGCAATCCTAAACATCGATGAGAAGATTCAAGTAAACAATATCTAGTGAATAAAAATCTTTATATCAAAAAGCAACAATGACATTCTTGATTGCTTTAATTTTCTAACTACTGACATGTATAATGGGATCATATAGTCATTGATTTACAGAGTGATATACATCAATAATATAATGAATTTAGTTAGTGATTACGGATCAACAATATGAAACAAATTACTCCACAAATTACAAAGTTTATTATTATTACGGATGGTGATAGTGATATAGAGAACCAATCAGAAGTAACCTGATGAAAGGGTCAATCAATGATAATCAGAAGTCACTTAAAGGTCAATTGCATTTAATTACGTCAATGGGTCAACTTCTTAAGGATAGGGTGATATATATGAATATGTGTGTATTTTATACGGTAGTCAAACACATTTTCTCGTTCAAGCAGTCAGATGGAGAGTTAGCACTTAGTACAACATGTATCAGTATCAAATTTTGGACATAGCACGTCACAACAGACAGTAACAATTGAAGTTATAAGATAACTGTTTAACACAAACAAACAGACAACACTCAAACAGAAACTCAGATGTTATAACTAAAGAGTATAATGTGAATTATGTATAATGAAATGAATGATTGTCAGAATTGTGCTATGAATAGTGCAAATAATAGAAAATTATACACCAAAAAAGATGGATTTTATTGATATACAATACAAATTAATCAAAAGATTGAACAATCATGTAACAAACAGATTAACACAAAATGAAACTCATTTGAAAGGTAATTAATGAAGGAATACGAATTTTATTTTACATTTAATGAAAACGACGAATCCTTAAGTTTCTGATTAAGATCATGAACCGAGTAATGTTAGACAACCATGGAAAACCTGGAAGCACTGAACGGCCGTTTCGTTCTATTGCCGGACTCCTCAGCACTACGCATTCAATCCCGACCGTTGGATGCCGACCCAGTGGTCTAGAGGTTCAGCGTTCGTGTGCGAGATCGAAGGCCCTGGGTTCAAATCCTGCAAGTGGGACCGTGGATGCGCACTGCTGAGGAGTCAAGCAATAGGACGAAACTGCCGTTCAGTGCTTTCAGGTTTTCCATGGTGTTCTAGCATCAATCGGCCCATGATCTCAATCAAAAACTTAATAATCTCCACAACTCTAAACTGAGAATCCCTAAGTGCTTTACAATTACCATAATTCTCTGTTACACTTGAAATTCAAGAAAAATAAAATAAAACAGAGAGCGTAACGTGTAGAAAACGTTTTAAGCACATAAATGGAAAATAAATGGATTTATATGACAATATATGATAGTGATAGTTTAGAAGCTTTTAAAATACATGCTAAAATTGTTAACGATTTTGATAATTCGATGAGAAAGAGGATAACATAGCCTATCGTCTTCCAGAATTCCTTTGCAAGCTTTTGATTAGTTAGGTAAATCAAAACTTTCTCCAAGAACCTTACAACATTAACAATCATAATTGAACTAGAAATACCGGGGAATATTGGATAGATTGATTTGTTCGACAATTTTGCAATTGAATTAATTAAAGATTTATGTATATACGGTAAAGAAGTAAAAATCGTACCAAAGAGTAATCATAGAAAAAAGAAAATTATATCACTGAGTATCAACTTTGACTTTCATAAACAGATACATTCAAACACCCCCTATCGTTGTTGCTATCTTGACGTGGTGGTCGGGCATACCTATTGTGATGAACCATTCAAGCCATACTGGTTCGAACAATTTTTCTAAAGGTCATACAATGCCAGACAGGTCGGTTGAAGACCGGTAAGACTAAAAGGAGCAAACCGAAAGTCCGAAGGTGAAGTCGTACTGCTGACTGTACAGGTGTTTCCTTCAGACAACCAGCATAACAGCAATACTGCCTTTCTAAAAGGGGGATGGGTTAGAAAAGGTCGACCCTTAAAATTTATACCTCGCTTTATCCCATACATATCCGTCTCCGGCAGTAAGATCTCAACAAGTACAGAGCTAACACGAAAATTACTCACGAAGAGGTCGCGTGTGACCGACCTCAAGCAGTTTTTCTTTGGGCATTGCGGTCATGCTCTCAAGTCACTAACACTACCTCTAGCCCCATTTCCTTCTCAGGTACCTCCAGAAGAACCCTTCTACTGTATGGGCAACCGGGAAGTGATGACAGCCCTCATAACTTTAACAACACTCAAGACCATTAAATTCATAATCAACCGACTGACACTCGAACATACAGGTTATTACATAATATACCTTTCAAAATTAATGCTGATATACAATGTATAAAATTTGAAAGTCATTTTTTGTTAAATCTTTCATACACCAAAAAATTTAATCACACAATATTTTGAAGTGTTAAGATAAAGACTATTTCAATGTAACTAGGTGAAAGTTGGTTGTAATTGGTACAAAATTATGTTGTATCAAGTAGTGACCTTAATACATCATGTTGAATCATATTTTCTTGATACGCTAAAGAAATGTCACAGTTTATCTTTTTTTTTTATCAGATTGATGTAATAATATATACTCATTGAGTCAAATATGATACTTCTGTCATTTTTTACGTTATAAAGTTTAACTACTTATTGTTTACTAAGTAATGTAAAGTATTTATATTAAATTTGGGAAGCTGTAGAATATGTTTCAGTAGTTGATTTTTTCTGAAACCAATCTACGCATGAATAAACTAAACCTATATATTCGTTTTTGTTCATCTTCTATCGATTTTCATTCACTAAATGTAACAAATAATGAATTTTGGGTTGTTTTATCACATCAACTTTATTTCTAGGTACAGAAGTTCCACGTTGTTGATACATGGAATATCAATTTCTTTCGATGTAGCGACTTATACAAACGAAAATTAATAGAAACACGGCTAAGATTATACGGATTTTCAGTAGTTGAGATCATGAATCAATTGAAGCTAGACGACCATGGAAAACCTGGAACCACTGGACGGCCGTTTCATCCTAATGTGGGACTCCTCAGCAGTGCGCATCCACGATCCAGCCTTGCGAGATTCGAAACCAGGCGTCGCGCGCGAATGCCCAACCTCTAGACCACTAAGCCGGCATCCAACGGTGTTATTGTCTAACTTAAAATTCGAAACTCGTGAGGTGGGATCGTGGATGCGCACTGCCACTGATGAGTTTCACAATAGGACGAAACGGCCGTCCAGTGCTTTTAGGTTTCCCATGGTGGTCTAGCTTCAATCGAATCATGATCCCAACTACTGAAATTACTGAAATTTCCACAAAAGCCCTTCTGATATACGGATTTTGTTAATTTGAATGTTATTCTGATCATGATTTGTTACCCAACACGAAAATTATTCAATATGAGCATGCTATAAATGGTTGTTTTCTCTATAGTGGATATACTCACAACCACACATGCGATCATACTAAAAAAAAATCAATTTTCAAAGTATATCATACAATTAAATACATATTTTTACCTTTGAATCATTATGAACACTACTAGAAACCAATGACTAAGTGCACACTAACAACTAATTTAGCTACGTGCTATACTTTTCTGAAAGGATAGGTAACATAATTTGACTAACTAAGTTAACACGTACATATTGAAACACTTAGATTTGAGCTATGTTGCTTGTGAAATAACTACTGATATAATCAGGTAGCTTAAAACAACAAAAATGGAGGTAAAGAAGTTTAAATCTAGTATTTAATTATCTAAAACCGATTACTTTCACTATTGTGCTATCACTCTCTACTTAACTACCAAAGTTGTCCGAGTAAGGTAGGAATGTCCAGATGACTGATTTAAATTCAAGTGCATTTTAAAGAATTAATCCTCTGCTATCTTTTCTACAATATAAAAAATATACATATCCAGAATTGACAAACATATTGTAAGTGAATAGTGGTAGGAAGCTCTTGAATAGATTTTTAATTCAAGGATTAAATAAACATAGAAAAGTGATATAACTAACTAGCAATCATTAAATGTTATCTTAATGATTGCTAGACAAAAATTAAGTGTTGTCTTGCTCCCAAATGCCCTGGTACGGCCGAGAGTACGGAGAGTCAGCTCTCCCTCATATGGCCACGTGCATACAACCACTGCCATACAAGTCCTACTCACTGCCTTCTCGTGCCATTACCTTTGTTTACCGGATTGACAACACGAAAAGCGAATATCCGGCGCTTTAATCAGATTGGTGGATACGGAGAGTCCACCTACTAGGAGAGTTAAAAAACCCTGATTCCAAACCAATGGTGAACATGGACTGGCTCCAGGATCCTAAGGAAACAAATGGTGTATGAACCTATTGTGCGTCACCGGCTACAATGGAACCGCATCTCCTAAAGATGTTCCATTACCTTATGACCCAGACCTTCAAGTTGAAGGTTTAGAAAGTGGCTCTCTAAGAAAATCACCTAGGCAACAGGGCAGTACCCGTAACACCCTACAACATCATATAACATAAATTACCTTAAACAAAAACAAATTCTCATTTCAAGTAATGAGAGGAAATAAAGAGTATTTCGCTTATATCCATATACAAAATACAATGTACCATTTGATTGTAGAAAGAATATATTTTCAAAGTTCAATGAGCTGATTCAATGTTCTAGTACATTAAACATAAAATATGGGTACGTATGTTTGCATGTGCGTGTGTGTGTGTTTGTGAAGTTCCTAAATCTAAAGTACTATTATCTCATTAAATATCATGCATGTATAAAAACAATCCACCGAAGCACACACACACACAAGAAGTGAGTACAATTATAATCATAGTTATTAGTATATAATAATCATAAAAACTAATGCAATGCAGTGCATATATGTATATATATACATGGAAATAATCAAGTATACATAGGATAGCAGTACACATAGTGATTCAAACAAAATTACATACCTTGACTATGCTCAATATTTACAGTATACAGTCTGCTAACAGAATATTGTTCAGCTATTATATACAATGAGTAAATTATAGAAGTGATAATTGTTTATAGGTCATTTGAAAAATGAAAATAACTTAATCGAGTTTAATAAGATTGATAGAGTAAGGATTCAGTTGTTTTTTTTTTCGGTCGAGATTGCCAGTAGCCTGCTTTAATATTTGAGATACCTATTCCTGTCATTTAGATAGTTCAACAAGTTATCTGTTTTCTTGGTTTGTTTTACCAACTTACATTACCTATGGCGAAGGTGAGATATCTGTTTATCAGTTAAAAGACTAGTATACTGTGCTGCAGTTTGTTCTGTTCTACTTTACGGCTGCGAAACATGGTCATTAACAGTAAAAGATATTCGTAAGCTACTAGCATTCAACGATTATAATCCAGTGAAATAAATTTGGAAAGAAAAAAAAAGAAAGAGACATGAAGAATTCAGAAGATTAGGATTTAGGAGAACACAAAGAGTGTATACACCTGCTCACACCACTGCGAACGATTTTGAATCATGTCATTTAAGGTCTCTAACCATCAGTTGTTATCGTCCGCGTACTCGAATCATTTGTTCTAGCGTTGCAAGGTGGTAAAGAGACGTGAGAAGGGTTAGTTGTGGATATAAGAGATTTATTTGGAGGTGTAGGAGGGATTTGAATGTGACCACCTTGGTCTCGTGCGCTGTTAAGGGTGTGAGGGCTGATATCACTTCCCGGTTGCCCACATCGTGGAAGGGTATTTCTTGAGGAATCTGAAAAGGAAGTTGGATTAATGTTAGTCTTAACGACCGCAAACCCCAGGGACAACTGCTTGAGGCCGGTCGCGCACGGCCTTTTTGTGGAAGGTTTTTGACGTGTTAGCTCCGTTCTTCAAAGGGCCTTACCACCGGAGACGGAAATCCATGAGGTAAGGTGAGGTGTGGCATTTTTAGGGTCGACCTTTTCTAACCCCATCCCTCCTTGTGGGAAGGCAGCATCGCTGTAGATGCTGGTTGTCTGAGGGAAACACTTTACTGCTGTCACACCCCTCTACAGTCAGCAGGACGACTTCGCCCTCAGATCTTGAGTTGCTGCTTTTAGTCTTACCGTTCTCCAATCGACCTGCCTGGCATGGCAGAACCTACAGGAACATATGTTCCGACCAAGGTAGCAGCTACGATCGAGACTTCCTAGTGGTGCGCATCCACGATCTCGCCTCGCGAGATCTATCAGTCTCGCGTGCGAGCGCTTAACCACAGTAGGACGAAACGGCTATCCAGTACTTTCAGGTTTTCCATGGTGGTCTAGCTTCAATTGACTCATGATCTCAACTATTAAAATTACTATAATATACACGAAACCCCCCTTCTGATATTAGAACGAATAGTTTGACGAAAATTGGGCGCCAAGTATAAAGAAAATTATATTTAAAATAAACTAAGTGATTGAAATTTAAAATAATTTCAACGTTTCGTTCAGCAAACTTGTCTAGACTTCATTAGGATAATAATATCAAAATCAAAGATTTGATTATTTAACGTTATACATTCCTTGATAGTTTTGATTATTCTACTCTGTAGAAGTTCAGACAAGTTTCCTGGACGAAATGTTGTAATTATCTTAAATTCCAATCACTTCGTTTGCTTCAAATATAATTCTAACATATAACGCATATATTACTTACAAAATATTATACATAATGATATCTAATACTTCATTTTATGATTAACAATTTTAAGCGTTCTAGTAACCAAATATTTGGTAGGTTTTAATTAACTTTTAAACAAAAGTTAAAAGTGCCCCCAAGTGACTGAGAGTGGGGAGAGTTAGCTCTCTCTCTCTCTCTCCGAATGCTGTCACATGGCCACGTACATACAACCACTCTCAGGGAAGTCTTACTCAATGCTTCCTCGCCACTGGGTTGTTGTTTACGAAATTAAGAGGACGAAATGTGAATGTCCGATGATTTAACCAGGTTGGTGGACTCGGAGAGTTCACATAGGTGGGTTATAAACCCTGATTCCACACCAATGGTGTAAGTGAGCTCCAGTATCCTAAGGAAACAAACACCGTTAATAACCAATCAGTGGTCTCCGGCTACCATAAGATTGCATTTCCTGACGTTGCCCCACTGCCTTGTGGTTTAGACTTTTAGGTTGAAGGCTGGGGGTGTGGCCTTCTAAGAAAAACCACCTACTTCGGTTAGGGCACCCAGACAGTATCCCAACCCTCACACAAATCGAATGATTGATGTGGCGCATATCTGCTTGGTGCCTAATTGTACTAATGTTTATGTGTTTAAATAAATATATAAATAAAAATCTATCATTGAATTTTGAATTGTACGCAAAAACTAAACACTCACTACAAACTATGAAAGAAGGTAGATAGGAAAGTGAACTTACTTAAACCATCGGATATATTTAACATGGGTAAATTCAATGGAATAAAATGTTCATGTTCACAAATACAACGTAATAATTCAAATCGTAATTCATTTAATTGATCAATTTTATCAACGGACTAAAACAAAGGATAGAATTTTTGTTTAAAAAAAAAAAACAAACGGAGAAGGGCGAGGGGTACGAATCATAATCACATTAATGAAAAGACAAAATATGCATCAAATATATCAGTACACTACTAGAAGTAATAGTCTGTTAATGTAGAAGCAACATATAGTGATTAACCAACCAAACGAAATAAAATTTATGTTTAAACAACCATGAAACTTAGATTCATGGAGTCCTACCAATGTTAAAATAAACATATCAGTGAAACTCAATTTAAACTAAAGAATTAAGAATACATGATTGCCCGGCACTTCCACATTGTAACAACCAGTTGCCACACTTTAGCCCCCAAATGCCCTGGTATGGCCGAGAGTGGGGTGGATCCGCTCTCCCTCTCGAAATGCTCTCACACGGCCACGCGTATATAGCCTCTGCCAGGGAAGTCCTACTCACTGCCTTCTCTCACCACGGGTGTTGTTTACGAAATTGAGAGGACGAAAAGCGAATGTCCGACACTTTAACCGGATCCCAAACCAATGGTGCACATGGGCTCCAGTGTCCTGATAAAACAAATGGTGTATGAACCAATCGTTAGTCACCGGCTACCATGGGACTGCATCTCCTCATGATGCCCCACTGCCTTGTGGGTCAGACCTCTAGGTCACAGGCTCGGGGTGTGGCCCTTTAAGAAAACCAGCTGCTTCGGTCTGGGCACCCAGGCAGTATCACAGCCCTCACAGAAATCAAATGATTTGTGTGGTGCATATGTATTTCGTGCCTCCTTGTACCAACGTTTATGTGTTTAAATGAATAAATAAATAAAACCTGATTGTTGTCACTACTTAATCATTCATCAATTGAAAGCATTTCAGTTTTACTACAGACCGGAAGCTTTCCTAATAACTCAACAGTACAACATCTTATGTTATAAAGCTTGGTGACACGAGATCGAATCACATGAGGTTTTTCAGTCGTCGTCCCCCCCCATCCCACCCGCAAGATTACCGACTACCTTTAACTATCTAATTCTATCGAGTTGATATTCGTAGACGATGAAATCTGAGTTAAGGAAAGAAGAAAAGTTGTAAACAAGAAAAAAGTGTTGTTATATGGATTTATATAACACTGTAACAATGAATATGGTGAGACTATAATTTATGGATGACCTTTGAGTGACTCTATACTGATCTTAAGAGTGTCCACTTAATAACTAGGACTAAATGAGGGTTATAAATAAGTATGAAGAATTATAATTATAATTTGCAGTTGATGATTAAGGTTAGAAATTAGGTTTGTGGGGGTTTTCATCATCAAATGACATCAGCTAAAATGCCAAAACACCATCCAAATGGATCAGTGAATTTCGCGCCAAAATTCAAGACCTGTTGTCTTATACATGATTGGTCCGTCCACAAATTATAGTCTCGCCATGAATATTTACAATACGGAAGTTGTGGAGAACGTTTCATTTCACTAAAATCATGAACCAATCCAAGTTGGACCACCAGTGAAACTTGGAAGCACAGGGCAACCAATTCGTTTTAGTATAAGCTAATTTGGGTAGCTTGTGAAGTAGTTATCTACCAAAGATATTGTAAGATGGTCGCGCATTAATGTGGATTGACTAATGTTGATCATTAACACCGTCGGATGCCGGCTCAATGGTATAGTGGTTAAATATCCACACAAGAGATCGAAGAACCTGAGCTCGAGCCCCGCGTGTAAAATCATGGAAGCGTACTCTTAAGGAGTCTTATACTAAACCAAAATAGCCATCCGGGATCTTACTTGAAAATATTTAACGATGCTGTGTTTTAAAGTACCACCTTTAATATATAGTCACCAACTTCATGTTGAAGACAGCCTTGAGAACCTTTTCACCTGACCGCTAGTTATACAATTCAACCTTCTTAATCAAAATAGTTGAAATGGGGTTCGGACCTAAAACCATATGGTTCCAACTCTAATTACAAAGTCAGTACTATATTGAGCTCATCTGCAATTTATACACTGTTTACTGAACAAGAATGCGTTATTTGAGTGAAAGAACGTGAAACTGTAAACCAATTAATCACATTTGTATTCTTGAAATGTTAGGTGGTTGTAGTAAGTTGATAGGAAACCTTGGAAATAGCTTTCACGTTCGTTGGTATTCTTCACCAAGATGTACCTGAAATCTGGAAGAAATTAACGACCACTTATGAATTGGAATCTGAGTATTGTGGATGTTTGATCGCCAGAAATCTCTTGGTCAGAGTCTCACATTTGTAAATTTATTATGCGAATTTGAATTTCACATTTTCGCGCCCATTTTTACCTTCGTTTCGCATTTGGACCTTAAATGACACTGGTTTGTTTCCTCTATTGGTACGCTATTTTGTAACATTTTTCAAAGATACTTTTGTATTTTATATATCTATGCACGAGTTGTGTGCTTTTCGTTCGTTTTTTCCGAGCTATTTGTGAGATATATATTTTATCCAGCCGAATATGATTTTCTCCGGATAGTTAGCAAAACTGGGGCTCATTGTAATACATTAGCTTGTCCTATTGTTACGTTGCTAACTTCGTTCCGTTCGCCGGTCCCAGGTAAAACAATCATCCCTCTCAAACATAACACCGAGTTAGACAAATCCGTAGTTTGAAATGTCATCAACGAGTTATTCGGATAATGAGTGACCTCCTGAAGGATTGTGATATTTACAACTGATTGGTTATTTTGGGCATTATTTACCAACATTGGAACTGCGTAGAAAGATAACAGATGGTCAATTTAGATATACCAATGTATGATGAAGCATAGTAACTTTGGATTAGCATCAAATGCATTGTCACAAATAGATGGATTGAATCTGAAAAGTCAAGTAGACTATCAGACCGAGATGTTGTTTGATGTGTATTAATCTAAGTAATTTAACGTACAATTCTCAATATCTAGTTAATTTCTCATTAAGTATATATATATATACACACACACACGTCAACTTACCATTCTTGGTGATATTTCAAGGAACATTAACAAATCACGAACACGTTTAAAAACATAACCTCTATCCATTAAATTGAATAAATGACATAAAAATTGTCCAATTCCTGAGATTACATCAATTCCATTAAAATCAATTACATTATTATTGGTATGATGTGGATTAGATTTAACACTGTTAGAATATTGTTTAAGTTGAATAGATTCAGAACAAGGTGAAGTTTTCCGTGTTAACGATTGATTGATATATTTACTTGCTTGTGAATTTGTTAGAGAATTGAATGGTTCCATTTTTGTTAATGATCCATTAAGTGATGTAATAACTTGATTATAAGTGGTAGTATCTAATTCATCAGTTTTATTAGACTGATTACATGTTATTGATGTGGCTTTTGTAGTACCAAGAGATGTAGATAATAAACGTGATCCAATCAATTGAATAAATACAGTTAAATCTTCACAGAATAATGATGAAAAACGTGTTTCACCTGATCGTTCGGCCTAAAACAAGAAAAAAAGACAGATGATATTTAAACAAACATGATACTTGGGAGATAGTCACACAATATTGTGAAATGATCAAAGCTAGCGATGTGCACCATTGGATGCCAAAAGGCCAAACACTTGCCGCGAGATTTGAAGATCCACGATCCCATCGCTAGTAATATTATACAAGTGAACTAATAAGAGGTTCCGAAATAAGATAGAACAACTGTCCGATCCTTCTTCATTTTCACTGATTGTCGAACAACTAAAGTATGCTGGTGATGTTATGTATCTTAAAATTCGGTCTTAAATATCAAGAACAAGATAATTTAAACATTAACTAACAATGATTTAAACATCCTATGCGTTGCACAAACTAGCGGCTGATGCACTGCACTCGAATCTCAATGTGAGTGCTAGATTCCACTTATATACACAACTCATGTTAAATTTTATGATATTGAAACAGTATAAAATTTTTACATGACTACTCTCTTTAATAAATAATGACAATCAAGTATACAATAGTGGTTAATTTTGAAATGGACTTTTAATTATTTAATAGTTGAATACATGAATCAATTGAAGCTAGATCACCATGGAAAACCTGAGAGCACTGAACGACTGTTTCGTCCCATTGCCGGACTCCTCAGCAGTGCGCTTCGACGATCCCGGCTCGCGAGATTCGAACCCAGGATCTATCAGTCTCGCGGGCTAACGCTTAAACTCTAGACCACTGAGCCGGCATCCAACGGTGTTAATGTCCAACTTCAACCAATCCACGAAGTTGAGCCACCGACAACTATTGTCATCAGTGCGTTACTATCTTACAACAGACCCGGTTGAACACCTCAGGTCACGGCTTCTCACTAGAACTACAGAAAATACTTCTTGGAGACCGTCATTAGTGAGCATATGATGATTATAATCAGAGAAGGGTTTTTTGTGGATATTACAGTAATTTAATAGTTGAATTCATGAGCCAATATAAGTTAGACCACCATGGAAAACCTGGAAGCACTGGATGAGCACTACTGAGAAATCCTACACTAGTACGAATATATGGTGTGACGCTCATATATTTGGTGCACTCTTGTACCAATATTTATGTGTTGAAATACATACCAGTACGAAAACGCCGTCCAGTGCTTCCAGTTTTTCAAGAGCAGTCTGGCTTTAATAAACTCATGAATTCAACTATTAAATTACTATAATATCCACAAAAACCCTTCCTTGATTTTAATTATTTCTTAATGATAATCTATGACTACTGAATTCAACGAAATCAGTATCAAGTCAAAAATGAATGAAGTTGGGAAGACAGAACGATTATGCTCATTATACATGAGAGACCTGTGAACTAGGACAAAACATTTCTTCAGATTGTTTCATGCATTTTTCAAACATTCTCTCCAGATGATAAGTGTTAAACCAGTGGGTAAGTTGGAAATATTTATGACTAAGAATAAAAATTTCTCACTAGAAACTCATACCATACATCTTCATTTATACACCCAGAAATAAATTTATAAACCTACTAGGATTGGTGGAAATCAACAATGTATTAGTATTAATGCGGTCAGTTCCAGGAAGTAAATTTTCTGAAATCAATTCCTCTGTGTTAGTGTATCTATCAAAACTAGGATAATACAACTGTTGATTGATTTGATCTTTCTAGATCATTTGCAGATGATCCATAGAAGTTCAAAACAGAAAGCGAAACAGTTCATTAAGTTGAAACTTTATGCCACAAGAAAAACTACTCACAGAAAGTCATGTAACCGAAGTGAAATAGCAAGTAAAGTAAGTAAAGCAAGTAAAGTAAGTAAAGCAAGTAAAGTAAGTAAAGCAAGTAAAGTAAGTAAAGCAAGTAAAGTAAGTAAAGCAAGTAAAGTAAGTAAAGCAAGTAAAGTAAGTAAAGCAAGTAAAGTAAGTAAAGCAAGTAAAGTAAGTAAAGCAAGTAAAGTAAGTAAAGCAAGTAAAGTAAGTAAAGCAAGTAAAGTAAGTAAAGCAAGTAAAGTAAGTAAAGCAAGTAAAGTAAGTAAAGTAAAGTAAGTAAGTGAGTAAGTAGTAAGTAAGTGAGTAAGTGAGTGAGTGAGTAGTGAGTGAGTGAGTGAGTGAGTGAGTGAGTGAGTGAGTGAGTGAGTGAGTGAGTGAGTGAGTGAGTGAGTGAGTGAGTGGTGAGTGAGTGAGTGAGTGAGTGAGTGAGTGAGTGAGTGAGTGAGTGAGTGAGTGAGTGAGTGAGTGAGTGAGTGAGTGAGTGAGTGAGTGAGTGAGTGAGTGAGTGAGTGAGTGGGTGAGTGAGTGAGTGAGTGAGTGAGTGAGTGAGTGAGTGAGTGGTGGTGAGTGAGTGAGTGAGTGAGTGAGGTGAGTGAGTGAGTGAGTGAGTGAGTGAGTGAGTGAGTGAGTGAGTGAGTGAGTGAGTGAGTGAGTGAGTGAGTGAGTGAGTGAGTGAGTGAGTGAGTGAGTGAGTGAGTGAGTGAGTGAGTGAGTGAGTGAGTGAGTGAAGTGAGTAAGTGAGTGAGTAGTAAGAGTAAGTAAGTAAGTAAGTAAGTAAGTAAGTAAGTAAGTAAGTAAGTAAGTAAGTAAGTAAGTAAGTAAGTAAGTAATTTCCTTCTGACAAAATAACTGTGAACCTTAATGGAAGACGATAATACAATGAATATTGATTGCATTCTATCAACCACTCAGTCAGACAGCTACAATGTAGGACCAAGTACATATATGTATCTGTACATGTTGTTATACCTCATTAACACAAGATGAACATCAAAATTCATCGAAATAGTTACTTCAAATGGTAAACACTGATAAACAGTTAACATCTATATATATATATATATATATATATATATATATATATATATACAAATATACAATATAACTGAATGACTTACCCAGATTTTCTTACTAATACATAAATATTGTGTCATTGATTTAATTATTAATGTTAATAATAACCAAATATTATTAAATAAATGTATTAATATATTATTTGGACAATGAATATCAGATAAAAGTAGAATTAAACCACGAATAATAGAATGATGTAATGAGGATAAAGGAAAATATTGATTAATTGTCAATTGTGATATTGATAGTTTATTAGATCTTGTTGTTGTTGTTGTTGTTATGGTTGGTGATGATGATGGTGGTGGAGGTGAACGATTTGATCTTTTATGATGTATTAATTCATTGAGTTGTATCCCTTCTTTTTCTTCTTTTCTTGGATCATTATTGATTTGTTGATTCTCATTTAAATAATGATTTATACATGTTGTTAACAAATGATCAGGATTGAATACAAACTATAAAATGATAAAATATATATATATATATATATATTGAGGAAGTGTATTGACGTCTATTGTTTACTGATTCAATATCTTATAGTTAGTCTAGTCCTAACCATACTTAAGTGAACAGGTTACTTACTTACTTACGCCTGTTACTCCTAATGGAGCATAGGCCACCGACCAGCATTATACAACCCACTCTGTCCTGGACCTTCCTTTCTAGTTTTAACTAATTGTTGTTCATTCTTCTTATGTCTGTCTCCATTTCTCGGCGTAATGTGTTCTTTGGTCTTCCTCTCTTCCTTCGGCCTTGAGGATTTCAAGTGAGGGTTTGCTTTGTGACGTAGTTGGGTCCTTTCTTCAATGTGTTCTATCCATTACCATCGCTTCTTCCTGATTTCCTACTCCACTGGGATCTGGTTTGTTCTCTCCCACAGTAGGTTGTGTCTGGCCAACGGATCTGATTTTGCGTAGACAACTGTTAATAAACACTTATATCTTCTGGATGATGGCTTTCGTAGTTCTCCAGGTTTCCGCCCCAGGTACCAGGTGACATATTTCAGGTCAGAGATACAGAATTCGAGCTTGTAGTCTAGTAAACCCGTGGTTATTGTTAGTTAACCTAATTAACGTTACTCAAAAACAACTGAATTTTATTTCATTTTTTTGTATTGGTTGTTCGAATCTTCCTACTGATGTTTAGAAGTGCAATAGATAAGTCTCACATTGGTACATATACATCCTGTACGGATTGCTTCGATATTCTTTAAGTCACAAACATCATAAGTCAAGATGGATGATGGCTAGTAGTGGGATCCAGGACGTAGGTTTCATCATATTTAGGACTCGTCATTTGGATGTACCTACATCTCAGAGTTGATATTCATTTCAGGACTCCAACCCAATGCCGTTCGCTTCAAATACCATCACGTTATCCACTTAGCTACTGAGTTGTGATAGCCACTAGCTTGTACAATGGGGTAAAGTGTAAATTCACTTTTGTATTGGTTGGAACAGCAATTAATCAATCTCTTATAGAACGAAACGCGCGTGATGGCCGCTATCCACCTCCGTTTATAACTGAATTTTATACTTACAAATATCTTTAACCATTTTATGAAGAGAGGTTTCATTACAAAACGTCAAAAACTGAAGAGCATTGGACAATGGTTTCATGCCAACTTCTTGGTTAACGATCATCAAATATTACAAAATGATAGAATATACAAATAATTCCTGGCACAACAATTCAAAGATAAGGCTCACCATTAGATCTGATTAGGGCACGGTTGATAAGTTCAGACCTAGTATTAAGGTATTCTACAACTGTTTACAGCGGTACTCTAGGTTATCTTCTAAGATGTGATAGAAACTGGCTTAAAAATATTAAACTTTAATCCAAAATACAATGTGCAATGTAATATACATTAAGCAACAAGGAAGTTAAACGTTAACATCGTTAAATATCGGCTCAGTGATATAGTATTTAAGAGTTCTAGAGGTAGACAAAAGGTCCCTTATTCATACCACCCCACCCCCGAGTGGAATCATGGATACGCACTTCTGAGAAGCTCCATACTAAAGTAAATCAACCACCAAGCACCTCTAGGTTTTCAATGAAGGTCTAACTTAGATCAGTTCAGGATTTAAATGATTTTCAATAATCATATTATCAAATCCTACATTTATCAATCCGCAATCAATTACAGTAAATTAAAATAACCATGATTAAGTGAACTAAACAATGTTAAATGTTAAATTAGTGAACTTTAGCATTGATTAAGGCTGAAATACATTGAGAATAAATCATTTATAAATTTGGAAGGGGTAAAAAAAGGCCATTTTAGGGTATTGATACAATTATTATGTAAATAAAATGTATACTAGAAGTAAATGTACATCAGATTAATTAAAGTAATGGTAATAATAATTACATCATATGTATATGTAATAAGAGAAATATACTTCTCTGCAGGTCAACATGACAAAATAAAGGTCTAATCCATAAGGTAGTGGAGCAATGTTAGGAGATGCAATCCTATAATTGATTCACACGTCATTTGTTCCTTTATGATACTGGAGCCAAACGTATGTGCACTATTGGTTTGGAATCAGAATTTTCCAACTCACCTAAGTATATGCTCGGTATCTACAAACCCAGTTAAAGCGATTGACACTCACATTTCGTAAGAACACCCCCACTGTGAGAAGTCAGTGAGTAGGAATTACCTGACAATGGCTATATACGCGTGGTCATGTGAGAACATTTGGAGAGGGAACGTGGACTCTCACCACCCTCGACCGTACCCGGACATTAAAAGAAGTAAACAAACTTTTGAAAAGAAGCTCACTATTTACCAAATATATAAAGTTGCATGAATAATGAATTTAGTGAATCTTTTTTTCCCAACCATGCTGGTACCTATCTACCAGGGTATATATATATATATATACTTAAGTGATTATGTATACATGTATCCAAGTTTGTTTATGTCTATAAATTGAAAATTGACTAAGCTAAAACAGTTGGTTGTTGTCTAGCTTACAATATTTAAATTATTTGACAGATATGAGTCATTTTCATAAATATCCTGATATAAGATGGCCACTATCGGCCTTCACAACAGCAATTTAAACAAAACAAATAAAAAGAACAAGAGAAAAAAAGGAAGGAAAACAAACATGAAGGATATTAGACGGATGTAAATGTACTTATTTGACTCTTTTCACTGAATAATTACGAATAATTAGTGAAATAATAAACTATTAATACGGACAGACTCCGTCTGCAGTCCTTCTGGGGGCTACTGCCGGTCCCAAGCCCGGACAAAGGAGGAGGGGTGGGCATAGGGTTAGCGACTCCATCCCGTTAAAAACTAAATCGCTAAAAAAACGCTTACTAGAAAAAAATATTCAGACCATTTAAACTCTGTCCTGGGAGTCAGAAGGTCTTTATTTAGAAGAGTTATGACGCCTCATGATGAAAGCCGAGTTCCTTCGGAAGTCACGAGGCTGATGCTCCTTCTGATAACCAGAGCAACCATTTACTTAGGTACATGGAATGCTCGTACAATGTGGAAGACTGGGAGAGTCTTCCAAATTGCTGTACGGATAGAGTTGTTTGAAAGAGGAAACATTAACAAATTACAAAATACAAGGAAAAGTAATGTATGTGATGGAAGTTAAAGGGTGGATATGTCATGCCAACCACATACTTACATATTCAAGAACATCATAGAAAACTGAAAAACTAGGCTCAGTGTGGAGAACCTTCATGGACAGTCTCAATACAGAATATGTTTATTGATCCAGAAGGTGAGGAAACGAAGAAGACCAAATTTCATCCATATTGAACCAAAAAGGAGATCATACATTGTCTCCGAAGGAAGCTATCAATGA
This sequence comes from Schistosoma haematobium, assembly GCF_000699445.3. Lineage (NCBI taxonomy): Eukaryota > Metazoa > Platyhelminthes > Trematoda > Strigeidida > Schistosomatidae > Schistosoma > Schistosoma haematobium. The sequence goes on along the minus strand of NC_067196.1, from coordinate 2,308,646 downwards.
TGTTATTTTCGCCATTATTTTTAACTAGTACTTATTCATCATTCTTCTTTTGAGTTTATTACAGTTAACTAGATTGGTCACGTCTTGCAAGGATCACAACATAATTCAGTTTTCTTAACCTTTTTTGTTAAGGGGAAAGGTGTGTATAGAGGAATAAAGAAGACATGATGAACACCTGAAGCTATTTTTGGGAAAATTGCTTCATTTAATTTAAAGTCTGTAAAATACGAACCTTTCGTTTTATGAATTTTCCAGAGCTAAATCCAAATATAAAAGCATGCTTTAACGATTCAAAGTGAAGAGTATGGAAATACTTCTTATGTTAATTTGAGTCAAATTCTAAGGAACTAATACATCTGAAAGTGGAAAACTCAAACTTCAAAACAATATAAGTCGCTTCTTTAAAGAAACAATATAACCACTTTCACAAAGACTAAAATCGGGTAAATGGTAATAATAGATCATGAATCGAGTGATGTTATATCGCCATTGAAAAACCTGGGAGCACTGGACGGCCGTTTCGCCCTATTACCGGACTCCATAGAGGTGCGCAACGATGATCCCGCTGGCGGGGATTAAACATAGGGACTTCGGTCTCGCGTGCGAACGCTTAACTTCTAGACCACTAACCTCAACCGATCCGCGAAATTGCGCGACCATCTTCCATTGTACTGAGGTAGATACTGTTATAACTTGTGACCGCCAATCAGAGGGCAGTGACTTATCGATCGGACCAAGGACCCGTAAAACACGTGCTAGCAGCCTAAAGTCCTGATTGGTCCTGGTTTCTGCCTAGCCCAGCCAGTTAAGTCCAGAACACCAATCCGAGCCTCTGCGATACGAATCATTATATTCGAAACATTTGTACAAGAACTAACCAGATGTGGCTGTGAATGAGGGGGACAGTGACTAATAGACAGGGAATAATTTAAGAATGAAAAATCGTATAATAACAGTTTATAGGTTAAGATAAAGCTTATGATAAGAGAGACATGAATATGAATAGCTTAGTTAATTAACAATTATACGGTAAAAATATACGTATGGTATTGGTCCACAAACGGATCCCAAAAATTACCACTCATTATTCTTATCGAGGCATAACAGCTACCCAACTCTATCCGACACGGATTAGCTCCACTGGTCACGGATTCTCACTAGAACTCCTAAAATTCCCTCACGAAGTTGGTCACTAATGAGTACATGGTTATTAACAGTATGGGGTTGTGGAGATTATTAAGTCTGATTGGTATTAGACCACCATCGAAAACCTGGAAGCACTGAAAAGCCGTTTCGTCCTAATATGGGACTTCTCAGCAGTGTGCGTCTACGACCCCGCTCGCGTGATTCGAACCCAGGGCCATCGGTTCCGCGCGCGAACGCTTAACGCTTTCTACGTCAGCAAAATCAACACAAAATTCAATTTACTTAGAAATTCCAAAGTGAAATTTTGACAGCGATACTCATAAAGTGTCTTTCAGACGTTTTCGAACGGGATTCAAAAGTTAATTTCATTCAGCGTATAAATGATGAAGAATTTTGAAGAAGTTCTCATGTAATGCTTACATTGCTTGTAATTGACAAACGAAGCCTGAGAGTTTATCACACATCCATCTAACTTTTTACTTAAATTGTACGTTGTGATACTTATAAAAACAATACGGGTGACAACATAATCAAATAGAAAACAGCTCCTTCGTACGCTATTTGACTCTTTAATAAACTACCATATAGAATGAAAAGAAAGAAAATCGAATACCAGCACTAAGTTGGATATTAGTCAGTCACCTAATTTAACAAATTAAACAAAACAATCAGTGGAGTTCCGAATCTTCATGATAACATTTCTATTTACTTATGAGTAGTAACAACAAAGTGAAGAAAACTTTCGAAAACCGAGAAGAATTTTTTACAACTTACCTCTACATAAGTTTTCAATAAATTGTGCTTTACACGTTCACCACTTGGTATGTTTGAATCGACTGCACTATCCATATGAGCTGTATCATTTGTTGACTTGATTGGATAATAACAATTATCATTTGGAATTTGTGCATTCAATTCAGAGACAAGCATAGCTAATGTACTAGAATTGAAAAAGTACAAAATTATATTTACTAGAATCTAAACAACACGGTATTCCATAACAACAACAAAAAGAAATCTTAACAAACAAACTCAATCAAAGGCTTACAACAGTGAGTTGATTACAAAAAAAGAAAGCCGTTTTCGCAATGTAAAGTTGAATAAAATGAGATTCAGTATGGTGTCATGTAACACAAATCATTGAAGGTACATGGTAGTTTGCACTCACTTCCTGTAAGCCTGTATCACCGCACAACATAACCTGATATATCAAAAAGGAGGTATTCGGACAGCGAATAATCTCCGGCAACATTGAGATACTTGAAATTGATTGGACATTAAGTACTGGATCAATATCGTCTTTGACTAACTATTTGGTGCTGATAGAATCCCATCGATCACTTTGCAATGTAGCCACTAGTTTTTTACTTGCTATCTTGTGTACTACATTGAGTTGTTAGGTGTTTGGATGTAGTCGGAAGTTTATTATTCAAGACCATTTATTTATTTAAACATAAAAACATTGGTACAAGAAGGCACCAAATAGATATGCACCACATAAATTATTCGATTTGTGTGAGGACGAAGATAATACCCGGGTGCCAAAACCGAAGCAGGTGGTTTTCCTAGGAGGGCCACACCCGGAACCTTCGACCTATAGGTCTGATCCACAAGGAAGTGGAGCAATGTCAGGAGATACAGTCCCATGGTAGCGGGTGACCAACGATGGGTTCATACACCGTTTGTTCCTTCAGCATTCTGGAACCAACTCATGTGCACCATTGGTTTGTAATTAGAAATTTCCAACTCCCCTAAGTAGATGCTCCGTATCCACCAACCCTGTTAAAGCGACGGACATTCACTTTTCGTAAAAACACCCCCCCTCTCCACAAGAAGGCAGTAAGTAGAACTTCCCTGACAGTGATTGTGTGTAGATTCTTAAATCAATTGTTGACAAAGGTGTAAGCTAATATGAATGAGATATAAAAAGTAGATGAACGAGTCTAAATATGTTTAAGTAATTTCTGTTACATAAATGCTGAAGTGAATGGATTAATAATTCATGTGACAAGTATCTGTAATTCTATACATCCTTATATCTTATAAACTATGAATTCAATGTGTCTTAAATTTATGTATACAGCACTCACAATTATGACTTCTGGTTTATGAACATTTAACACAATAAATCTGGATTTGCAAATACCAAGAAAGTCAGTCAGGTATGTAAGACGTAGAATTTGACAAAGGTATATCAGTTCACATTACCATAGCGCAATAAAATAATTTCAGAACAAATCTTGTAATAATAGGAATAGTATCAATAGAAAAGCATAGGTACAGAGGAAGAAAAATAAGAAGTATAAGAGGATTTCAGAAACTATATTCTAAAGAGAGACAAAATGAAGAACGAATCTGTATCATTGTAAACGATTATGGTTCATGTCACTCAAAGTTTCTAACTAACAAATTCCCTAACAAGTAAACATAGAAAAGTTGAGACTTCTAGAAAATATGTCGCGATGATAACCGCCCAACTTTTAAAACTTTATAGATGAAATTAGAATAAAACAGAAACATGTTAACATTTGAATTGTATCAAGTTAACACTAATTAGTTAAACATATTTCAGGTATTTCTCATGTATTTACGAGTTGAACTCCCTAATAAATGTTTCACTTTTATATCAGTTGATCCCTAATTAATTGAAATGTTTCCAGATTTTTATCGATATACTAATCGAATTACTTATCATAAGATTAGTAAATGGAGTACATTGACAAGGATATCATCGGGTCATTATTATTAAGTGTGACTTATTTGTCTTAAGAATGCCGTCCCAGCTACTTTTATTGTAGGGAGTTTTGATAACGCTAGAATGATTGAGTACAGTCAGTCAGTCACAACGTAGGACCAGGCACATACATTATGCATCGGTCCAAGATGCCATACCTCATTAACACAACAAGATGAACACCGGATTCATAGTAGTATTCACTTAAATAGTAGTAATATACAAAAAGAGATTGTGTATAAGGATATCGTACACGAAGAAAGAATTAGTTCATAGAAAGAAAGATATAAACCAATTTTAATCTCATAGTTTAAGGTAAGACAGAGAGTGTATACACCTACACCATTGTGATCGATTCTGTGCCATGTCACCCAGAGTCTCCAACCATTGGTTACGATAGTCACGCGGACCTCAACCAACTAGTCTGCATCTACCAACATGGCTAACACTACAAGTTAGTGACTTTATGAACTGATGCCACGTTCTGGTTTGGCTGCCCCTAACTTTCTTCCAACCATCTCCAACACCGATTAGCATTGAGCGTCGTGGTAATCGGTGTTCAGGCATACGTAACGCGTGGTCCAATCATCTCAGTTGATGAAGATTCACAACCTCATCAACTAATTTACCATCATTCCCTAATACCTTGCATCTAAGCTCACTATTACTTACCCGGTTATCCCAGAAGACACCAGCAATATTTCTAAGGCATCTGTAGTCGAATATTAGTAGCTTACGAATATCTTCTACTCTTAGTGGCCATGTTTCGCAGCCGTAAAGTAGAACAGAACGAACTGCCGCACAGTATACTCGTCCCTTAACTCATAGGTCGGTAAAGAAGCGGAGAACTGTTTAGTTCATGACATAGCATTATTGTATGAAATAAATCCGTGTACAATTGACATATATCAACCGATCACGACTTTATGTTTTAGGTTTTCGAGATGGTGCAACTTAACAGTTCAAAACGTTATCAGACATGATTCATAGTAGAAGTTAATGACTATCCCGATGAAGTTTTCTTTCACGTTCAATGATAAGAGTGACAGAGACTTGCTTAATTGAAGGAAGTTTCTTCCCATTCCATTGTTAACACGAACATCTTCTGTTCTGTACTGTTTTTATTCAATTAATTATTTGTAGTTGTATTGTCTGTCACTCTCTCTCTGTGTTGTGTGCTTTATTTCTCCTTAATGTTAACTTTGTTTATTTAGAACACAAACTTTTGGGTGCTTTAATCGTACCAAAATTCACGTGTATTGAATAATGTAAAACCTTGGAAAGCAACGGTCAGTTATTGATTTACTCAATATATACAATTTAATTGATCAATTAGTCGATAGAACAAATCAAAATATTAACCAAGTCAGTTCATTAAACGTGATAAAAAGGGTAATAAGCGTGACAAAGATCTATTACGGAAAAACATGTGAAGATATACCACAAGCTATTAGATTATATTCTAATGAATTAAATTGATATATAATTGAAGTAAACGAAAGGATAGATTGGTATTTAAACAAAATGTATAATTTAATAAAAAATAATGTAATTTGTAATCATCAATATATACAGTTTTACTCCCATCCACACTCCCCTCCCATTCATTGATTATGACTCGGTGTAATACAATGAAGTCCTACTCACTGCCTTCTTGTGGAGGGGGTGTTTTTACGAAATTAAGAGGACGAAAAGTGAATGTCCATCGCTCTAACAGGGTTGGTGGATACGGAGCATCTACTTAGGGGAGTTGGAAATTTCTAATTACAAACCAATGGTGCACATGAGTTGGTTCCAGAATGCTGAAGGAACAAACGGTGTATGAACCCATCGTTGGTCACCCGCTACCATGGGACTGTATCTCCTGACATTGCTCCACTTCCTTGTGGATCAGACCTATAGGTCGAAGGTTCCGGGTGTGGCCCTCCTAGGAAAACCACCTGCTTCGGTTTTGGCACCCGGGTATTATCCTCGTCCTCACACAAATCGAATAATTTATGTGGTGCATATCTATTTGGTGCCTTCTTGTACTAATGTTTACGTGTTTAAATAAATAAGTAGGTACATTGGTTCAAGTTGTCGAATCCCATTAACATAGGTAGATGAAAATATTAGAGCGAATCCAAAATTAGCAAAGTTAGTTAGAGTAAAAGTGATAATAGAGAAGATTAGGCATCGTAGATGCGATTCAGGAAAATATGAGTGAAATAACAAAAAATTATGAACAGTCCAAGAGTTCAGAATTTAAAGACAGGAATGCACCTATGCCTCTGTAAACGGTTCTGAGCCATGTCACTCAGTTTTGTAACCAATGGTTATGATTATCATGCAGAACCCAATCAGGAAGTCCACACCTACGAACATGACTCAAGTTCAATTGTCGATAGCTTCATGAACTGATCTTATATTCCGGTTTGGCCGCGCCTGGCTTCTTCCAACCTACTCCAACATCAGCCATCATCGCACGTCGAGGCAGTTGGTGGTTGGGGATACGTGACACATGTCACAACTACCTCACTTGACGAACACTTACCACCTTGTGAACTGACTTGCTATCTTTGCTTAGTACCCTATCCCTAACCAGGTGTTACTTACTTAGTGGTCTCAAAAGACCTGAGCAATGCTTTGAAGACACTTATGATCGAACACTAGTAGTCTACGAGGATATTCTATTCTTAATGACTATCCAAAATAAATTGAAACAGAGAGAACTGCTGTACAGTAAATTTGTCCTATGATTGATAGACGGATATTTCGCCTACAAAAAAAGTGACGCAAGTCAATCGAGATTTCTGCATTCATGCCAAGATTTCATTAGACACCAAACCATCAGAACTGATGAGACTTCAAAGGTAAGTAAAAGTGTCAATAAGCTCAACTACTTCAACTCTATAGATAAATAAAGCCATAAAATAAAAGATAGAAAAGTTTATAAGTAACAATGCCAAGATTAGACTTGATAGTTACAAATAAATTGAGTTACCGCAGAGTTAAGCGAGTCTAATATACATTTCATGACTAATTGTTTAAATACAATATACAAATGATCATATTTCCTCCTCTCACTATGGAAATTACTGAAATTATGTAAAGCAAAAAAAGCTGTATTTAGTGTACAAGAAGAAAACAACCCACCTAATAGCTGTTTTCAATACATCATCCGGTGTACTATTATTACTACTAGTAATAGTAGTAGTAGTAGTATAATTTGTTGTATTTGTACTAATCATATTATTATAATTATTTTTTAAACTTCTAAACCATAAATATTCCGAAGTATCAGCAGTATTACTAAGATCTTTGTTGATTGAATCGGATAGTTGAGCTGTTTGCTGATGCTGCTGCTGTTGTTGTTGAAAACATTTTTCACTTGTTTCAGCACTAAGAATAATGATCTCCATAAATTGATTAAGAATAACTGGTAGAAATTGTACTAATGCAGTTGGACTAATCAATAATAATGCCTTCATAGCATTACATAAATGTAAATGAATTGATGTTGCATTATGTAATATACTGTTACTAGAAATATTACCACCTGTAATACTGATACGTTTTGAAGAAGACGATGATAAATCAATATTATTAGATTGTATTACAACAGTATCATCACGAAATGTAACATGATTTTGCTGTGAAAAGTAAAACAAATGAATCCGTAGAAATTTTCGATTGTATATTATGATTAGAAAGAATTTGTTAAGTATCACGAAAAGTGATAGTTTAGTGATTAAAACATTTTTCTGGTTTATATCATGGACTGAGTTTAGTTAGACAATAGCTGGAAACCAAGAATCACTGGTAAACATTTTCGTTCTAGTACAGGACTCCTAAGGTTATGAATATCTACAGGCTCTATTGGAGAAAGAACTCATGACCAACAGTCTCGCACCAAGCGCTTCACTTCTAAACAAATGGACGAGTACCAAATGCTGTACATATCTAATTTTAACCAATTCGCGATATTGTGCATCATCTTCCATTGCCTGTGAATGGAAACAGTGTCATACCCGACATGACTGAACTTCAGTGGTCACAAGTCTCCAACGATTGTCTAGCTAAGATCAGTCAATGATGCAAACTATGTGAATTCTAAAATCTCCACAAAATTCATTTACCGGTGTTAAAACATTTTATTGACACAACCATTGGTTATGCAACTGAAGTATTAAATTTTGAGTAGATAAGTACTATTACTAATCGTCATTGGTAAAAGCCTCTCTAAGAAATGCAGAAATAGAAATTAATGGATAATGATAAGAGTGATAGTAATAATTAAGGACACCACTTATTCAATGGGGACTGACAAATGAAGTCCAGAATTTTCAACAATAGAGGAATATAATCCCTCATAATTAACAGTAAATATTACAGCCCTTAAACAGGTTTCGTAATTAACATGAATCAGTGCTATGCAACACCATATAGGTTGAAACAGTGTACAGTGGGGGTTTCGAAGTCAGTATACACCGGAAGGTAACTATACCACGTTGAAAACACCGGTTCTCCTCCGATTACCGAAGTTGGGCATGATCAGTACTTCCATGGGTGACCGGGTGAGAATACCGTGCATCGTTGGTATTTTTTGGCAGCAAAATCCGACCTGGAACTCCTTCTGAAAAGTCTCTACCTAGTATCTAATAAAATCAGAGACCATCTACGCTCCCAGATAAATAAATATACCTATGTGTATGCCAAGGGATCCGTGGGTGTAAACTTGTGTTATCGCTACACATGTAGATTACACTTTCCCCTGGTGAGATGCCTGAGAGCCAACACCTAGGTGGTTTCTGTTATGTTTGTTACTTGATTAACACTGAATACCATATGCATACCATAGGCATTCGAACGCATAGAACCCCACAGTCGCAAAACCAGAAGAAAGCTCGAGAAGTGCTTGTTAGGTAAAACCCAAAATGTACGGAGAATCATAGGTATTTATAGATATTAGCGTTAGTTATAACATCATTATAATTCAGCCAATCCGCGAAGAGGAAAGTTATGCTACTGTTCAATCGTAGTATGTCACGTTGATATTCTAGAAAGCTCCATCAAGTTCTGATTGGATGGAAACTCTTCGGCACGTTTACGGCTTCTGGAGGCTCCATTTTAATTCTCAGAATCCGTCCCAACAGTTTCCAACGACTTCCCCAGGGGAAAACACCTGCACGGTGGGTTTGTACGGCATTAAATGTATTCTTCTTACCAGAAGAGCCAATCGGTTTCACTAAGCACGAACATGGCTGGTGCATCACACAAGAGATGCAGGTATGTCCAAATGATGAGTCCGAAACTGAACGAAATACTTATCTTGGTTTACATTATTCAAAATATAATCAACTAGCTACAGTAGCTAATATAAAAAAGTTCGTCCAAGGTCCCAAATACGAAACAATGCAGACATCTAAGGGAGTCTTGAATATTAACAATGGGGAAGTATTATTCTTTACCAATGATAATTAAATCAATATACTAAACTCAGGGGTCACCAAATATAAATTACTCCTATATTAAAATATATAATATCGACAGAATGAAATTAACCCGCAAGGTAACCATATTTCCCAAAAAGAGAGAGACGATGAACAATAGCGTTGTGATTAAAACATTCAACGTCCAACAGTAAGTTAAAGGTTCGAAACTGACTAAAATTGATGCGGTTTGGGAAACTAAGTAATAAATATTTCTAACCACCACAAAAACAATATGATTGCTACATAAGTTAGATCAATTAAATTTCAACGGTGAGAAACAAAAAAGCCTAATATAGAATAGAAAATTACACTATAAGGAATCAATTTAACTAGAAACAGATGAAAATATCCCTGGAAACAAATAAATTAAGATACCTTCTGTTTATCTGCATTATTTGTTTTCGTAGATGATAAGTACAACATTCGTGGTAGTAGATCACTACAAACACGAAAGAATTTTGACAATATTGGATCATGTGTATATATAGATGATAAAGGTTTCAGATCAACTTTAAATAAATATTTCCCATTATCAATCCAAGTGAAATCATTGAAATTACCACTATTATTATTATTACTATTCGTAGAGTTTGTATTGCCGATATTGAATGGCAAGCTAATTCCACCACTAGTGTCATTTAGATTTGAATGACGAAAGTTCTAAAGAAATTCAAGACAAAATGATTATCGTAAAAAGAACAACCTGAAACTATTAAATATGAGTATTGAATAAAGCATTCTCAAGTGAACAAACAATGATAGTGACTGGCTGGACCAAAACATGGCACAAATTCATGAAGTCACTACTGACAAGTTAACTGAGCCATGTTAGGAGGTGTAAACTATCTGGTTAGGATCTGAGAGATGATAGAAACCGATGGTTAGAATAATATGGCTCAAAATCGTTTGAAATGGCGCAAATCCATCCACTCTTTGTGTTCTACCAAATTCTAATCTTCTGAATTCTTCATGTCCATTTTTTTTTCTCTTTCCAAATTTATTTCATTGGATTATACTCCTTGAATAACACCTTCAAACCCGAATCTTTCCGATTACTGCTTATACTCTTACTACATCTACCACTACGGAATTTGGATCGACAATTGTATCTGTGTGCTAATATGATATGGCAACTTCAACGGATGTACGTACGTACGAAGTTCTACGTTGTTACTTATTGGCTGGACAGTGAAACGCACGGGACTATTGAATAATTCTGTCCTTGACTGACCTCCTGTAGAACTGATACTTTTAAAACTGATGAATCTATGAATAGTAACTGCTGTTTTTATTTCTCCAGATTCTTTATTAATCATTTAACTCTGTTGATAAAGTTACAAAATGCAATCATGATCCATAGAATCCAGTCAGTCAGTCAGCTACAATGTAGGACCAGGCATATATATGCATCGGTCCAAGTTGCCATACCTCATTAACACAACAAGATGGACACCGGATTCATAAAAGTAGTTAATTCAGAGGTGGTAATATATAAAAGAAAGATTGCAATAAGGATATAGTACAGGAAGAAAGATTTAGTACGTAGATAGAAAGATATAAAATAATTTTAGTCTCATAGTTTAAGGGAAGATAGAGAGTGTATACACCGACGCCATTGTGATCGATTCTGAGCAATGTCACACACAGTCTCCAACCATTGGTTACGAAAGTCACGCGGACCCCAAGAAAGTAGTCTGCATCTAACAACATGGCTCAGACTAGAAGTTAGTGACTTCAAGCACTGATGTCACGTTTTGGTTTGGATGCCCCTAATCTTCTTCCAACCATACCCAACACCATAGAATCCAACCATCAATAAAAACATACACAAACATGATAGTGACTACTACTCAGATAAGTGTAATGTTATTTCTAAACATTGAACCAGTGCTTCAATTCAATAAAATCTGATCATTTTTTTTTACCATACAAATAATAAACATGACGAAAACTGTATACTCTCAGGATTGTTAAAGTTGTAGTTTACATAGCTGGATCTTGTTTTTTTTGTTCCAGTCTAGGATTCCTCGACAGTGAATAGCTTTATGACCTCACATCCAGTGAATTCCTCACTCTCAGTAGTTGTCGAATATTAGTAAAAAAAAGTGATATACACTAAATAATTGGATAAAACCTTTTCAACCTACTGTTACCATAACAATTTTCAGTGGAAAGTGTTGATTTGATTGAAAAATAGATTTTTTGACGTAATACACAATCGATTGAATGAATGAATGGTAGTGAATATATCATTTTCACAAAAATAACTTTACCGATTATAGACAAAAAATGAGGAAGAATATACCTATTTTAATTGAGATCATGAACCGATTGATGTTAGACTACCAATGAAAACCTGGAAGCACTGGACGGCCGTTTCGTTCTATTGTGGGACTCCTCGGTAGTGCGCATCCACGGTCCTGCCCGTGGGATTCGAACCCAGGGCCTCCAGTCTCGCGCAAGAACGCTTAACCTCCTGGATCACTGAGTCGGCATCCAACGATGTTAATGTCTAACCCCAACCAATCCACGAAATTGTGCGACCATCTTCCATCGTACTGAGGTAGATACCTGTCTCTACCTAACATGGATTAGCTCCACTAGTCACGGCCTCTCACTAGAACTCCGCGAATTTTCTCACGAAGCTAGTTACTAGTGAGCACATGGTAATTATCAGTCTAAGGGTTCTAGAGATTGTTAAGTCTTTGAATGAGATCATGAACCGATTGATGTTAGACCACCATTGAAAACCTGGAAGCACTGGTTAGTTAATGCTACTCAGTAATCAAGTACAAGTTTAAGTACTTGACTTTTAGATATATAATCTGTACATGCCTATGTGAAAATAGGTGATATTAGTTATTTATTTGAAGATGTATATTAGCTTGAACTAAACATACATTAATGAAGTACCTGATTGATTGAACAACGTTCTACTTGCATCATGAATAAAGACTAACTGCTAGGTAGGAAATTTGTTTGATTTTCGACTTTCCCCAGGTCATTTGTCTGTACGCTCAAGTAAACAAAATCTTCGTAAACCCCTAACAACAAAACCATGTTTTTTGTTTGCACACTAATTGTTTTTACAAGTCTGTTTTCGCTAACATGAACATTAGGAATAATGGAAAGTGCCTATTCATTAGACATTAATCTGTTGACGACGAGTACTAGATCTGCATTCTGAAATTTTCTACACTGTGTAAACTAGTTATCTCGTATTTAAAGAATAGCTACATACTCCTTGACTCATTGTTTCCAGAAGACCTCTGATAAGTGTTGCACCTGGTTCCGGATTTTAGTAACCTAGTTATGTTGATAGCTAACTACTCGGAATTCTTCGTTATATATGTATATAAAAGTAGTTTCCTCAAGACTATAACTGAGTAGTGTGGCAAGTACTACCTTAAAGGTATTTCTGCAGTGGCTTTCTCGAAATACTTTTTCTTAATGCGCTTTTCTATTACCTCTTTATACTTCACACAGAGACCTTCCGTTCATATTAACTAAGCCTATGAGTAAGCCATCATAATTACCTGACAGTCATCTCTTTTCAATCCGCCAAAGAAGGCGTACAGAGGAATAACCATCGCTGTAAACACATGAATATTCTAGTGAATTAATCACAACGACATCTATCGATAATCACCTTCCTTCTGGATTAGTATCCTCGAAGTTATTATCAAATAGGTCCATTATCATCCTTTCTATATCTCCATGGGAACTCATGATAGTACACGTCCCCTTAGACGTTGACCACCCTGATAGTGTTTTAATGGCATACAATTAATTCACAACGTTATATAGAAATAGTCAAGAACAAATGCTTAGGTTTATAGAATCCTTGGTTATTTGTAAATTCGAACCCCCTTATTTTTGTACGGAAACGATTTGTCACATCCTTGAATTTGCCCTGGTAAACTTTATGGAATTTAATGGCCTGGGGTAATGTTTTTTTCTCTCTCCTTTATTTACAATTACTACTTACTTCACAGCTGAAATTACAATTTGATCTAAGATAAACTACCACTGTAAACCTGCAAGTACTGGACGAATGTTTCGTCGTAGTATGGGACTCCTCAGCAGTAAGCATCCACAATCTAGCACGCGAAGCTCGAATCACGTTTTCAATGGCCGTCTAGCTTAGATCGGCTCATGATTTCAACTGTGAAAATACTACAATCTCCATAAATCCCCATACCGATAATTATCACTTTGTTTACTTGAACCTTCATTCAATTGACCTTTAGCAATTTTCATACAAAATGCCTTGATAAGTATATGTGTGATCAGACTGTTTGAAATGGATAGCGCAAATACATCATATTTTTCAGATCAACTCCGTCTTCTCATTGTTCTATCGAAATAATACTATAAATGTTATATTTAGGTCATTTGAAGCTTATGAGAAGCTTTGAAGTAGACCGATCATAATGCAGTGAAGGAGAACACAAGTGGAGACAATAGAATAAATTTTAATACAACAATGCAGAACATCTTAGTAAAATCTGAGAATCATACATTAAATACTTCATTTGAAAAATGTCAATCAAATCGTCAAATCGTTTTCATTTCCACACCAATCATTACCTGTTCTCGTTCTCTTTTTCTTCGATCTTCTTAATCTTCTACTGTTAGGTACTTCACTTTTTATTGAAGATACACACTACTTACATCTATTTACATCAGTAGCATACATCACAACTTAATTTGTTGTTATACGTATTTATTTAGTTAAAAGTTTTACAGTTTTCATTAATTAACTAGATAAAATATTCCAGATATGCATTTCAATTCTCTAAGGCTTATATAGTGTAGCAACTTAAACTCAAAGCATATATATGCTATATTTTTAAGTTGCTTATAGCTGACTGAGTGTATTCTATCATTACCATCACGATCAATAATATACACAAATAAATAGGATAAATGAAAAGGTGAATTACTTGTATAGTTGATTGTTGTAAATAACCCGGATGAATAGTTGATGCAATACGAAGTTGAAACGTGCCAACATTTAAACTGATAGATAGAAGGTAGACAGAGTAGAAGATGGAAAAAAAAGGTAGACAAATCCAATGTGTAAGTATGTAATGAAAATTAGGGAGACTAGAAGTTTACAATCATCAATCAGTTAGATACAGTATTCATCGAACGATGTCAAGCATAAGAAACTAACCGTTATTCATCGGTAACAACAGTAAAAATGAATCTGTACTTTATTCACATATTGTTCATTTCAATATTGGTAATAATTGGAATGGAGCTTCAGTAAATCAACAGTTTGTAAATCACCAACGTAGGTGATGTGTGTCGATGATTGAGGACCTAGTTGTGTTTGATGAGAATGCTATGACTTTCTGGCATACGTCGGCGTCACATTTCGTGATTAATACTTATATTGATGATAGATTCCATGGTTCATAAGGGTCTAAAGAACCAATTATATTTAAACATATAATCGACATCTCAATTGTTTTATATGTCGCTCCTAGTAAATAAACTTTAATTTAACACATCAGACAGCTTTCCTACGGAAGATTTCAAAATGTACAATATCTCATTATTATTACTGAAGTAAATAATAGCTATATGTTAATTATTAACATTGGAAATAGATATCTCAAGTCTGGAATGAATCGATGACCTGAAAAGCCGGCTAAAATCGAATTGACTTAATAACTTTGTGCTTAATCAACAGTTTACTTAAATTGTGAAAAATTTATTCACACCACGTTGTTTTAAAACTATGGGGTCAGTGTGGTGGTTATGTGAGTGTGTGTGTGCGACATCGACAGTCCTCAGAATAGAATGTAATAGCTGTCAATTATTCTTCAGTTTTCAATCATATCTATACACAAACTGATGTTAGTTCATTAAACAGGTTTTGAAAAATAACTTACTTTCCATCTGTTCCAAGTATTGGAATCCATGAATAGCCTGTACTTGATTCAACAGGTTTTTTATTATTACTATTATTATTATTATTATTATTACTATTAGATTTCTCTTTGGAATTTAATAAATTTGTTGAAGCCGTCTCACAGCTTACATGATAAAAACGAAATAGTAAATGATGTTTTGAAGTTAAATTCAATGGTAAACAGATTTTAGCCTAAGGAAATAAAAAAAAGAGAAAAAAAACAATGATGATGAAGAGAATGTGAAAATGATTCGAAGCAACAACAGTGAACAACTATTGTTAATATTAGTAAGTAATCTGAAAAAAAGTAACAGAGAATGGACTTGAATGTCAGTAAACGACAGTGTGTTTAACATAGATTTACAGTATGAACTTCCACCTAACGGATATATGATCTATTGACTAGGAAGATTTTTCTTTCCAACCCCATCCCCCTCCTTGTGGGAAAGCAAACATCGCTGTAATGCTGGTTGTCTGAAAGAAACACCTTACTGCCTTCACACCTCTATACAGTCAGAAGTACGACTTCGCTCTCCAACCATGGGTTTGCTGCCCTTAGTTTTACTACTCCACAACCGACCTGTCTGCAATGGTAGGACCTTGAGGAACGATTGTTCCAGCCAATATAAATCGATTGGTTCATTACAATAGGCAAGCCCGACCACCTCGTCATAGTAGCAGCAACAACTGGGTTTCAACTGGATGGACAAATATATATTCTGGTTTGTAAAACAATGTTGATTATGTTCGACTTTCGTCATAAAATTTCGATAAATCTCTTTCATATTCAGACTTTTGAACAGCTCTCATAAGATAAGCTAAATTAAATAAGTTTACCAGGCTAATTGGTTTGGACAAATTTCAATTAAAGCGATTTTTTAAATACATATCGCCGTAACTTAGAAATGGTTTATGTATTTGGCTTTAACTTATGTCTAATTATGTCAGAGTACGATTATTTATTTGAACACATAAATACTGGAACGAAGGGGCAAGGAATAGATATGCGCCACGCAAGTCACTTCATTTGTGTGTAGACTGCCATGCTGCCCGGGTGCCCAAACCGAAGTAGATGGTTTTCTTAATTTGAACTGAGAGTTGTTTTGACCTTCAGTCTATCTACTTCAGTTTAGACAAATACAATATTATCATCAATAGTCATCATTAATTTGAAAAGTTATGGCTTTATGGACCTGTAACTAATTGCAATGATGCATTCATTGTTTTCTTGTTTAGTGTAGTATAGATGTGATAAGACTATAAGAACCAAGTTGAATAATTATTATAGATTTGACCGCCTGGAGCCCCACTGGGGCTACAGCTAACATCAGAAGAAACTAACCACAAAGTCTGTAACAACTATCTACAGTCTGAAATGTTGATCATACTTTTAGTGAAATTATTAATTCGATTAACACTAATTGATTTAAGTATACAACTGTAAAAATAGCGAATTACCCAACAACAACACACATAAATACACGTAATAAACTTTATAAAAACCCAACTATCATAAACAACCGGAATCATCCATAGAAACTATATACACACATACACGAACATAATAAACATACTTGTTCACTGAAATTCGGATAATTATCATGATATATTACAGCAGTATTAAACCATGAATCAAATATTGGTTGACGAATACTTGGACGAGTGTAAAACACCTAAACACATAAAATAAACGAGAAAAAACATTGAAATTAATTGAGTGAATAATCTAAGCAACACTGGATGACATACAGAGTAATCTCGCGAGAAACATCAGTTCCTGTCGAGACTATAGATATGCTTTGTTGATATTACGCAAATAACATGAATCCTCGATTAAATAAGGTTTCTACAGACTACTTTCAACCACCAATTAAAATCATTTCAACTATGTATCTAGTCGCCCTCAAATGCCCTGGTACAGTTGAGGGTGCAATGCTGTGATATGAACACGTGGATACAGTCACTGTCACAGAAGTCCTACTCATTGCCTTCTCGTAGCATTACTGTTGTTTACGAAATTGACAACACAAAAAACGAATGTCTGGCGAATGAAGTATAAACCAATTGTTGGTCCCCGGCTAAAATGAGATCGCATCTCCTATTTGACAAACATCAAACCCTCTTGTGAAAAAAGATATACCTAGTTACGGTAAATAACAAAACAACTGCAGACAATAGTCCTAAGCCTATCACAGAACTGCTCAACCTTTATTATTCATAATCCTAAAGGTAAACACGAATGTCTTTTACACAAATAGAATTTTTCTCAGGATCTTTTTTGATAGATTGCTTTATTTATTTTAACACATAGATATTGGTACAAGGAGGCACCAAATGCATATGCGCCACACAGATCTCATTTGATATGTGTGAGGGCTGTGATACTGTTCGAGTACCCAAACCGAAGCAGGTTGATAGATCTTGATAGATTGCCATCTCTTTTAGTTCGTTAATTTACTGTACGATTGAAGGTTATGCTTTCGTAACTGCATATTAGTGATTTGAACCACTTAAACCTGTTCTGCTTAAATATCAAGGTCATCCAGTGCTTCTACGTTTTCCATGGTGGTCTAGCTTGAATTGATTCATGAATTCAATAATTAAATCAAGTCTTACCTACACTTCGTTATAACAAGATGAATATTGAGAAAGTTGAAACTGTAGGAGCTATTTTCCAATTATTCTTATTATGCATATCCCTATTGCACTATTTATAAATAACTATAAAGTTATATATACACGTTTCCATTATTGTAAGCTTTCAGTGAATTGATTGACTATCGTTACAGGTTTTACTATTCCCTAATTATCGCTGATTAATTATGGACATTCTCTTCCGCCCTACACCATCTATGACTTCGTTGATTATAAAGTGTGATTTCCTATTGGATATGTTATGTGTTCTAGTATTTTCAGTAAAAGTCTTGAGTTGCGATCGAATTTAGTACAACAGAAAATTAGTTTGCTGGGTTAGAAAGAACTCAAGGGTCAATAAGCGTTAGAACCATGATTGCTATTCAATGACCAGTTAGTAAATTTGCGAAATAAGTCAATGGTTCGACTGCGAAGATTGTACATGATATCAATTAGAATCTCGAGCCATAACAAATATGCAGCTTCCCTCAGAATAACGTTTGTCTTCTTTCTGCGTTAAAAGACAAATTTTGGAGTTACCGAATATCCAACATGACTATCCATATTCGAATAGCTCCATAGTTTCCTTAATTCGCAAGTATCGTAGGCCAATCAGGACCTTCAATAGGTATGATCATTCTTGTCATGGTTTGACCGACATTACATACAAAATTAAATAATCGTATCACAAAAATAGCTAAAAATCAGAACCGCTAAGGAATAGTGGTTTTTTGTGATCTAATTATTTTAATATGTTGTTATATAAGAGTAGCTTCAATAGGTCGATGTTTCTGTGAACAAATTATTATTACGATTGAACCAATCATTCAAGTAATGTTATTCAAGCTAAATCATCATAACAAAAACTTAATATCGATGAAGTGATGATTTACTGATTAAAACATTCGATGTTTACACATGAGGTTGAGAGTTTGAAACTCGCTACTATACTTAATTCGTTAGGAACAAGTTGGTGACATCTCTGTACAACACACACACATACACAAACACTGTGGCTGGAAGTTAAGTACATACACCTGACTGTAGCTGCTACCTAAACGTGGTAGTAGGGAATCCAAACCGAAATGACCCGATGAAGTGAATAGCGTCTGGAAAACTCGATCCTTTAGATAATCGCATGATAGATAGGTTGATTGGAGAACGATAATACTGAAAGCAACAGTCATGAGATACAACAGCGAACCTATACTGTCAGCTAAATTGAAATAGAGTGATATGTTTCATCAAGAAAACCAGCATAACCAGAGATATTGCTTTCTCTCAACGAAAACACGAAGGGTTAAATTAAGTTGACTCTGAAAATGTCTTGGTCCACGGATTCTTATCTGGAAAGTATGGGGGTTAAAACTATTACAAAAAACCTGTGCGTGAACGAAATGAAGATGTTCTTTAGGCTAAACTGTAACATTACCAAGTCATTAAGACTAGACCCAACCCAGTTTATTTCCCAGATGCCTGATGAAGTATCCTTACCTTTTATTTTTTGTATTTTAACACATAGATATTAGTACAAGGAGGCACCAAATACATATGCGCCACACAGATCTCATTTGATATGTGTGAGGGCTGTGATAATGCCCGGACACCCAAACCGAAGCAGGTGGTTTTCTTAGAGGGTCACACCCGGAGCCTTCGACCTGAAGGTCTGATCCACAAGCCAATGGAGCATCGTAAGGAGATGCAGTCCCAATAATTGGTTCATACGCAGTTTGTTCCTTCAGGATTCTGGAGCCAGCGCATGTGCACCATTGGTTTGAAATCAGGCTTTTCAACTCCCCTAGATGGACTCTCTGTGTCCACCAACCCGGTTAAAGCAACGGACATTCACTTTTCGTCCTCTCAACTTCGTAAACAACACCCTTGGTGAGAGAAGGCGGTGAGTAGGACTTCCCTAGTAGAGGCTATATACGTATGGCCGTGTGAAAGCATTTGTAGAGGGAGGGCGGACTCTCCCCACTCTCCGTCGTATCAGGGCATTTGGGGGCTTATCGTTAAATTGTGTGAGCAATCAGGAATCAACAACCACTTAGATACCTCGACTAAATCTTAAAATTGCCGAATAGTATAAATTAAAACAAAACTTTTCTACAATACTATAACTTGTGATATTACGTCATAACGAGGAGTTACACTAATCTTATGTTTTCAGAATCAAGTTTTCGCTTACAGTATAAACTAATGGAAATAAATTAATGTTTTCTTCTATAAAACAAAGAAAAATTGTATAGTTATGTTCATTTTAAACTTTATAAACAATTGTTTGCTTCAATCAATGAGGGGAAAAATGTCATGTTATGGACTTTGTTTTTTTTATAATATAAAGGCATTCCATTTGCTTAACAGCTGTGCAAATATTATTTGAAATGATTGAATTTTTGCAGAAAAATTTATAGTAAATGTATCCTATAACCATTGTTGCTGAGTGGGATGAAAAATTCAATAGACAACCAGCTTCGAGATCATCAAGTCGTACATCGTGAGGATCGTTTGCGTACACATTGAATCGCGACACTACGAATCATTATTAAGCAATCAGTTGGATGGGATTCATCACCATATATCAACTTCCTTGACTATGAGGAAGCGATTGATAGCATGGATACGAAAACATTATGGAACCTTCTTTGGCACTATGGTATACCTCAGAAAAGGACTGCCCAGGACCTACAGGGTTGGATGGAAAATACTTATGGGAGGCCTATGCTCTTCGAAGAGAAGTCACAGGAATAAATAAGTGAGTAAACATTCATTGTTATGAAATTTAAAAATATCCCCCTTTCAATGATAAATTACTAAAGAGTGACTGATTTCACATATTATCTAGTCCTCATTGGTGATGTAATTCTATCAATCAAGTTATAATGTGGTCATCAAACTACGTGACTCTTTAGTAATGATGTGCTTGCTCTTGAGCAAAAATGTAACATCTAGATCTAATGCAGAAAGATCGTCAACATATTTATAGACATTCATACACGTACGAGTTTAAGACGGAACTACATTACATGGAAGAAACAATAAGGTTTGACGTAACGCCTTAGCAATTTGTGCACAAAATGAATCTATCCAAATGGCTAAAAAGTTCGTGAATTATAGCTAACATCATTTTGTAATAAGAAATGCAAATATACTTTGTTATTCTGAATAGTAACCCGAATTCCTAACAATATTTCTTACTTTATTTTCAACCGGATAATTGGTTGAGATTTTCACGATCATGTTGTCCCTATATATTAGTCAAACCGAATTGAAATCGCTTTTAAGAGTGTATAGAAAATAACCAATCATATTTCAATTTATATTTGACTGTTAAACACTTGTCTCATATCTTAAACACTTTCCAAAAAGATAGGCACATAGTATGTGTGGACGTTTATGGTTTATGTGCATAACTTGTGAAATTACAACTCGACATTGTGTGGACAATATTTCGATGCCAGACGGTTGGCAGTAATCAATCGGAAACTCTGTATGACTTAGGTTCCACTTCGACTACCACTCGTAAATAAGTGTATCAAAAATCTTGGAATAACTGAAGCTCTCTAGTAAATTCTAACCGATGCAATGCAGTTTCATATTCTGAAACATAATTACTGAGCTTTATGGACTACGACAAACCTTTTATTGAATCGCATCCCGAATATGCTTGCATGTTGGGATCCGCGAGATGATAGCAACCGATGGTTAGAGACCTTGAATGACATGGCTCAAAATCGTTTGCAATGGCGCAGGTGCTTCTGTAAATCTACATTAACCGTCTGCGAAGAAAACCACTCACAAAAAAACTTAGTTAACCTTATTTATTTATTTCAACACAAATATTATTACAAAGGAGCACCAAATATGTATGTGTTACACAAATCACTTGGTTTATATGTGGACTGTGATACAGCACGGGTATCCAACACGAAGCAGGTGGTATCCGCACACCAAGTCTTTGGTTTAAAGGTCCAATCTACAAGGCAGTGGGGCGACGTAACGAGATGCAGTCCTATGGTAGCCGGCGATCAACAATAGGTTCATATGCCATTTGTTTCCTTAGGATCCTGAAACCCATGTGAACCACTGGTTTGAAATCAGGGTTTTCCAACTTCTCTAGGTGGATCCTCCATATCCAATGACCCGGTTCAAGCGCCGGATATTCGCCTTTTCCCCCCTCAATTTCGTAAACAACAGTAATCCCGCGAGAAGGCAGTGAGTAGGACTTGTTACTTGTCCTCTAAAAATTGTTCACTTTATTAGTATCATTTTAAGAAGTGAGCGAATTCGCTACTATTCTTCAATCTCATCATGTTTGTCAACTTAAGGCATCTTACAATGTTTTTAGTAAGCTCGTAATAAAACAAGTTATTTAATATTGTATTTTGAATTTAGCATGATAACACAAGAGCAGCTATCTAACATCATATTGGTTCAGGAGAATAACTTACTCCAATAATTCAAGATTGTTAGAGGAAATTGACAGCAAACCCAACATGACCTATGCTTCATGAT